>NC_082663.1:94341666-94644696 GCF_025265405.1 Mesoplodon densirostris
GGGAAACAGAGGGCCAAAATTGATTAATGAGTTACTTCAAGTTGCCATACATGTATCAGTGTTTTTTAGAAGAAAATTTATATGTATTAAAAAATTATATTGGGAAAAATCCATTATCAATTATTCTGTCAAGTTAACTGAAATCTATTTCTTACCAGCCTGGGTTGCACTGTGCTACAAATATCTTAGGACTGTTTCTATTGCCATTTTCCAGTGAGTAAATCGGTTAGTGAGACTTTTTTAAGCATTAGAAAGGAATCCTAGAATTTGCCACGGAGCAGCTTCAAAGCCTTATGTCTTTGTATTATGTCTTATGTATTCAAATGTTAGGACTACTTATTTTAACTCAGTATCTTAATATATTTTCAATATGGCAGATTTCTTTTAGCTACTTTGCATCTTCATGTATTTCAATGTTCTTCTATTTTTTTCTTAAAACCTAGAAACAGATAGATAATTTTCTTTAATTTACACCTTTTGAATGGTCCAGCAGAACCTAAAATTAATCCTTTCTTTTACTGGGAATGCTTAACAGTTGTACTCTTATGTAACCTGTTGGCTCCCACTTGTCATCTTAATGAACTTCCCCATTTCCTACTGTTTTACAATCTGTCCTTTTGGCATCTTAAAACTTCCTGCACCCTTCTTCCTATGGTAAGTGTATTAGTTTGCTAGGGCTGCCATAACAAAGTACCACAGACTAAGTGGCTCAAGCAACAGAAATTAATTGTCTTACAGTTCTGGAGACTACAAGTCCAAGATCAAGGTGTCAGCAAAATTGGCTCCTTCTCATGATCATGAGGAAAGGATCTGTTCTAGGCCTTTCTCCTTGGCTTGTGTATGGTTCTCTTCTCCCTGTGTCTTTACGTCATCTTCCCTCTGTACGTGTCAGTATCCATGCTTCCTTCTCTTATGAGGACACTAATCATATTGAACGAGGACCCACCCTAATGATCTCATTTTAACTTAATTACCTCTGTAAAGACCCTATCTCCAAATATGGTAGCATTCTGAGGTTAGGACTTCAATGTATGAATTTTGAGAGGACACAATTCAGCCTCTAACAGTGGGAAAGAAGAGCACCGAAATATTTAATGTCACATGGCATTTCTGGGGTATTGAGATTCTTTGGATCTCAAAAATACAGATCTTAATTATCAGGCAAGAAATATATGAATATGCTGCACAGTGGTATTAGTCTTCTAGCAGTCAAAATGCTAACCTGGTAGGATTTACCGCCCCCCCCCATATATGTCAAGAAAACAATGCAAGTTGAGTTAGCAAATGTGTGGAGAGTAGAGATCCTAAAACAGAAATGGGGAAGGAGATCCTCCAGAGCCTTGCATACCAAATGGTAATGAAATTTAGATATTCTTTTTAATAATGTAGGGGTATTTTCATTCAGATTACAATACATTCATGTAAACCAACTCTCACCCATCCCAACATTTCACATTCATATATTATATTGAATATATGCTATTTCATGGGAGTCAACAATGTAATTTCTCTATTGTTTTCAAGTCTTTAAATGTAGAAAGAGATCCCGAAATAATTATAAATGGCCAAACAGATCAGAACCTATTTCTTGCCATTGCTATAAAATATCGAACTATGCAAAGAATCACATATTACTAGAAGGCAGATGAGCTGAGAAACTCAGTCAATAGCTTTGACTTTTAATGCCGTGATTTCCTCCTCTGAATCAGAAATTGTGATTGTACTAGACATCTGAACTTTCTTTCATCATGATCTAGTGAAATGACTTAGGGGAAGGCTGGTGGGTGCTTAAATTCTAGAGATGGAAGTTAGCTTGGGGGTTGATCCTGGGGATTTTTACCAAATCAAATCTATATCTGTCTGCTCTGATTGCTGGGCTTCCAGGTTAATTCTGGGGACAGCCCAGGGAGTGAGGCCCTGAACAGGGGAAGTGAAGGGTGGAAGGGGGATGTCCCAGCCTTATCCTTCATGAAAATTGGCCTGGTCTCTTAAAGGGTCGCTCTGGATTAAGAATGCCACATCAGTGGATGAGCTGAACCTACTTCTATAGTGGTCATATTCAGAGAAGGAGACAGGGAAGGGAATGGGGACTCCAAATAGCTCCACCTAGCTGCTTCTGTGAAAGGTTCTCAAAAAGGCTGGCATGTCATATATTCAAATTTAAAATGTTCCCTAAAAAGCATACATTTCTGCATATTGCCCATTTTGCTTCAGTCAGTTCTGTATAAGGATTATATTACACTGGAGTGTTTTTATCAGGGTCTTAGAATTTCCTATATTAATCTGCTTGGTGTTCTTTAGAAGTCACATTTTTGGAGTTACGTTTAAAATAGGGTGAGTTTACGTTAGAAACAGTGGGGATTACTGTCATGTGTTTTCTAAGCAGAATTTTCTTGAGCTATTATAAAGGGTAGTACTCACTAATATGCTTAAGTTGAGAAATTGCTGTTTCACTAATGGGTAAAAATTGGATGGCTTATCTCTTTTCTCAGAAAGTATTAGTGATTTCCTGTGGGAGGAAAGAAGTGGGAGAAAACCCTTCCTACACTCTTCCCCAGTTTCCTGTTTTATTTTCTGTGTCCTAAAGAGAGATGCATTCTGTTCTTCTTTCCCAGTTTATCACTTCCTCTCTTGTACTCAATCTCCACACACCCACAGGGACTGATTCTCACTTCTACTGTTTTTGTTGTGCATTTCATTTATTTCTATAATCCTTCCAAATGACTCAAAAAAGTGGATGTATATGTATTCTTAGAGGTGTCATCTCACTTAAAGTATAACACCAAATGGAATTTTAATCAACCTTCCTAGGTCAGTTAAATAAAAAGTTTTGGTATAAACCAAGAGTTATAGTTACTGGTATTTATGGAGTTTTCAATAATGGGGAAAAGATTATGGTTGTAAATGATAATTCTTCACCTTGCAGGTTAGGGAGCAGAATGATCTAAAGGCTCTCTCCTGTCAGTTTTATCCATGACATGAAGAAATCAATTTAATGTGTATGTTCTTCAGATTTTCAAGAGTCTTCACTGAAGGGAGGGCCTGAGCTCATTGTGCGTGTGTACTATCAGTCCTTGGTAATGTGGTGGATATCCTGGACTCTTGTATTGACATTTTGGAGATTTGGGGGCCTTTTTTTCTTTTCTTTTTAAAAGCAAGTTAAGCATATGCTAGAGTCAGTGGCTATGTTAGACTATATAGTTTTAGAGGAGAATCAGTAGGATTTGGAAAGGTCTTTTAATGAAAGCCTTAGGGAAGTATCTGCTTATTTTCTGGAGCAGAGATTAAATGAATTAGCCAGAAGGTGATTGGAAAAATAGGCATTTATTCCTCTCTATGCTTATATGAGGGCAGAGGGCTGAAAGGAAAATATTTACAGGCATGTTGATTGATCTGGGAATGAATTGGAAAGCATTGCTAAGGATAGATGGTTTTTGATAAATGGTAACCATCCTCAAGATGATAAAAACATGAGGAAGATGGGAGACAATACATCTTTCCTTTTTATAGGACCAATCAGTATTGCTGTATAGTTCAACCAATGAAGCCTTTCAAAGAGAGGGTTCCAAAGAGATATGCAAATACATTTCCAAAAAGAAAGGGACAATCTGTTTAAAAGCAAGAGCTTTTAATGTCTTTGCTGGCTAGCAGGTCGGGGATGTACCCCAAAGTCAACTAAATTATTAGTTAGTGTTGCTGTCTGTGTAAAATGGCCTTACCTGGTTAAGAACCTTTCCTCAGAGACATGAGGAGAAGGGCATAAATAATGACTCAGAGAGGCTTTTGAAAAGTAGGCAAAGCTAGTGTAATCCATCAGAAATTTATTAACAATTTATTGGACTCAAGGTATATCTACTATTTCTTCTCTTCAAATGAGCTAAGGACCCACGATGTTGCTTGGTCTGTGAGAAGAATTTATTGGAACTCTAACATGTCAAACTATTCTCAACATTCAAATAAAAAGATGTTTTAGGCAAATGAAAGGTGCAGAGAAAAATGAGACTGGAGATCACATAGCCAGAGCCCGGGAGACCACCACCAGTAACTGAGTGAGTGCAGGTTAGTGCAGGGCAGCCTGAGATTCACGGAAGGCGCTTTGGAGTCAAAAGGGAGATGCTATTCCTGATCCAAGGGCCCAGAGAAGGATTAAGATCCCAGGCTTGGAAATGTAAGACTCTAACTATGATGCAAGTTCTGTAAATGATGGACTGAAACCTGGGCAATCTGAATATTTGAAGGATAGGTGTGGGGAGCCCCACAGAATAAGAACAAACTGCAGAGAAATTACACTGACTTTTGGCAAAAATGGGTGACCATGAAGCTGAAACCTAGCAATGAAATAAAGAAGCCAATGTATTGGATTTAATGTCCATGAAGTCCATATCTGTGTCCACTGGGACTGTGAATCAGGAGGTGAGTCCAGCATCCAGTCTCATCATAACTGGGATGCAGCTATATCCCGTGCTTAGCTAAGAAGGAAACCCAGGAAGGGGGCATGGAAACTGCAGCCCTCATTCCCATCATGCTTCTCTGGAATATGAGGGCATGGCCACTTTGTTAGCATTCTTGAAACTGGAATTTTGTCAGGATTATATTTGTTAAGGCTTGTCAGTTTTTACCTGCAGAGAAAAATGGTTGCAAAGAAAAAAAATGTCATTTGCTTGTTTCAGAGACAGGCAGTATGGGAGATCTTTGGTGGGAGAGGGGGTCTGTACCGGCTTTCAGAGAGAATCAGTGGACAGAGGTGTCCATGGCACTGATTCTCGATGTGAGGATGAGGTATTTTGTCCCAGAAGAACCTCTGGCGTTATATGGAGACATTTTTGATTGTTAGGACTGTAGGAGAGCATGCTACTGACATCTAGCAGGGAAAGGCCAGGGATGCTACTAAACATCCTACAGTGCACAGGAATCCCCACCCCCACCAAAAATTACTGGATTCAACATAACAGTAGCGCAGAAGTCAAGAAACCCTGATCTAGAGGCAAGTAGATGATTTAGTTGAAAATAGGGAGAGGAGTGGTTCTTACCACCAGGCCTGGTGCAGAAAAGGAGTGGACTGAGACCCTGTGGGTGGGAAACTGCTAGAAAGCAAATAGTGTTGCCAGGTAGGTGGGTGGGGGTGTAGGATGGAATGGAGTGGGGAGTATTTGGAGGAACATCCTTCATTCCTTAACAAAAGTTTCTGGAGGAGAAGCCAATATCTGTTACTTTAGAGAGGGAGTTAGTTTTCTCCCGGTTCCTTTTCTGGAGGGATCTGTGGTGAGAACACTTCTTGCCTGTTTATGCTCACTTTTTACTGTCTTCAGTAAAAGCCTATGCTTCTTCCTATTCCACTGAGTCTATGCATTGGAAGTTCACCAATGCCCTCCACTTTGCTCTTCTAGCATCACTTAATAGTCTTTACTCTGCTTAACTCTCTCTTTCTGCTGACACTGTTGTCCACACATTTTTTTTTCTTGAAATTCTTTCCTTTCTTTAGTTATCTACACCCTTCTGGCTCCTCTTTTCCATCCCTAAATCCTCCTCTTGCCCCTTTTCTAGTTCATTGCCTACTCCTGGTCTTCATAGCTATGTCCTCTGTCCTACTTTCTTTAATATATTTTGCTAGTGATGTTGCCTCTTCACACTCCTCCATCAACTCACTGTGGATAATTCTTTTATCTTAAATGACCAGTCCAGTATTCTCTGTTAAGTTACAGACCCTTAGTGCCAACCTACTGGACAATCTACTTCATTTCCAGGCCGTGTTTGAGTACAAAGCTAATCATACTCTTTTTTATCAGATAGGAGGTTGCATGATTCTTTTAATAAGCCCACAGAGCAAAACTCCTCTAATGTGTACCTGATTTGCTTCTTTGGTGCCTGGCTTTCTCTGTAGCTCCTGAATCAGCTTTGCTTCAAGACTTTGGATTTTTGCTCCAGTGGGAAGATTCATTTTTCCCCAGTAAGTGAGCACCCATACTCACTATGTTACTTATCTACCAAGGTTCTAGTCTAGTGACCCTGTACCTGCCTCATTTTACCCATACAAATATATTGTAGATGACATTTCAACTTTAATAAGCTTAGATTTCGCAGTCTCCCACTAATGTGTCAATTCACAATTCTTTTCCCTTCCACTTAAATCTTGCTATCCTGTCTCTCCTCTGCAATACTGGTATTTAGGCAAGAGTCTGTACTTCCTTGGGTCAAAGAGTGGAACCTATAGACATCTCTGGCTCTGAGATAGAAGCCAGTGGGCAAAAACTGGTGTGGGGGTGGGGCGGGTAGGGAAGGCTTTTGGAACTTTTAAAATCACATGATGCTGGCAGCTGCCACACATAAGCTTGGCCTTGGCACCCAAGTAGAGGTAATGCCTCTTCTGTTTAAGTCTTCCTGCTTCATATGGCAATTACTGCCCTACAGAGCTGGAACAGTCAGGTCTTGAGAGCTTTTCGGTAAGAGTGAAGGAAAAGGATGTGGGATGGGGAGAAATAGAAGGGAATTAAACCAACTTCCAGGGTTTCCTTGTTCTAGCTATCAGGCAAATAATTTAATAAGCCTGATGTGCTTTACTTTAAATACAGTTTTGAAAATTTACGTAAATGAATCTCTGCAAATAAAGTGCTATTTCAAACATACTATTTAAAATTTGCTCTGGTAAATTCCACTGGGTTACAAAGAGTGCATAAAAATAATTATGCTTTCATTTCATAGAAGCTGTACTTATTTATTATCAAGTTTGTTTGCATTTATTCCGCATTTGATTACATAATCACATGTCCACGAAAATAATTTCTGTTCTGCCACTGGTCAATAGCTATATTAAAATTGCTTGCCTGAAGCTGGCTCAAAGAGAAGTAAAAAATCTGATCTTACTTCTGCTTGCTTTTCTCAGTGTTGAAAGACAGGATGAGAAATTTACGCTAAAAGTATATTCTGTAGACCAATTCAGGAATACTACACCAAATCCTTAACAGATTTTCACTTCTCTTTGTGCTGTTACATTTTATTCTTTGATGCCATCAGCTTTGTCTTTGCTTCTCAGGAAAAAAAAAATTATAAGAGGTTTTTCCTTTCTTTCCTTTTCTTGTCTTGTAAAGTAAGGGAATTTACTGAAGGTAATGAGAAATATGTGATATTGTATTTAGGCTACACTAGGTAGGCATTTACCTCAATGCTTGATTAATTCACAAAGGAGGATATGAGCAAGGTCAGAAATTCACGTAGTTCAGAAAGACATATAATTTCTGTTTTCCCTAGCATTTTAACTGTATTTCCTGAAACATTACTTGTGGGAGAGAAATCAAGCTAGACTTATTAGTCATCAACAGCATTGGGTATTCCTTAGTGTTGGCAGAAAAGTTCAGGAAAGATATCTGAAACACCCATAGTAATTCAGTTTAATTGAAATTTTTACTTTTTAGAACTTCAGGTTAGATCCTATTGTTTCTGTGAGTTGATACCTGGCAGAAAAAAAACCCACCACATTTCATCCAACAATGCAAAAATTAGAGGGTTTTTGGTTTGATTTGTTTGTTTTCTATTTCTGTGGCACACCTGTTAGAGGTAACATTTTATCCATCTCGAAAAGTGCTATTTATAAGGCAGATGAAATTCTATTACTGTCGGTTTATAGAAGCATGAATTTCATAACAGCAAAAGCAAAGCTGAATGCAGCCAGCAGGTAGCCCTGTTTTCTGATTGTTTCATCTTGTAGAAAATGTCACCAAAGTATAATTTTGCTATTTTGCTTAGAAATTATATGGTGTGCCTAGGTAAAGTCTACAGAGCACAACATGAAGGCTTGGAACAAATCACTAGGGTCTGAGGAACAAGTGAAAAGGAAATTCCATGTTGCAGTCTAAATCATCAGGATTCATTTATTCCTTTATTTTTATTAATATGGTAGTAGCAAATCTTTTATTAATATGACACTAGCAAATCTTTAGTTGCAAAATAGAGATATAAGTTATTTTCATGTGGGATTTTTTTTTCTATTGTAAAAAATTCAACCCTCAGTTTATGAACTGTCCTCCTTCGGTCCACATGAAAATATCCGTGGGTAGTTATTTGCCAAGTTCTGACAGATTTCCACATTTCTCTCCCACATAGTCCGTTCTCCTTATGGAACCCCAAATGATCTTTAAAAAATTTAAATCAGGTCATATCATTCTGCTTAAAAAACCTTCAATGGATTTTAGTCCCATTCAGCTTCAAGTAAGATCCATACTCCATACCATATCATGACCTACACCAGCTTTCTTATTTATTTTGGTCTTGGGACCCCTTCACACTCTTAAATATTATTGAGGATCCTCAAAAGACCTTGTTTGTGTGCATTATAGCTATTTAGATTTATTATATTAGAAATTAAAACAGAAAATTTTAAAATTGAAAAATATTAATTCATTTAAAGACAGCAATCATACATAGTACATATCACATTTTAATGAAAATAACTATTTTTCAAAACAAAAAATTACTGAAAAGAATGGCATCGGGCCTCCCTGGTGGCGCAAGTGGTTGAGAGTCCGCCTGCCGATGCAGGGGATACGGGTTCGTGCCCCGGTCTGGGAGGATCCCATATGCCGCGGAGCGGCTGGGCCCGTGAGCCATGGCCGCTGAGCCTGCGCGTCCGGAGCCTGTGCTCCGCGACGGGGGAGGCCACAACAGTGAGAGGCCCGCATACCGCAAAAAAAAAAAAAAAAGAATGGCATCGCTTTACATTTTTGCAAATTTCTTTAATGTTTGGCTTAACAGCAGATAGCTGGATTCTCATATCTACTTTTTCATTTAATTTATTACAGTAGCACATATCCTTTTGCTCAGGTCCTCTTCACTTTGGTCTCCACAGAGAGATCTTCTTTTTCCACCCACCTATACAGTCACCCTGTATCCCATTACTTTGTTTTACTTTCCCCATACCATTTAAAATTATACAAAATTGTATTATCTCTGTCTGTGTTTATTATCCATGTCTACCCACTCATTTGCGCTTAGGCAAGGACCTTGTTTGTCTTGTAAATCATAGTGTAATAGTTTTCTATTGTTGCTTAACAAATTACCCCCACATTTAGCAGCTTAAAACAGCAAACATTTATTATCTTACAGTTTTTGTGGGTCTGGATTTATGTGCGTGTGGTATAGCTGGGTACCTCTGGCTCAAGCTCTCTTTTGAGGTTGGGTCAAAGGATTTGCTCTCAAGCTCACTCCTGTGGTTGTTGGCAGGCCTAGATGATCTACTTCTAAGTTAATTCATGTGGGCCAGGGCTGCCTCTGTCCCTGGCAAGCTGGCTTTCCCTAGGGTGACTGGTGAGAGAGAGAGAGAGAGAGAGAGAGAGAGAGAGAGAGAGAGAGAGAGAGAGAGAATTTGAATGAACCTAAGACAGAAGCTACAGTATTTTCATATTCTAATTTGGGAAGTGACATCCAATCACTTCTGCCATTTTTAGTCATTAAAAGGAAGTCACTGGATCTAGTGACTCGGGGAGGGGATTACACAAGATGAATAACGGGGAGTAGGGATTACTGGGGGTGAGAGGCTGCCTGCCATCAACTGTATCCTCAGGGTCTAGCATTATATCTGGCACATAGTAGGTGCTCAGGAAATACCTGTTGAATGAGCATAGTGCCTATAGAATACTTAGTTATATGCTTGTTGTCAGAGACTTTAGCCTTGTTTTCTGAGCAGAAGGGAGATTATTTGCCTTAGAAGGCTTTTAAAATCCATGCTATTATTCATGGCTCCTCTAGTATGTTGTATTATGTAGGTAGTTGATACAGGCCTACATAGAAGGGAAAATACTAATTTCTTCTATGGAATAAGAAGACTTGCTGGTGTCTTCTGGGGCTTAAGGTGAGAAATTGGATGAATACATTAGTCCAGGGGCTGTGATGTATTCCTGCAGGGGAAAATAGAACTTCATGCCCAATAATGTATGTTTGCCCATTCTTCTTCTTACTTAAAATTTTATCATCTAGCGAGTTTGTGCTATTGTGGGGCCATTGCTCTCTCTTGGTGTCTTCATTTGCCTTCTCTAGGTTAAGGAAAACATTGAGTTGTCTGGTTGGCCATATTTGTTCTAAGATGCAGGAATTCCAAATTCATTAATGTTATCCATGAACAATTGTAATCATTTTCTAAATAAATGTAATATGCTTAATTAATTTATTTACTAAATAGACTGCCTTAGAGTATCTCTACACTATAGTACTATTTTATTTCGGTCTTTTGAAGGAAATTATAGCTAGTCTTCACTTTCAGTCACAGTATAATAACTTTGTTTTTACACCTGTTTCCAGGGCTGCGTACATAGGTTACATATTGGTATGAATTCCAGGGCTGTGTACATAGGTTACATATTGATATGAATCAGTCTTTAAAATTGTTTTCGTGACACTTAGCTGAGACTAGGACAACAGTGATAATTTCAACTGAGAGTGAGAATGGAGGAAGAGATATTCTCCCTGCAAAGATTCTGTGGGAAAATACATGTAAAACAAATGCTAACATATATACTCACTGTTCACATTGGTAGCTCTCTTTCCTTTTGGTGAAGTTTGGCCGAACACCTCATTTTCAGGTTGGAGCGTTCTCTTTTTGAGGACACATCCAGATTTTACTTCAGTCTCTGTTTGCAACCCAATAAGAGCTGTCCTTAAAACAAAGAAGATGATCAGATTTGGCTGTCATTCTATTAGCTACTTATAATCTCCATGTATTAAAAATATCCCTGGGGAGTTATAAGCATGACAGAAATCCAGAAAATATCAGATTGTTCAGTACATGTGGTCAACTCCACAGTTAAAGTTGTTATCAAACATCAAGATTTCTCATAAATTATGGAAGTGTTCTGAACAAAGCCCTGATTTGCTATGAAAGGAGAGGAAGTCCTAGATAGTGAGAGTTATTAATATATGGCTAAGTTACTGAGGGTATTTGTAGAGTTTTCAGACTGTCTCAAATACTGTTTCAGCTCAATTAATCTGTGATTCCCATGAAACAATATTTTCCAGAAGTATTATGGGCAATTGGTTAGTCTTTATGCTGTTTTTCAAAAACTTAAAACCATTCATAATTTCTAATTATGAATTATTTTGAATATACAAAAATTATAATAGACATATATTTACTCACCACACACTGAGATTTAAGAGATGTTCATATTTTGCCATATTTTTTTGTGGACTCTCTTTTTAATTAGGTTTTACTTTTATAGCTAAAATCCAGGTTTATCTTGTCTCCCTCCATTTCACTATATTGAAGTCATTCTATTTCCATTCATGTTTTTATTCTTTATTATAAATGTGCATATCCATAAAGAATGCAGGGTTTTGCCTTTGTGTTTATTAAAAAATTTTACATGAATGGTTTCATATTATATATGTTGGACTTGCCTTTATGCTCTTCTGCCATCTCCATGATAGCATGCCCTGGGTAACCTGTTGGGCCCAAGACAAGGAAAGGCACAGACCTGGAATCTAGAATGGACTTGGAATCATCTAACAGCTTTGTGTCAAGCCTGGCCATGCCAAGCCTTAAGCTGAAGCCCGACTGACCTGCAGACAAGTCAGCAAGCAATAAGTGCCTTTGTTGTATATCACTGAGATTTTGTGGTTGTTTGCTATGCAGCAAAAACTGACTGACATATATTTTTATTATATATTGTATTAGGTATAACAGCATGCAATGTATTTATCTGTATTGTTCCATATGGTTAAGTGATTCATCCATTTTTATTCATTTTTTATGAGAGAGACTTAAATTTCTTACTGGATGTATTTTTCATAATGTCTCTGGAAACTATTGTCTTTATTTCATGGTATTTTACTTCTGTAAACCAAAAATATCTGTTCCAAAAAGAAGGTGTTTAATGCTAGGTACGTTGTGATTCCTTCCACCAGTGGTCCCAGACAAAATGAAATACAGGACAGTTATGGGTTAGGAACTGAGAACTGGCTTATATAATTTCTTAATTATATACTTAAAGATCTCAAGTATTGTTAATTCATGACATAGCTCATTTGGTATAAGAACTGGAATAGCAAAGAGAAATTTAAAACTATATTGTAAAATTACTAGTATGGTTAGAAAGGCCATTCACTCTAATGTGTGGTTGGTGTACCTTTGCAGAGAAAAAAGCATCTAGAAGAATTTCACTAATAAAAATATGTTTTGTACCACAGATGTTTTGTACCACAGATGTACCACACATATGTTTTTGAAATGTAGGAAAGCATTTCAAATATTGAGTTTCCTTCTCAGCATGGGTAGCTGATGCCGTCTAGGAGGCTTACAGGATCGAAATTATGTTTGTTATAATCATGCAATTATTTTACATTTGAAACAAGAGATACTCACATAAAACCTACCACTCAGACCAAGACATGTGAAAGCCATTAGTGGTAATGAAAAATAGACTAAAGTGAGATTAGCCCCTTTTGCATTTCCATACTACAGTTCATGGGAATAATAGAAACTAAGTCCAGTGAGTCACAAGTCTTCTAGGAGGCCTGCTTTAGGAAGTCTCTCTGAAGGGATCATTCAGGCCTGTAAATTCTTACCAGTAAATCATAACTTCTCAGAAACCTTTAGGTTGGAAAGGGATGAAGCCGATCCTGGTCATTTTTACTTTTTTGCTCTAGGTGAGGAAGAGGATGGGAATTGGCTAGATGACTGTCATCATTTCAGCTTTTAGACTCTTGAACTCAAAATAATAGCTAACACTTATTGACTACTTACTCTGGCCCAGAAACTGTGCTTTTTTTTTTTTTTTTTAAGCGTAAACCTTCATCCTCAAAAGAGCAAGGTAGGGATTAATAGGGCCCTTTTGCAGATAGTGAAACTGAGGCACACAGAGGTAAAATGACTGACCCAAGGTCCGTGGCTGGTAAGTGAAGGATGCTAGATTGAACTCACCTCTATCTGGCTCTCTGTGCTCTTAACTTTACACCCATGCCCCCTCTTAGTGGACAACATGAACCTAGTGGCTGTTATATGTGGACAGTTATGTAATATTGTAAAATGTACAGAGGAAAGCAATTTTATTTTTAGGACTTTTTCCTTATTTGAGAAAAGTTATACGATGCCACTGTGTACAACTTTGAATTGTAATCAATGTATCTCTCCCTTACAACTAGCAGTGTAGAAATATGCAAATATATCTTGTCTGAGATGAAAAAGCTTTGAGTTTGGTTAAATGGCTGTTTATAACTTTGAGAAGGAGACTCGGAAATAGGTTTGCTAAAGGGGATTCCTTGACTTATGCTGACTATAGCAGAACTGTTTGTTGCCTGGCCCCAAACTTTTTCCACCATCTCCTCCCATTTCGTTCACATATCACGTAGAGAAAATGATCTGAGCCACGGGACATGTGCTGGGGGCTCCTGGGAAAGATTTCTTCCCCGGTGAGAGAAAGCTACCCTTCCCCATGCTTTTTGTCTTTGAAAGTGATGTGGAAATGAGATATTTGGAGCTTCTGTATTCACTTTGAGACCATGAAGAACAAGAGAATTATAGAGTTGCAGCTTGAAGTCATCTGATTATCAACACTGAGCGAGAGTTGGAAGTGTAAGCCTCTGACTGAGTTAGCTCTTGAAGGTAGTCATTTATTTTACCATCCTTGTTGGTAAAAACTATACTTTACCTCAACTCTTCTGTTTACTAGATGTTCATGAAAAAGTTCTAGTTTGTAGTAATTCACATATCAAATTTTGTAATCTATATAATATTCACATATAAGTTTACTATAAACTTTTGCACAATAAGCCAACTAAATACTTTATTTGTTGGTGATGAGGTCACCAGATTCTTATCTTAGTGGTCTTTCCAGTTACTGTACAATTTTAAGTCATAATTAGTAATGACAAATAATTTTAATGTGAATTTTTCCCACAGAGCCAGAAGCCTGATTTTCTCTTAAAATCTAGACCTTTAGTTGAATTTTACATTTGGTTATGTTCAGCATTGCAACTGCACTTTCAAATAGTCTTGATACTGCAGGAGCAAACTCCAAGATTCTCTCTTGAAAAACCTCTCAGGCCTGTGTGGGACCCTCTGCCTTTTTAGGAACCACCCCTTTGTCTTTGCTTGGTGTACTTATTAAGCAGAGTTAAGCAGAAATAAACCTGAAGTCAATTTATGGAAGGTGTGGTTGTATTAATGGAATGGTGCACGCATGAGAGAGAGAGAGGGAAACAAGAACAAGAGTCACTGTATCTTAGATCACATTCATTAAAGGAAGAGTCCAAGACACAGATTTAGGTATATGTGAGTTGATGAGGAAGTGCTTTTCAGGACAGATCTATAAGGGAGTAAAGGAAGCAGGATAAGGAAGGCAGAGAAGTTGAGCAATGATAAAGTCTTGGGGAAAGTCTAGCCTTAACCTGATTTAGAGGGCTCTGAGGCATAAATGGTCCAACCTGGAGCTGTTCTGCTTTGAGCCAAGAGGACCAGACTCTGTACCCCATATCGACCAATCATTGGCCATCCCCTGGGGTGGACATAGTTGGGGGATTATGGTGATATAATTTCCAGTGCATCTCCTGCTGAGGCAATGCTCTGGAGAAGGTCACAGGTATAAGCTGTTAGCAATAGCAACTTGAAGAGCTGGGAAATGGGCATATTATCCTGTAAAAGGGATTTAAGAGAGGCACCCAAATCATCTACTACAGTTTACTTTTGGGTAGGAACCTGAAGTTTAAGGAAAGTTAAATTTAATTCAAAACAAGTTTATTGAATGCCTACTATGTGCAAAGCAATATACTAGGGCAAAGGGGGTTACAATGTGAATGATCTGTTGCCTTCAAGAAGTGCAGTGTTTAAGAAGTAATTAAACATACAAGCATTACATCTATTCCTGAGATTTGTCTCCAGTATCAGGCTTCATAAGTTATAAATTCCTATAAAGATAGTTACCTTCTATACTGTAGTATTCCTATAGGCAAGTGAATTTGAAAATGTCTACTCTAAAATTAGATATAAATTCTCTCTGAGCTTATTTTTAAAAATTATAGCCTACTGTTAATACAAAGAATTGAGTTGACTCTTCAAAAGTTTAGACTATTTCCATGCATGTGAGAAGAACAAAATTACATACTTTTAGAAGTGGAGGTCTGACATTTTTATAGTTCATTTCTTTTTGGTTTTGTTCCACTGAGTGAGAAGAATGATTGGCTTTTATGTGTTACTCAGAGAAATCTGTTATACTTTATACTCTTTATCGTGCACACAAGACATGTTTCTGCTGTGGCCACTGCATCAAATATCTTTTTTTTAAAATTTATTTTATTTTTGGTTGCATTGGGTCTTTGCTGTGCGCAGGCCTTTTCTGGTTGTGGCGAGTGGGGGCTTCTCTTGTTGCGGAGTACAGGTTCTAGGTGCACAGGTTTCAGTAGTTGTGGCTCACGGGCTCTAGAGCACAGGCTCAGTAGTTGTGGCACACGGGCTTAGTTGCTCTGTGGGATGTGGGATCCTCCTGGGCCAGGGATCGAACCTGTGTCCCCTGCATTGGCAGGCAGATTCCCAACCACTGTGCCACCAGGGAAGCCCTGCATCAAATATCTTGATGGTTCTATAGATGACCTTTCTTAAATTGAAAAAATTGATTAGTGGTTTTCTGGAAGCATTCTGTCTGGTCGTCTAAACTTGAGCTGAAAAGGTACGGTGTATATACATGGAATTTTTCTACCAGTGTTGTTATTGTAGAAAATTTAGTATTTATTCTACAACATGAGGTGATAAAAAGCTATTGTATACCCTTCATTTTTCCAGGTCAGATTTTCTCCAAGTTCCCATCCTGATGGACTACCAAGAAATTAAACCTTAATCATTACTAAGGCTCCTTCCCTGCCACCTTTATCACCCAAAGGTTTTAAGAGTTCTTTACAGTCCAGAACATTATATTCCTCGGTCTTTAGTCTTTTTTTATTTAATTTTTTTTTTATATTGGTAGAGTTGGTTTACAATGTTGTGTTAGTTTCAGGTGTATAGCAAAGTGATTCAGTTATACATATACATATATCCATTCTTTTTCAGATTCTTTTCCCATATAGGTTACTACAGAATATTAAGTAGAGTTCCCTGTGCCATACAGTAGGTCCTTGTTGATTATCTATTTTATGTATAGTAGCGTGTATATGTTAATCCCAAACTCCTAATTTATCCCTCCCCGCAACGTTTCCCCTTTGGTAACCATAAGCTTGCTTTTGAAGTCTGTGAGTCTGTTTCTGTTTTGTAAATAAGTTCATTTGTATCATTTTTTTTTTTTAGATTCCACCTATAAGTGACATCATATTTGTCGGGTTTACTTCACTTAGTATGATAATCTCTAGGTTCATCCATGTTGCTGCAAATGGTATTATTTCATTCTTTTTTATGGCCCTCAGTCTTTAGTCTTGACTGTTCATATCCTAAGTTACATTATAGCATTGTCATTTCTGTGCCAAGACTGGGCATAAGATCTTTCCCTAAGGTTCCCATGGACGTGATTCTTAGTATTCTATGCCCATCACTCTTCCACAGGTTACCTTTAAGAGCCATCAGAAAGCTACTCACCTTTTGGAAAGAGGGTGTATGGATACATCTGTGTGGAGATGAGCTGTGGTCCCCCACCTCTTTAAGAGAAGCTCTCCTACTTCCTCCTCCCCCTACCTCAAATCCCTCAACTTTCTCTTCTTTTTCTTTGGAACCCCAGTAATTCCTTCTATGAGTTTAAGTTATTGAATATAAAATCCAGGAGAAGGTATTATATTCTGGGTACTCAAAAGCTTCTGTTTTATATTTGGACACAAAAACATTTGAGGCAAGGCAAGGGGACACATAAGCTTAGAAAATCTTGGGATGGAGAGGGGAAAATACCTATGGATGGGAGAATAAAAAACACATAGTGGGGCTTCCCTGGTGGCACAGTGGTTGAGAGTCCACCTGCCGATGCAGGGGACAAGGGTTCGTGCCCCGGTCCGGGAGGATCCCACATGCCGCGGAGCGGCTGGGCCCGTGAGCCATGGCCGCTGAGCCTGTGCGTCCGGAGCCTGTGCTCCACAACGGGAGAGGCCACAACAGTGAGAGGCCCGCGTACCGCAAAAAAAAAAAACAAAAAAAAACACATAGTGATATTTTGATAAATTATTCAGCCTTTTATTAATATTATTATTTGTTTTTATTTAAGACCTTATTATTTTTAGGGCAATTTTAGGTTTAAAATAAAATTGAGAGAAAGGTAAAAAGATTTCCCACATACCCCCTTACCCCACACATGGATGGCTCCCACCACTATCAATATCATTCACTAGAATGGTACATTTTTTACCAAGTATAAACCTACATTGACCCACCATAATCACCCTAAGTCTATAGTTTACCTTAGGGTTAACTCTTGGTGTTGTACATTCTATGGGTCTGGACAGGTGTATGACATATATTCATAATTATCATATAGACTATTTTCATTGCCCTAAAAAATCCTCTGTGCTCTGCCTATTTACCCCTCAACACCAACAACCACTGTTCTTTTTACTGTCTCCATAGTTTTCTTTTTCAAGACTGTCATAGAGTTGGAATCATACTGTATATTGCCTTCTCATATTAGCTTTATTCACTTAGTAATATGTATTTAACTTTACTCTGTGTCTTTTCATGGCTGGATAGCATTTTTCCTTTTAATGCTGAATAATATTGTCTGAATGTACTACAGTTTATTTATCCTTTCACCTACTAAAGGACATTTTGGTTGCTTCCAAGTTTTAGTAATTATGAATAAAGCTGCTATAAACATCCATATGCAGGTTTTTGTGTAGATGTAAGTTTTCAGTTCCTTTGGTTAGATATTAAGCAGCACAATTGCTGGATCAAGTGGTAAGAGAATGTTTAGTTTTGTAAGAAACAGCCAAACTGTCTTCTAAAGTGGTTGTACTATTTTGCATTCCTATCAGCAATGAACAAGAGTTCCCGTTGCTCTGTATTCTCACCAGCATCACGTGTTGTCAGTGTTCCGGAGTTTGGCCATTCTAATAGGTATGTAGTTGAATCTCATTGTCATTTTAATTTGCATTTCCCTGATGACATATGATGTACAGCATATTTTCATATACTTATTTGCCATCTGTATATCTTCTTTGATGAGGTGTCTGTTAAGGTCTTTGGCCATTTTTTAATAGAGTTGTTTTCTTATTCTCATATTTTTCTTCTTCTTGAAAGAATAAAAAACAAAAGACATATTGATGTTCAGTGTTTAATTGTTGGTATTTGTTCTTTCAAAATATATTAAGAATCAAAGATAACCTTGTTCTAGTCAACATGTCCTAACCAGAAGAAAGTTCCTATTTATGTAACTTCTTTTCCAAAGAACGTTAGAGAAGTTGAGCCAATAAATCAATTGAAGGTAGAAATAAGGACATAAGAGGAAACTTTTGCTTGATGATGTGTAGCTTTGTGGAAATAGGACCATTCAGAAGCAGACCTATAATGCATGCTGGTAGGGGATCGTGGTGGAAATGGAGATGGGAATTGGTAGAACCAAAAGAGGTTCAACTCTGACACAGGCCTGGACTACTATGTTTGGCCCTCTCTCCATCCTATTTAGGTAATTCCTCTGGCTTTCCATTGACATGTGTCTGCAGAAAGGGACATAACATGGGAAACCCAAGGGAGAATTTACCTTTGAAAGGAATTTAAGGATATTATGAGACAACCATTTAAAAAAAATCAGATGCCTTCTAAAATTTCTGTGAAGTCTGTAGGAGATGACTATTATGTAAATAACCACAAATGGATAAGGTACGCAGAGTTAAATTTGTTCTTTAGTTCTAGGTGTTTTTGACATACCATGTTACTACTTCATTGCCAAGTTGGAGAAATAGAGAAATCTGAATCTTAATAATTTTCTCTTGATTCCTAATGTCCATTTTTGCAGAAAGGCATAAAAACCTTTGGGTAAAAATTGAGATCTAATCACAGCATAGAGATTGTTTACGTATATCTACAAGAAAAATATTACCACACAGCTAGATAATGAGAACTCCTTATCACGTAATTTCTAATTTTCTCTGTGAGTAAGTGCCTTGAAGAATGTACCTTATTAAAAGAATGATTCTGGTTACTCATTTTGTGTTCTGTGCCTATCAGGCCTTCCTAGTGGATGTGATTTCAGTTTTTCTTACCAGGTAGAACAGCTACTCTGCTCATCACAAAGCAGTGTGTTTATATTCCAAGATTTGTGATTTGATAACTTTACTAACCTAGTACCATTCTGTTGTTACTAACTAGTTGCTTTACATGGTTATTGTATTTTACAGTGTAAAACTGGAATTGGAACTTTAAAAAATCTCTAATTCAGTGGTTTCCTTAAAATTCCCTGTGGTGCCTTTAAAAATATTCAAATGTTTATATTCAAATATTCAAATGTTGAATCAGAGTCTTCAGGAACCCACTAATCTTGTCCTTCACTGTTCTTTCAGAAATGATACAACCTAAATCATCTTATAAACCACATAGTAAATTGATAAGTGTGGGGATACTGTAGCTTTCTCATTCAGTCAGACTTTAAATATATAAGCAGAGAATTGTAAAATGAGAAAATGGCCTCAAAATAAAGACAGTTTAGTTTTAAAGCCTTTCTACTTCATAATCTCTTTGTGTTTGATACAGAAGATCTTAAAGTATTATGAGGCTCTATGAAATCTTTCATCACTAATTGGAATAAAAAATGCTGTTGTCCTCAATTGCAGTCTCTTAATCTGCCATCAATCACTATGGGATAAAATATGGACCTACCCTTATGTTTACAGTGTTTAGTGTGTTTTTGTAATGTTTAGTATTTTTTCATCATTTATATTGACATTTCTATCAAGAGTTTTTTTTTTCTTTTTAACTTTCTTTGAATAAGAATTTGGTAAAATAAAGTGCAGTATGAAGATAAAGATATTGATGGTGTCTATTTTTAGAGAAGAAGGGCTTCTTTCCCAGCAAAATAATCTTAAACTTTAAAAATTAAAGATTTTATAATAGGGACAAATTGTTAACCATGACATTGATTTTGTTTTCCCTTTAAGCGTGTAATCAAGTCAGAGAAGAGTTACTTTGTTTAGTTTTGCCTATTTGAAATCTATAAATGTAATCATTCTATGTACTTCTGTACCTTCCTTTTACTGTTCAGTGATAGGTTTTTGAGATTCTTCTTTATTTATACTCTTAGTATATATCTCACTCATTTCCACCGCCATGGACATGGCAGAGTGTAAATATTCAAGTTTATTTATCTATTCTACTGTTAATGGATATTAGGATTATGTCAGAATAATGTGTTGTTACAAACACTATTGCCGTGAATATTTTTAAAAATATTTATTGATACATAAATACCATAAAGTTCACTCATTTAGAGTGAGCGTACAGTTCAATAGTTTTTATAGTATTTATAAAATTTTGAAAGTCTCAGCAAAATCTAATTTTAGAACATTTCATCATGCCAAAAAGAAACCCTGTACCTATTAATAGTCACTCCCTACCCCCACCTCACCTCTTCCTTCCATCCCTGGAAACCACTAGTCTACTTTCTATTTCTGTAGATTTGCCTATTATGGACATTTCATGTAAACAGACTCATATAACATGTGGCCTTTTGTGTCTGGCTTCCTTCGTTTAACACATCGTTTTCAACATTCATCCTTATTGTATCAGTACTTCATCCTGTTTTATTGCCAAATAGTGGTCCATTGTATGGATAGATCACATTTTGTTTGTCTTTACATCAGTTGATGGACATTTGGGTTTCCACTATTTGTGAACAAGTTTTTGTGGGGACATAATTCTTTATAAGTTTCATATGTAGATACCTAGCAGTGAAATTGCTGGGTTATATAGTAACTCTATGTATCATATTTTGAGGTACTGCCAAACTGTTTCGAGAGTGTCAGTATCATTTTACATTCCCATTAGCAATGTATGAGAGCTCTAGTTTCTCCACCTCCTTGCCAACACTTATTACAGTATGTCTTTTTGATAATGATCATCTTAATGGTGTGAACTGGTATCTCATTGTGTTATTGATTTGCATTTCCCTGATGACTAATGATGTTGAGCATCTTTCCATGTGCTTATTTCATTCATATATCTTCTTTGGAGAAAGAAGGTATATTCAAACCCTTTTCCCATTTTAAAATTCGACATACGATTTTTATTGTTGAGTTGCAAGATTTCTTTACATATATTGTATATATGTGCTGGAAACAAACCCCTTATCAGGTATATAATTTGAAAATGTTTTCTCCCATTCTGTGGGTTGTCATTTCACTTTCTTTTTTAAAAATATTTATTTATTTGGCTGTGTCGGGTCTTAGTTGCAGCACACGGGGTCTTTGTTGCGGCATGTGGGATCTTTCGTTGTGGCACACAGGCTCTAGAGCACGCGGGCTCAGTAGTTGTGGCACGTGGGCTCCAGAGTGCGCGGGCTCAGTAGTAGCGGCTTGTGGGCTCTCTAGTTGTGGCATGCGGGCTCTAGAGCACATGGGCTCAGTAGTTGTGGTGCATGGGCTTAGTTGCCCCGCAGCATGTGGGATCTTAATTCCCCAGCCAAGGATCAAACCTGCGTCCCCTGCATCAGAAGGCGGATTCTTAACCACTGGACCACCAGGGAAGTCCCTTATTTCACTTTCTTGATGGTGTCCTTTGAAGCATAAACATTTTAAATTTTAATACAGTCCAAGTTCTCTTTTTCTTTCATTGCTTGCGCTTTTAGTGCCACATACAAGAAACCAAAGATTTCTTAATTCACAGTCCCCAAAACTACTTCAAAGTCCCAAAGACTTATGCCTAGGTTTTCTTCTAAAAACTTTATAGCTTTAACTTTCACGTTTAGTCTTTGATCAATTTTTGAGTGAATTTTTTTTTTTTTTTTCTTTTTGCGGTATGCGGGCCTCTCACTGTTGTGGCCTCTCCCGTTGCGGAGCACAGGCTCCGGATGCGCAGGCCCAGCGGCCATGGCTCACGGGCCCAGCCGCTCCGCGGCATATGGGATCCTCCCAGACCGGGGCACGAACCCGTATCCCCTGCATCGGCAGGCGGACTCTTAACCACTGCGCCACCAGGGAGGCCCTGAGTGAATTTTTGTATATGGTGTGAGATAGGGTCCAATTTCATCTTTTGCATGTAGATATTTGGTTGTCCCAGCATCATTTATTGAAAAACCCCATTGAATTGTCTTGGTACCTTTCTTGAAACCAATTGAACGTAAACATAAGGGTTTATTTCTAGACTCTAAATTCTATTCCATTGACCCATTTGTCTATTCTTGCGCCAGTACCACACATTTTAGTTTCTGTAGCTTTGAAATCAGGATGTATGCCCTTTATCTTTTAAATTTAATACGATAACCCTCATTTGATCTCAAAAGTTTTACATTTTAGTAGTATAAAATTATAAAATATAATAAATTTTTAAAAATGAATAATACTCATAATACTACCAACCAGAATTAGTACTTTAGGACATTCTTTTGGTCTCTTTTTAAGCAGCATTGTAAATTTAATTTTCAGTTGATCCACATGCAGTGTGATAAGCAGTGAGCATATTTTTCTTCCGAGACAATCTTCATGAAGTTCTTGTATAATATTTAAACTTTTATATTTTAATAACTTAGATATAATTGAAACACGTAAATGTCAATTAATGACGAAATGAATTTTCTATTTGCACTTTATTTTTATGGTCTTCAATGCTGTTTGTAAGGGGAGACAGTTTACTTTCTTATATAATGCAGAGTTTTTACTGAGCTCAAGTAAGACTACTTTGAATTATATGGTTATTTTTACTTTCATATAACTTCTATACCATTACACAATTTCTGTTATAATCATAATCAAAGCTGTCAGTTTGCCACTTAAAAGGGCTTTATGAAGATTGTCAAAACCAGTGGTTACTCAGTTAAACAACAAAGATAATCAGAAAAATTATGAAACATAAGCATATTCAAATAGAATCCACTGGATTCTAAATATTTACAAATATCAACATTCTACTATATTTCCCCAAAGAGAAGTCTTTTCCAGGAAAAGTGAAGATTCAACCTTTTGTTTATGTGTGATTGATTCCTAACTCTAGGCTATGAAGTTTTAATGCTTATGTGAAACCTCTGCCTCCCCAGGCCTTTGAGAAGGTCCCTTTGAAATAATTCCTTTGGTGGGGATGGGTGATCCTCCACCAGGAGTTGGGGCAAGAAGGACACAATAGCCCTGATGATGTGAAATCAACTGTACTGACAGATTGGCGAAGTGTGGGAAAAGTATACTCATAAAATATACTCTGAATTAATACCATAGAGATCCAACTTCCTCATACACAGAGAAAAAATGACTCAAAATAAAATTATCTCTAATTGATAGAATGCTAAAACCAAGAGTCATTCTTTCTTTTTCAACACATATCAGATTTACCACTGAGTCTTGTGGACTGTACCTTCAAATATATGATAAATCTGTCTACTTTTCTCCATCTTAGAGCTCTACCCTAAGCCTAGCTATGTAATCTCAACACTACATGTCTTCTGGCATCTGCTCTTGCATACTTAATCCATTCTCCATACAGTGTACAGATGTTTTAGAAATGTAAATCGGGTCATGTTACCTCCCCATTAAAAACCCTCCAATGTTTTCTTGCTGCACTTTCATAAAAATCCTCAAATCATTAAGGAAGTGGCAGACATGTTCAGTGAAGAAATATGTGTACTAAGAAAAACACTCAGATATATTTATCTTCATTCCTAAGAGTATGTGAATAATATAACTTGAAATATAGTAATGGTTTAATGATGATCCAGAAAAGTCTTCTAATCCAGTTAACAAATAAAATTTCTTATTATTACTTTTTTGTAGTGTAGTGTAGTGGCATGTCTGGCAGTCTGCATAAAGGAAAGTGGAAGTATAGAGGGACTAAAATTGAGAAAGCTTAGTAATAAATTGCCATCACGCAAAGGTAATATTCTGCTATATTTCTAATAATCTCTAAGCCATAATTTTCTAATGGAGTGAAATAACTGTCAGAGGCAAAATCAGTACTTTCAAAGTACACACTAATGTCCTGTGAAGTTAGAAATTGACCTTTTTTGCTTTCTTTTTTCCTCTTAAAGAATAAATACAAGTGGGTTTATATATTTGGAGTATATACAGCACTTGAAATACAAATCTCTTGATGATCTCTGCTGAAAAATAATGTGTGTTTTTATATGTCTTCTTCCTTATTGATAATAGATTATAAATAAAACTTGTTTCTATAAAATATGGTTAATAATCAGTTAAGCCAATTTTTGTTTTAATATTTGGTGGCATATGTTGCTCAAATTCAACTTGAATAGAAATGAAATATTTTAAAATTAAACACTAAACAATTAAAAAGTGAACACTATTTTCTCCCACAATGCTTATGCTTAAAATTCATAGTAACTTGGAGTGAATATTCATATGACATCTACTGTATGATAAAAATTTTTTTTCCACAGGGAACAAATTGTTGACTATAAATCAAGCTGCTATACTAGCTCTATGAAGTAGCTATGAAAACATTTTAGGTTTTAAGTTTTTTTTTCTTTTTTGTCTAGTTTTATTGAGAAATAATTGACATATGTCATTATATAAGTTGAAGGCATATAGAGTGATGATTTGTTTTACATATATTGTGAAATGATTTTGTATAAGTTCTTGAGATTGTTTAGTTGCTCTTACTGTGTTCAAGCCATTTGGCAAGTTGTTGTTCTAGCTGGGGTTGTTTCAAAGGAAAGGTGGATGTTCCACATAAAATAGTACAGAAGTTTCTAATTCCGTGGAATCTATCTGCAGATTGTTGGATTGGCACATATTCAAGGTATTTGTTACTTTTCAGTTTCTATCACTATAGTCTCTTTCATATTTGCTGCTATGGAGGTGGTATAGTATAGTATATAATTAAGGCATTGGCTCTGAAGCCTACAGGGGCTCAAATCCTAGCTCCACCAGTTACTAGTAATGTGACCTTGGACAAACTATTAAATTTTCTGGGACACAATTTTTTTCATCAGTAAGATGGAGATTTAAAAAGAAGTTCTCATGGGTCTCATGAGAAGATGAAGTGCGATGTTGCATGCAAAGCACTTAGAGCTATTTCCAGTAGGTAATAAAGCACAGCTCTCAGAAGGTTTTTGCCTACACTTTCTCCTCTTTCTCTTCTCCTAGGTGATGTTAGCTTTGGGAGAATGGAAGGAAATACATTCTCCCCCAGATTAAGGAGATGGGGCCTGAGATCTGCTTGACTCTTAGGACAGTAGGCGTGTATAATCTCATGAAGTAAGGAGAGGTTAAGGGAAAAATGGAAGAGATGTATTGCAGTGCCAGGAATATTCAACCCAGAGAAAGAATACACAGACCAGTGAGGAGCAGCCTTTAGGGAAGCATCATCAATGGGAGCCTGAAAATTCCCCTACTCTCGTTCTTATCTGGTTCACCTTCTGCCTTGATTTACGATGTTCTACACTTTCATTCTACAGTTGACCCTTGAAGAATGTGGGGGTTAGGGGCATGGAGCCCCCAGTCCCAGTCAGAGATCCATGTATAAATGACTTTACAGTCATTCTTCTGTATCTGCAGTTCCACATCTGCAGATTCAACTGCTGGACCATGTAGTACTGTAGTATTTACTATTGAAAAAAATCTGTGTATGAGTGGACCTGTACAGCTCAGACCCATTTTGCTCAGGGTCAACCGTACTTTGCTGTTGTTGTTGCTTGTTTTTTTTTTTTTTTTACTAGTGAAAGTTGACATGTTAGCTGATAATTTGGGGTTTTACAGTTGTGGAATTGTAGGTTCCCTTAATCAGAATTCTTATGTGAATGGTCATAATTGGAATCAGATCTTCTTTGGGAAATAGCATCTTCTACATTGGTGCTTCTGTGTTATTGTCATTTCCTTTACACTGTAGGCAATGACTATCAATCCAGAGAAAGATGCTCTGGGTAGATAGCATGAGATGATTACTTAGCATGGAACTTAAGGAGAAGCGTGTCACTGTAGATTATTTGGATATTTAACCACCTTATAAAAATGCCATATAGTTTAAAAATATACAGATATTTCCGAGCGCCTCAGCTAGCCCACAGCAGGAGGGAGATAGTGAGATTCAGACCAGTGAACAAGATCCAGTCAACAGTACTCACAAAGTACTTTATTAAAAGCATAAAGTACACATCCCATTGTATTATCAGTATTTTCACATCTTTTACTTAAAATTTAGGGCTCCTTGTAGGAAGTTATATAATCTTATTTGAGTTTGGATTTCTAATGCTCAGTACATGTGTACTGAATGAAGGAATGAATGAATGAGCAGACTTAGGTCAGTTTGCCTGTGATGTAGTAAGTCACGAGTGAGTAGAGTCTTACCTAGTGGTTTACACTGTTCTGGTGCTACTTCTAACTTCCCTGAAACAACATTAGATCTATATTGAGCAATGATGCCATTATTTAATGCACATCTATCCAACTGATTGCTCTCTAGATAAGAATCAGGACTTTTCATGAATTCCTACTTTAAAGTCAATTTTTATTTTGATTAAAGTGAAATACACACAGTTTTAAAACTAAATAATTCTAAATACCTGTGGTAATGTAAATTACTTTTAAAACATAATTTACTCCCATCAACCCCAGTTGATTCTCTCCTTCCTGGGAATCACACTAGAGAAGGTTTTTAATTCTCAACTCAGTGGTGTCAGACTTGGCCATGTACCTTGCTTTGGCCAATAACGTGAATGGAAGTGATAAGTGCTGCTTCTCAGCAGAGACTTTAAGAGCCATAATGTGGTTCTGCCGTCATTCTTTTCCTTCTGCTATGCAATTTGCGTGCCCCAGCTAGAGTCCACTCTTGAGCCTTGATCTTGTAATGAAGATGTGGAGAAGAGACACCCATGGTAAACCCAAAAGGGAAGTAATTCCATTCCCGTTGTTGTCAGCCACTGAGATTTTAGGGTCGTTTGTTATCACAGAATAACTTAGCTAGGCTGTTTGATACAGTGGCTTTTAATTAAAGTGACTATATGATTTATTGTCAAACCTGGACATTTTTGAGAGTTAAAGGAGGTTTTATGACCAACTTGTATAAGCTGGGACTGTCTCAACAAACAGAGGCTGAACAGTCATCCTACTTGTATAGGAAACAGAGTGATGCATGGGATAATTCTGGACCTTCTTTGACACTCTTACTGCCCTTTGCTGCAGTCACTTTGTTGGAGCTTACAGTGCACAGATTTCTGCTTTTTGACTGACTCCCTTTTTTGCTGAAGTATATCCTTTAAAAGGGTGCCTGGGACATTCAGTAAAAAAAAAAAAACTTTTAGTGTCTAAACTGACTCTATTTTATTTTCACACTTTAGTTATATTTTGGCTTGGATAGAACTTTAAGTAGAAAAAATATTTTCCCTTAGCTTTTGAAACATTGCTCCACTCCACTTTCTTCTGGCATTCAGTATTGCTGTTATGAAATTTGATACCATTCTCATTTTCATTCTTTTATATTGACAGGCTTTCTCTCTCTGACAGCTTTTAGCATCTTGTCATTATCTCTGGCATTCTGAAATTTTGAAATGATGCATATTCTTTCATTGCTGTAGTCACTCAGTAGACTTTTTCAAACTGTAGACTTTTGTCTTATAGTTCTGAAAAAATGTCTTGTGTTACTTCTTTGAGCTATTTCTCTCCATTGTCCCTGGTCTCTCATTTTCATACTCCTTTCATTCATTGGCCATCCTGGATCAATTCGAGAGAGATTTTTGTGGTTTGGTTTTTTTTTTTAACCATTGTTTTCATATTTTCTGACTCTACTTTTTTGTTCTAGTTTCTTGGTGATATGTTCTGCTTTAACTTTCAACCATTTGATTTTTTTGTTGGTTAAGATTCAAATCTAGTCTAGGAGACATTGATCTTTTTTTAAAATAAATTTTATTTATTTATGGCTGCGTTGGGTCTTCATTGCTGTGTGTGGGCTTTCTCTAGTTGCAATGAGCGGGGGCTACGCTTCATAGCAGTGTGTGGGCTTCTCATTCTGGTGGCTTCTTTTGTTGAGGAGCACGAGCTCTAGGGTGCGTGGGCTTCGGTAGTTGTGGCACACAGGCTCAGTAGTTGTGACTTGCGGGCTCTAGAGCACAGGCTCAGTAGTTGTTGTGCACGGGCTTAGCTGCTCCACGGCATGTGGGATCTTCCCAGACTAGGGATTGAACCCGTGTCCCCTGCATTGGCAGGCGGATTCTTAAACACCGCCAGGGAAGCCCTGATTTCTTTATTTTGGATGTTTTGTGATGGCTAATTCCCAAGAGCTCTTTCTTATCCTGTGATCATTGTGTAGCTTACCCATATTGTTTTATGACTGCAATATCTTTTATCTCACTGAGGATGTTATTTATAACTTATTTGAATTTTTCTCTGCTTTTGCTTTGTTTCTGTCTCTTTTATTTTCCTTTAAGCTCTTTATCTTTTTCTTTCACGCTGGAGGCAGGTTGAGCAGGAAAGGGTTAACTGAGCAGGCCTGGTTTAAGCCAGCACATTTCACAGAAAGGCCTGTCTTCAGAACTGGCCCTTGGCTGGCTCCTATAAGATAAATTCTGAGCCCCTGGAATATTCTACGTGATAAGATTGATTTTGTATGCTTGAGGCCTTGGGCCACACTGTACCAGTGTGATCCAATAGTTTGTGCTAACTCTGTGATTTATGGTGAATGCCTGGTTTTGTACTGGGGGAGGGAGGCTGAAGTCTCAGTAGCTGAGGTCAGTCATACAAGTACTACTTGACTACATGACTGACTCCCAATAAAAACCCTGGATACTCAGTCTCCGGCGAGCTTCCCTGATTGGCACAACTTTACATATGTCACATATCATTGCTGGGAGAATTATGTGTATCCCTATATGACTCCACTGGGAGGGGAACCTTGGAAATTTGTGCCTGGCTTTTCTTGGACTTCACCCCACATACCTTTTCCCTTTACTGATTTTAATCTGTATCCTTTTATAGTAATAAAATATAACCATGAGTATAACAGCTTTTCTAGTCCTGTAAGTCCTTCTAGTGATCATTGAGCCTGAGGGTGGTCTTGGAAAACCCTAACACAAAAGTTATTCTTAATTAACTCTTCATATTTTTAAGTAAGTGACTAAAATACACAAAGAGTTCTCAGAACATAAAGATAGGGTTTGTTCATTTGATTATAGGGCAGTGGTTCTCAAAGTGTTGTTCAAGGACCCCTGAGATCTCAGAGAAACTTGCAGAGAGTTCATGAGGTCAAAATTATTTTCATGTTAATACCAGATATTATTTGCTTTTTCACTGTGTTAACATTTGCACTGATGGTGCAAAGCATTGGTGGATGAAAGTGCTGAAGGCTTTTGCCATGAACAAAGGACATGGCACCAAACCATACCAGTGTTATTCACCACTACAAGCTATTGGAAAACATGCTGGATTCACTTAGGGTAGACCTTGGTGAAATAGTAAAATTTATGAATTGAGTACACGTTCTTTTAACATTTTGTGTTAGAAAATGGCAAGTCTGCCTAGGGCACTTCTGCTACATACTGTATACAGTGGGTGTCTCAAGGAAAAGCACTAGTGCAATTGAGTTGAGAGTTGAAGTTATTTTTTTTCATGGAAACCATTTTTATTTGCAAAAATGAGTGATAGACAAACTATGATCATTCACAGTTGGATATCTAGCAGACATTTTCTTAAAAATGAATACAGTGAGCATGTCACTTTAAGGAAAACAATTCAGAATATTTTTTGCCAATGATAAAATTCAGACTTTCAAGAAATATCAGAAGTTTGGAACATTTGAATTGGTCACTGGGAACTTGACAGCTTACCAATACTTACAGAATTTTCTGATGAAATCAGTGGTAATATTAACAAATGTGATTTTTTTGGATATTGTATAGTGAAATGTGTCAACATTTGGAAGATCTCTATAACTCAGTGAGCAATGATTTTTCCAAATTATAAATGCACGATGTTGCAAAATCAAAAGATACATTCAAAGTACAAGATCGACCAATGGACTTTAATGTAACAGAGTACAAAAAGTTCACTGATATGGTTTCAGATTCTGCCTGAAGGTAACCTTTAAGAAACTACTGATTTTCAAGTTGTGATGGAGTTTCAATCTGCACTTATCCAAAAAGGGTGTTGAAATACTCTTCCATTTTCCAACTATATATTAGTGTGAGGCTGCATTTTCTTCATGTACTTCCAACAAAACAACATGGTGCAACAGGTTAAATTCAGAAACAGATATGAGGACCCAGATGTATTTTATTATGACAGACATTAAAGAGGTTGCCAAAACACCACTCTTCCACTAAATATTTTTTGTTTTGAATAATTATTTTCCATAAAAATATGTTATTTATGTTGTGTAGTAGGTTTGTTATTGTTATTTTGAAATGAATTAACAAGTATTTTTTAATTCCCAATTTGATTTCTAAAATGGTAAAATTTGATAGCTGTAATTTGCATAAACACGAGCTCTTTTGAGACATCAGTAATTTTTATGAATATAAGGAGGTGCAGGGACCAAAAATTTGAGACATGCTACTGTAAGTCTTAAAAGGAGGACCTGGTCTTTTCAGTGGAATGCCCCCAAATGTTATTACTTTTAAATTCATATTTCTGAAATTGTTTATTTTCTTCTGGAGAGGAATCCCTCATTTCTTTGACCTTTGGCTATACGGTAGCATTTTGTGAGTGGGTCAGAGGAAGCGGGCTGCATATCCCTTAGTTCGCTAGTGCACTTTGAATTTATCCCCTAGTTTTCATCCTATGCCACACTCCTCTCCTCCATTCTGTTTGATGGCCATAACTGCAAGGCCTTTCTGACTTTATTTCTCCACAGCATAATCTCTGCTCTCCTGTCAGGTTGGGAGAAAGACACTGGATGGATGCAGTGGCTCACTTTTTGTTAGTATTCTTTTTCCCATACTGTTTTCCATAGTGACTGCACCAATTTACATTCCCACCAACAGTGTGCAAGTGTTCCCTTTTCCCTGCATCCTCACCAACATTTGTTATTTGTGGTTATTTGTGTTCTTTTTGATGATGGCCATTCTGACAGGTGTGAGGTGATGTCTCATTGTGGTTTCGATTTGCATTTCTCTGATGCTTAGCGATGTTGAGCTGCTTCATCTACTTCAATTATCTAAAAAGTTGTCCTTTCTTAGATGCTGTTGATTCTTCTCCTGATATCTTTTTAGGCATGTGGTAGGGTGAATAATGGCCCCCTCGAAAGAGATCCATGTCCTAGTCTCTGGAAACTGTGAGTGTTCCCTTATGTGGCAGAGACTTTGCAGGTGTGGTTAAGTTAAAGATCTTGAAGTGGGAGACTATCCTGGATATCCAGGTGAGCCCTAAATGCAACCACAAGTATCCGTATAAGAGGGAGGCAGAGGGAGATTTGTTACAGACAGGAGAAGGGGATGTGATCATGGAGGCAGAGGTTAGGATGATGCAGCCGTAAGCCAAGGAATGCTGGCAGCCACCAGAAGCTGGAGGAGGTCGGAATAGCTATTCCTCTAGAGCCTCCAGAGGCCCTGCAAACACTCTGATTTCTATCCAGTGATATTGATATCAGATCTCTAGCCTCTAGAATTGTAAGGGAATCAATTTCTTTTAAGTCACCGAGTTTGTGGTAATTTGTTTTAGCAGCTTCAGGAAACTAACATAAGGTGTAGGTGTTTTTTTCTCCTTCCCTGTCATTTTAATGGGGTTATGCAAGTTAGGCTAGGTAAATGCATGTGGTCTTCAGATGTAACCAGAAGCTTTGCAGTGGGTTTCTAACTGCGGTAAAGATGAGGCAAGCAGGGGAGAATGGAAATTTTGCCAGAATAGATAATTATCTGATGCTTTGGAATGACTCAGCTGTCTCCAGGGGTAGGGTGGGGGTGGGCCTTAGATTTCAATCACTTTTTTTTGGATTCTGAGGAAAGGAAGCACGTCCAAATGGCTGTAACTTATCTGGGATTTTTAGAAATAGCCAACAACATGCATGAATTCTTGATCCAGCCCTAGAACTTGGAAGAGTTTGGAATATCATCGGGTTGGAGTCGGGGGATGAGTTACATTTCACATTTTCTATTGCCCTGGTGTGGGAACTTTTACAACTATCCATTTGAGACATATGATTTCTTTCTATATGACTGCCTTGTGAGCCTTTATGCAGTTTAAATAAAGGAAGAGGGATTGCAGCTTCCCCAGCTTTCCCCGTATTTGATGTTAATGATGCTTCCCGCTTATGTTGTCTGCTATAAGAGCCAAAGATCACGGAAAGCTGAAAGGGAATAAGGGTTAAGGACAGTGAGAGCTGTAACAGCACAGTGCAAGTATCCCAAGACCAGTGGATGGACTGAATGACGGAACTGGGCCCTGGAAGGGGTGTCTTCTTTTCACAGTCAACAAATATTTAGGCAGCACTCACGAACTATAAAGATCTTAGTACCACAGCCTCTTTGTTCGGAAATGGTAACCTTCACCCTATCCTTGCTCTTATCTTACACAAGTAATCACGATACATAAGAAACTGCAATGCATTAGTTAGTATACTATGTACCTGAAGGAATATTTTCCAAATTACTTGAGTTCCTGGAAATAATGAGAATTAAAGCAAAAAGTTTAACATCTAGAATTTACAACTTTAAAGCCTATATAAAGACTGTTATTCAAATTGTCTTGATACATTATTAAAGAAATAAATCTCAGAATTTATAACAAAGTTGGGACTCAGATATTTTCTACAAATTAGATTTTTCTTTTCTTTACATGATTAGAGTTGCTTGGGAATTTTTAGTGATAGATATAGGTCTTTAAGGATAATGTTGAATAAGTGATGACAAATAAAACCTAAATTGGCAGGGTAAGCCAAATATACAGAATTATATTAGACAGAAGCCAGAAAATGACCATTTTAGGCAGCATGCCCAGTGGGCTGTAATTAGGTCTAATGCTGTTGTTTCTGTTACTTCATATGCTGCTGGTAGTCAATGAAAGTTTAAAACAATCAGAAACATATTCTGCAGTAATAAATTTTATTTTTGCTACACAGAGACATAAATACACATATTACTGCCTACTAATTCAAAAAACTGCTTCCCCCAAACAAATGACTCCCCTTAACTAATACGTCCCAGTTTCCTGACAACATTGAAAGAACTACCTAATATCAAGAACTGCATTTTTTGAAAACTTACTGAATATTGGATAAGCTGATTAGTGTTCCTGATAAAAGTAGGGAAGAAAGATTGGAAACCATAGGGTGGGGGGGATGACAGATGAATAATGTGTGGAGTCATGAAGGCATATGTTAACAGACAACTAGAGTACTAAGTCCTTGATTTAGGGAATCCAGTTTCTTTCTTCTACTGCCTGCCTGTTCCAGAAAGATCTTACATTTCCAGATGTGTGTGTGTGTGTGTGTGTGTGTGTGTGTGTATGACTGTATGACAGTTGGGGGAGATGGAGAGAGAGAAAGAGATGGGAATGAGAACAAGAGAAAGCAAAATGATACAATTTTAAAGGAAAAGAGAAGTAAGCAACACAAAGGCATGGATTTTAAAATGGAGCAAGAATTAACATTAATAATAATAATAATTTAAAAAGTCAACCACAAAGATCTACAAAGGCCCTTATGCTTATGCCTGATATTTTAGAAGCCATTCAGAAAAGAAGCATATGGAGTCAGTTGTACATAAGATACGAACATATCTGTGGCTCCAGAGGTACAGAAATATCCCTGAGGCTGGGGACAGGCAGCTGTTTCCTGAATGAAGACTTAATGGAGATGGCATCTTGTAATGTAAAGAATGGTATTCTCAACAGAGTTCTGTGGTGCACTGATAATCTCTCAGGGTTGTTGATTATCAGTGTCTTCACATTCAACAACAGTTCAGCAAAATCACTCCTACCAAGGGCTGTTACACTACAAACCATGTATACAGCTGGATGGATGAACCAGAATTTGCTTCTGAGGCAAATGTGCTCTGGAAAGAAACAGGTAGAGACAGCTGAGCCTGGCCATCTGTACTCCTTCAGTGCTTGAGAGTCACGAAGTGACTAAATGTATTTACTTATATGGAGAAAGAATGACTGTCTGCATAAGAACAAGAAAAATAGAAAGTGCTCATTATATACATTTAAGCAGCCTAGAGCTTCCTCTTTCTTTATTAGTTTTATAACTCCAAATGTGGACATAGAGTAGATTCTTTTTCCTCTGGCTGAGTGTGTAGTGCTACAACCACAGGCTCATAGAGTATGGATAAAATATAAGTAATGTTTTAATGATCCATCTTTACCTCCCAAGACAAGACTCAGTGGGGTTGATCAAGAGCTACCCATATTGCACAACTCCAGAGGTCATCATTTAAATGGGGGTTATGTAAATGTCCGTGGATGCCTGGAATTGTGCTACTTAAAAGCTCTAGGAGGACCTTTTGTCAAAGGAAGAGCAGATATAAGGGCTAACATTTTTCCCCATTTCAATCAGGGTAGAGTGAACATGATGTTAGGTGAGGAATGATTGTGCCTGCCCAAGTAAACTTAGAGTCCTTTTTTGTCAAGAGAAGAGTCAGTACTTCCATGAGTAGGTAGTAGAGATGCAGTAGCAGCACAGACCAGGGGCAAGCCCAGTTGCTACAGGCTTTGTTGGAGTGATGACTACGGGACCCTCCTGTAAATAAAATTTTCAAAGTTAAAAGTATAACTCATACAAATATAAACAACCTGTCAACAATATCACTTAGCTTATCAAATAATGAAGGAACCAGTAAGAGGAAAGGCAGATTACAGTAGCACTGGACATGTACAGAAACTGGACGTTTATAGGAAATTCAATAAGAGAATCTTAGAATGAGATTTTTAAGTTAGATTGGAAACTGGTTAATGGCCTGAAAGGCAATACACTGTAACATATGGGGTTATTTTTTCTACCAGGAAGAAATCATTTGGATAAAATTTATTAATATTCCTTTTACTGAATCAATTGGGTGCAGTCTTTTTTTTTTATTGAAGTATAGTTGATTACCAAGTTGTATATATATATATATTTTTTTTCTGCTTTATAACAAATTTAATCAGTTATACATATACATATATTCCCATATCCCCTCCCTTTTGCGTCTCCCTCCCACCCTCCCTATCCCACCCCTCCAGGCGGTCACAAAGCACCAAGCTGATCTCCCTGGGTGCAGTCTTGATCTTTATCAGGAGTTGCTAGGTATCCTAATCCCAGTAGAGCTGATTTAGGGTTGGGATGCTGTTGGATTTTAATATTTGTTTTTATTAATTTTATCCTAAATGCATACATAAAGTATTGTGGGTAAGAGAGGTTTCTTAAACACATCAACCGCTTTTGCCCCAGAACTCGCCTCTAGGGTGATGTGATAAAAGTCAGGACACGGGGGTTCCCTGGTGGCTCAGTGGTTAAGAATCCACCTGCCAATGCAGAGGACACGGGTTTGATCCCTGGTCTGGGAAGATCCCACAGGCCATGGAGCAGCTAAGCCTCGTGTGCCACAACTACTGAGCCTGTGCTCTAGAGCCTATGAGCCACAACTACTGAGTCCGCGTGCTGCAGTTACTGAAGCCCACGCACCTAGAGCCTGTGCTCGTAACAAGAGAAGCCACCGCAATTAGAAGCCCACACACCGCAACGAAGAGTAGCCCCTGCTCACTGCAACTAGAGAAAGCCCGCACGCAGCAACAAAGACCCAACATGGCCAAGAAATAAATAAAATAAAATAAAAAGTGATGTTAAAAAGAAAAAAAGTCAGAACAAATGTCCTACTTGAGCTGCTGAACACTCCATAGGTGAGAGACAAGGAAAATGATTTTTCTCTGCATATAATGGGAAGGAGACAGCTGTACCCCTCCCCTCCTGAAAATGTCTCCCTGGAAACGTAATGGGCCTGAATCTTTACTTTAGCCCTTTGGTTTATAAATAAAATCTCTCCAGGAGCCAGAATGCCATGTGGCCTTTGCCACCAAGAGATGTCTTCAAGTTTTGGAGCTCATGCCTCTTTGAAATGTAAATACCTAGGGAGGTAACACTCCAGGCTGAGCAGTAACCACTTAGGGTCTTTTTGGATCAGAGCAGGTAACTCCATCATTAGGGAGACAAACGGTTGCATATCTAATCCTTATGGTATGTGAAAAATGTTTCTAGGAGAAATGAAAGCAAACTTTTTCTTCCTAAGATTGTTCTGTCTTTATATTGTATACATTCCTGTATCTCAGGAAGCTAGAGCTTTTGCAGGAGCAAATACTTTAGGCCAGTGGTTCTCAAAATGTGGTCCCTGGACCAGCAGTATCAGCCTCACTGGGAAATATTTAGAAATGCTAATTTTCAGACATTACATTACAACAGACATTGAATTAGAAGCTCTGGGTCCAACAATCTGTTTAATGAGCCCTCCAGGTGATTCTGATGCAGGCCACATTTTGAGAACTGCCACCGTGCACCATGTGCTCATGAGCTAGTCCCAGTCTTCCTCTTTATTTCCTACAGCTGTCTCTTTGCTCCCTACCATGCATTACTAATTCTTTACCAACTTACAAAGTCTATCTGCTGCCATGATAAGGTGTACTCATTATAGTGAGTTTGGTAGTAACCCAAAGAGCAAATTTACATGTAGGAAGCATTTTGGTGTAATGAGGTTTTGAGATCCCTGTTTTTGAAAGGGTTTAAAAACTAGATAAGCAACCACCTGGTTTGGATGATTTAAATATGGATGCCTGAGCAGCAGGGGGCTGGCCAAAATGACTAAAATTTTTCAGTTTCCTCAAGGCAAATGATATTTGGGACACCAAATAATAAAACAGTTTCCTGATTGAAGAGTAATTGAGCAGGATTATTCCTTGTAGATTCAACATGTGGAAATCAGACATTCAACATACATTATATTGCATACTGCATCACTAGTACATTTAGGAAATAATAATGACTACCTATACATGCTTCATAGATGTTTTTATGCTTTTAATTGGTTGGAATTCTGGTGTCATCTGTCTCTCTTGATACCAGAATTGTTTAAGGTGTTCTGTGGTGTCTGCCACTTGCCTTCTGCTGTCTTCACAAGGGTGACATCAGAATTCCCTTTATCTGTAAACAGTGTATTCTCTTACACAAAGGTGGGTTCTGTCTTACAAGTGAGAACTCCAGAGGCCTAAGAGAAACTACCCATTTGTTTAGAAATCTGTCCTTCTGGAAAATTAGTAAGTGATATCTGATCATATAAAATTCAGTTTCTAAAATCCCCACATGATCTCTTGAAATTCCCTTCCAGCTTTATGAGTCTAAGCAAACAGAACATGTGGGATCCATCACAAACATTTCCAAAATTCTTGTTATAGTTCCATGAACATAAATCTGATTTGCTTGGTCGTGAGAAAGATCATAAGAATTAATCCACAACAGAGAAGAAATGCATCTTAAGGAAAATATAATTACCAGCATGTGTGTTTCTGTGCTGCACCATTAATGTTGACCCAAAAGCACATGTGACATAAGAAAAATGTAACAAAGAAAAAAAGAGACCTAACTTTAGATAGCACTATATTACCTAAAATTAAAGAGGGAATAATCCAGGTTAATATAAATACTAACACATGACCATAAATGCTTCAGAAACAGAGAATGTTTCCTGTTTCTTGTAATACATGAGTATCACCCACTTTCATAAAGCAGAATTGTTTTTATGGACTGCTCAATTACTCCTTGCAGTACTATACTCTTTGTTGCTTCTGAAATTGGTTTGGAAGGGAGCAGTCGTTACTTTAAAAATTGTCAGTGTTGGGCTTCCCTGGTGGCGCAGTGGTTGAGAGTCCGTCTGCCGATGCAGGGGACACGGGTTCGTGCCCCGGTCCGGGAAGATCCCACATGCCGCGGAGTGGCTGGGCCCGTGAGCCATGGCCGCTGAGCCTGCGCGTCCGGAGCCTGTGCTCTGCAACGGGAGAGGCCACAACAGTGAGAGGGCTGCGTACCACAAAAAAAAAAAAAAAAAAAAAAAAAATTGGCAGTGTTTATCCAGATTTCTGTGGCCATTTTGTTGAGGTTTTCAAAATATGTTCCAAGTATGAATATCCAAGTATGTGCAAAGTACACAAATCTTTTTTTTCCTTTTCTCCTTGGAGGCTTGTTCTTGGGAGGGCTATTAAAGAAAGCTTCCTTTAGGGGGAACTTCTCTATATGAGGACTCAGTCAGTTTTCATTTCTCCTATCTACTTTCCAATTCTGGTATCCATGGTCTTTTGATTTTGAGACTGTGCAACACACCAAGTTGTGGAGAATTACTTTATCTCTTTAGTTTAAGGGGCCTTTTTAGTTTGGCTTGATAGGCCCACAATACCAGAGAAGAATAAATGCTACGATATTCTCTACCAACTGTCTTAGTAGGGAGAGGTGGTCTGGCCATATCTCCTTTAAAATGGAGAAAGTCAGAAAGATTTTGTGTGACATGACCTTGCTGGGTTTGGTATGCTTGCTGTGGCATGGCGCTTTACCTAAATGCAAACCTGTTGGCGTCCTTTGGATCATGCACCTGTAACTGCTGTGGTTCAACGTTCTCCCCACTCACTTCAGCCTGGCCCAAATATGCTCCCAGGGCTCTGGTGTTCTTTCTTGAAGGTCTTCCTTTTTACCTGAACCTGGAATCTTTCCTTGTTTAATGATGCTACTGCATACTTCTTTTGTGTGTGTGCGTGTGTTTTTCCTCTTTCCATGATTCTGGCTGAGGATTCAGATGCAGCCCTTTGAGAACTCCTTTGCTTTCTGTACCTAAAGGCAACACAGAATCTTTTTATTTTAATGGTTTAACAACTAATCATCACAAGGGGGAAAGAAAGGAGATAATAACATGAAAATCCAAGAAGTTAGAAGTGTTTAAGAAATCTGACAAAGTTTCTTGGCTCCTATAGGTCCTTTTGTAATTCTCTGTTTTTCATTGTCCACCTTGAAAACCAATTCTAGGACAGAAAGAGTCATAGAATTTATCTATGTCTTATATACTAAGAACCCAGAAAACAAATCCTGACACAACAAAGGAACAAAAGATGTTGTTTACAGAATACATTTTTACTAAAAACAAGCTGGGCCAAAGGGTGGAGGGCTTAGAGATTTTGGTTATAAAATTGATTTCTAGAAATTAACTTAAGTCTGTTTGTCATAGAATTTCTTAGTTAAAACAGAGCCTAGAGAATACAAAACAAAATCCATTTCTTACTGAAACAGAGCAGAATGTAATGTCACTTTGTAACTAAAAATTAAAAAGGGCCGAGGTGATGACTGAGGGTGTCTTTGTAGATTTCAGTACCATCATAACTAAGATTTACAAATACCACATTCTATACTGCCCCAAGGAAACCAGGATTATCATCTTCCTGTCTGCTCCATTGTCCTTCTGACTTGTGTCATTTGTGTATTTGTGTACTATGATTATCTATCCTTCCTCTCCAGGTAGTACAGTTTCAGTGACTCCTGGAAGTATATTTCTCTGTGACTGCCTGGCACTGAGTGGTATGTCCCGAACCTAATAATGTGCTCTTGCTTAGGAAGAAAACTAATAATGCTAACTATAACGTTAACTCTAGCACAGTAAGCCATCTACATTTTATGGTTCTGAGTTTTTATTCTTGGCACTAGAAGTATGCTTGGTAGTTAATTTTACATCAGGCTGCAACCCAAGAGTTTGTGTCTGACAGCTTTAAATAGAGAAAATGAGTATTTTTAAAACAGCCCAGCAACTATTGGTATGAATCAAGTAATTTTGGGATACAAATGGATAGTGAGTAAAATCTACTCTATTCTGTAATTTTGTTGCAACTACCTGCTTCTGACATGAAAAGAAAAGTGAGCACTAAATCTAGAACACATGTTCTTTGGCTCTGAGGGTGCCAATGGGACCTTTTCCTCACTAAAAGATACACTGGACTAAGCTTTTCTTTGGCTTCCTAAAGCACCCGACTGCCCAAGGTAGTGAAGCAGGACGAGGCACCAAAGACCTGAATTTGACTTCCTGACCTGGGCATAAAAATAAAACCTACCCCGTAAGGTGTTTCTGGGATTAAATGAGAAACATGTGTAAAACTCAGCACAGAGCTGGTGCAGCCTACTCAGCAAATGTCCTAGCCATCCTTATTATCAGCTTCATTTTTGGGGAATTTACATAAAATGTCTGAGTCTCAGTTTCCTTACCTGTAAGATTTAGAATGTATGAATCCGTACTGAATCATTACGTTGTAAGGACTAAGGGCCCACGCTGAATGTGGGCACAGTCAGTCCTCACCATCTGTTAATTTTATTTCCTCAGGAGTCCCAGAGAGTGTAGCTCTTCTGTGCTAGATCCAGAAATGTTACTGTGCAACCAATTCATTGGTAGGATACCAGCAGGAGTAACTTTATTTCATTATTTATTTTCACCTTGCCCTCGATCAGCCCTTTCTGTCTGATCTCCCTTCTCCACCCCAGGAAATTATCTAGGACAGATCTCATCGTCTTCTGGTCATATTCAGGCATTGGAGACAGTCTTATTTTCAGACATTAGAAAGTTCAGTCTTGTCTAAATGCAACGCCCATCTCTCACTCAATTAAAAACTTTCCCCTTTCACAGCTCGCTCCTGTGAAACCTATAGTAGGCAAGGGGTGCACAGTTTGACAAATGATTACACCTCCTGTGCTTTCCACATCTTTATCCCTGTCCTTGAGGTTGTTTCTGCTTCTTCCAGCTTGAGGGTGGGGAGGAGGACAGAGAGGGAATGGGACATGCGAGTCTAAACTGACCAGGTTGGTGTTAGTGTTCCTCACAGCAACTGCTCAGTGCTCTTCCTCTCACGGGCCACCCTGGTGAGTTCTCAGGAAGCTTCACCATAGGGAATATTCCATCTGCACTTCCTTGGTGCAGGTGATGTTCTTCATGCTGACGCTTTTAGGTTCACCCTCAGGTCCAGCCCCTGGTGGTCCACTGCCACCTCCTTCTGGTCCCCTGCAGGCAGTGCTCTTGCCTGCCATTGGTGGATGTGTGCCTGCACCCATCAGGGGCTCTTCTCACTCTCAGTCAGGGCCAGCTGACGTCTTCAGGTGAGAGGGGTAAACCAAGCTCTGGGACCCCCTGGTTCCGGGGAAGATGATCAGGTTCTCCCAAGATCTCCTTCCCGCATGCTCTGCTGTAGGCTTATGCTGGAGCCCTTGGAGCCTCCTGACCTGACAGCAATGCCATGTCCCCGTTGTTCTCACCTTCCCTCATAAATCAGTGTAAGGAAGGTGGTGGTGGGTGGGTGACAGGTGGGGACAGAGCCAGGGAGATGGTGAGTTCAGTGTAAACGGCCTGACAGCTCAGTTTAGGTGTATCAGCTCTTAACACTCTGAGCTATAATTCTGATTTATGTTGTTCTTTTAAGTTGTATAGTTTTCTTAACAGCTTCATTTGATCTGGGAGGTCATGATTAGATCTGTTTTGTGCTTATGTCTTTCTAGTATGTTTTCAGTGTCCAGAAGGGTAGTATATGTTTTTTCTCTTTTTTCCTCCTATAACTTTGTATTGGATTTGACCTAGATCCTTTTCTGTTGCTCATATTTATGTGAAACTAGTTTTCCTAAATTTTTAGAAGTTATGGCTCTATTGCTCAAGGTAGTTTTCTTAATTTTTAGTGCTCCCACTTCAGTTTTTATATTTTTTGAAGCATTAGAGCATATGTTCACTTACTTTTTGAGATTTCCTGTCTCTCTTTCCCTTTCCCTATTTACCTGGGCCCTGTCTTTCATTTTTCTATGTTGTCCAAATTTTTCCTGAATTTTTATTTCATTCTAAGAAGTTTCTCCCCATTGTGGGGTGCTCTCTCGAAAGGAAATTCTGGCTGTTTGGTCTTGACAGTTCATGAGACCCACACTGCTTCAGCCTTTTTCAGACTTTACTGTGGGTCCCTTGCAATCATCTACTATTGAGTTGGGCAAAATGCTTTCCAGTTTTGACTGCTGTTTTCAAATTGGCTGGTCTTGTTTCTCAGTGAATACCTGTGCACTATTTTGCTCTTTCATTTTTCAGATCCACCAGACACCCCACTTCTTCTCTCTGTCTTCTTCCACACAGACACTGACACCATGTACGTCTTGTGGATGCTGTTAATTAATTGTTACCTGCTGTGTTTAGTGATATGTGGGTCTTTTTTGTCGACTGGTTTTGTTGCAAAAGTTGTTTTGTTCTCCTATCTAGTTGATTGCTCTTTTTATGTGCAGATTCTTTACACAAGTATTTTATTATACTGTATAAACATGAAGTGATAGCCCTAGTAAAATAACAAATTGGATTCTGTTATAAACAATTTATTATGTTATACTTCTGTTTTTAAAATCAAGTGTTGTGATTCAATGGAAAGAATAATGATAAATTCTCTCTCCCCCATTTCAATAGCCGGTAAGAGCCAATGCCTAAACGTTTCTTTTATTAAGTCTGATCTATTGTAGAATTCTGTAAGATGTCAAGGGTAGTGCAGCAACCTGGAGCTAGGAACAGTGGAGCTGTTTCCTCCCCTAGGCTGGAAGCTACAAGGGGAGATGTTAATGGAAGCCAGAAGGATGAGAGTAGGGCATACTTCCTTGAGAGAACCAATGACTTTCTTTTGAGGGACACAACCAGGTTGAGGTGATTTTCCAAGGAGAGAATTAAGGGCGTAATACCCTGACCATATTCTCTTCTCTCTTTATTTTCTGCTTGAGCATCCCTGTTGGCTGAACACAAAATGCATGAGAGCCTGTGGGGTAAGAGCAGGGTGAAAGGAGAGATAAGGTAGCTGTATTAAGCAAATATAAAATATCCAGTAAGCTAGCTAATTGTCTCATTAGAACAGAACTGTCTCAGGCTAAACATGTATCCCCATGTTATATGGTACATCTGTGGCTTATACACATGTCATTGTTGATTTAACAATATCTCCTTCCCATTACTAAAACAGAGAGAAAGCACTCTTCTTACCTATATACATGCTGTTAACCACATGAGGATGAATTTATCTTTTTAGCTCCATCTTCTCTCTCCTTTGAATATTATTCACTAAAAAAAGTAAACCAAAGTATTTGGAAATAAAAGGCAAATTGAGGGCTTCCCTGGTGGCGCAGTGGTTGAGAGTCCGCCTGCTGATGCAGGGGACATGGGTTCGTGCCCCAGTCCGGGAGGATCCCACATGTCGCGGAGTGGCTGGGCCCGTGAGCCATGGCCGCTGAGCCTGCACGTCCGGAGCCTGTGCTCCGCAACGGGAGAGGCCACAACAGTGAGAGGCCCGCATACCGCAAAAAAAAAAAAAAAAAAAAAAGGCAAATTGAAAAAAACCAATTATTAGTTTATGTAAATTATCTATAAAGGTCTTTTTATCTACCAATTTGTATATGTGCTCATTTATGTGTGTAGCCAACTATGTCATGAACTTTATTCTAGATTTGAAGTGATAATACTTCGCCCCAAACTCATCTTTGTGGGTCATAATGATGACATCAAAAAGATCTTTCATTGATTGAGTGTATGCATTTTTCAAGACAGGTTGGGTTATGCAGCTGTAACAGATCCCTCAAATCTCAATGGCTTAAAACCAAGAATACACCCAATGAGGTCGGGCAGTAGACCTCTGCTCTTCACAGTCATCTGTGGTCCCAAGAAGAAGAATGCACTACCATTTCACGACAGTTTCATTTCATAAAGTGTTTATCTGGTCAGCACAGCAGGTAGAGAACTCTGGAGGGTCTCATGCCAGTAATTGAATATTGCTGCCCTGAAGAGGCATGCAGCACTTCCAGTCATAACATTGACCAGAATTAGTTATTAGACCCTGCCAAATCACAAGTGTGCCTGGAGGTGCAGTATTATGTGTCCAGGAGGAAGACCTGGATATTAGTGAGCAGTGATAATGTCTGTCAAAGTATGAGGTTCCTTTTTGTCCTAAATTGAATGAGATCAAGACATCTTATGAATTACCATCTTTTTTGTACATTCTCTATGGATACTCAGCCATGATCTGCCTCTAATCTTAACCCTTGAACACCTAGTACCAAAATTTCTTTCTTTCCCATGTCAGCCGTGGTGGAGTTTTACTCACAGGGTCATAATTTTGGATCTGTCTTAAGATGATCACATACTTCAACTTGAAGACTAAACTAGAAACAGACTACAAAAGACAAGGACTACTTTACTCTAAACGCATAAGTGAGGTTTGAATTAAAATGACTGTGAAGTACAGCTATCTAGCAACTATGAGAGATGTCACCCAGAAGATGAGAACGATATAGAGAAGCAAGCTGTTGCTCTTCTTCACGGAGGACACAGAGGACCATCCAAGGCCTGTATTCAATACACACACCCCTAAACTATCTCCAAATTATGGAAGATGGGTTGATGTTTACTTCAGTTTCTTTGAGTCATCTCTATGCTTTTCAGTGGGAAGAAAATTAAATCCTCAGAGAACTTTGACTCTCTTTGAAATAATTTGTGTATTGATTGGGAGAACTGGTTACCAAACTAATTTTTCCAAGTTCCTTTCATTATTTTTATCATTGCCTAGGCTATGAAAATATAAATATGTAGAGGCATAAAAATACGTATAAATCCATTTACTATATTGTTTATTATGTAGAAGTCAATACTAAATTGGATTTTTTGGGTACTGAATCAATGCTAGGAAAGATTCAAAAATTTTAAGTCAAAAGGCCAAAATCCTCCTCTTCACTGAGTGGAGATACCAATTCCTAGGAGACCTTTTGCAGATAAGACATTTCCAAAGTGTTAATTAAGGAGCAGGCCTGTCCAAGTAACTTCTTTGATTTTTAGTTTTATTGGAAACATCTCAAAGTATCTTGATATAAACAACTTTCTGTTCCTTCCCCAACAGAATTCTTAGATTGCTGACTTGGCAAAGTACAATCACTTTCATTCCTTTCAGATCATTATTTATATAACTCAGTGCTAGCTTTACAGCATTTCTTGCCTAATGGTTCGTAAAATCAACAATCTGAGCACTTTGGGGAAATAGATTGTGTCAGTGTTGGGTGTTAAGCGGTAAAGCTTTGATGGAGACCATTCCATTCTCCTCTATTTTTATTTTTATTTTTTTTATTTTTTACTTATTTATTTATTTTTGAGGTACGCGGGCCTCTCACTGTTGTGGCATCTCCCTTTGCGGAGCACAGGCTCTGGATGCGCAGGCTCAGCGGCCATGGCTCATGGGCCCAGCCGCTCTGCAGCATGTGGGATCTTCCCGGACTGGGGCATGAACCCGTGTCCCCTGCATCAGCAGGCGGACTCTCAACCACTGCGCCACCAGGGAAGCCCTCTCCTCTATTTTTATAGTGCATGAACAGAGGGGATGGGATGGTCACAACTGGGATGGAAATCAGAAATTTTATCTATGGGAGCTCTAGATATACACTTGGCAGGAAAAACCTAGCAATGAAATCAATGTAGAAGAAATGCTGTCTTTCTAAGCTTGCTTGCAATTTCATTTTACTTTTGAAGTATTTGATTTCAAAAATAATATTTTCTTGTCATTAAAAAATTAAGTACTACACAGATATTTAATAGTAAGGTGAAATTTCCTCATCCTCCAGAAGTAACTGTCACTAACAGTTTGTGTATATTCTTTATATTCTTCCAGAGTTTATTTTTTATTTTTTATAGGACTCTCTCCCTCCTCCTCCTCTTCCCCCTCCTCTGGCTTCCTCCCCTTTTCCTTCTCTTCTTCCTCTTCCCTTCATTCTACTCTCCTTATTCCTCTTCCCCATATCCCCCCATTCTCATTCCCCCACTCTTCTTTCTGTACTCTAAATTAGTACATGTGGCATTGCTAGATCAAAGATTCTGAACTTTTAGAGTTGTAGTAGATAGTCAGTAAATATTTTCCCAATTGATATGTTATTAATTGCTCTGCCAAATAAAGATGTATTAAGCTACACCTGTCTAGACACTCATTAATACTGACTCGTATCTGTCATTGGTCTTTATTAATCTTTGTTAATTCTGTTTTAATTTAAATTTCTTTGTTAGGTTTAGCTTCCTTTTATTGGCCCACAGAATTTCTTCTGTGAGTTTCCTGTTCATATGTATTTTTTTCCTGTTGGGTTATTTGCCTTTTTAAATACAGACTTTTATATAATGTTAATAGAGCATATATTAATATGTTAACATATGATACATAAATATATATATTAATATATGTTTGGGATGTTAGACTTTTGTCTTTTCTCTGTATTGTCTATATTTTTCTCTGATCGACTCTGTCTTCTTCATTTTGTTATGGTATATTTTGCCTTGCAGAAGTTTCAGATTTTTATGTGAACATATGTGTCCATTATTTATTTTATTGCTTCTAGATTTCATGTCATGCTTGGAAATAACCTGTTGCATTCTAAGTTTATGACACACATTTGCTATTGTTTCCTTTAGTTTATTTGTGAATTTACTTTTTTGTCTTATATGTAAGTTTTTATTCTTCTGGAATTTATTTTGTAACAAGATATAAGTCATGGATTCAGTTTAATTATTTTCCAAATTGCTAACCCTTTCCAAATGACAGGTTCATTGTACAACCTGCTTCTTTCAGTAGTCCATTTTTCTCTCCACTGATTTGAAATACCATCCTTATCAAATACTATGTTTCTATATACTTGAGTCTTTTCTTTTATTAATTCTGTCTATTTCTGTGCTGATCCTGGGATGTTTTCATTATGGTGGCTTTAATATATTTGAATATTTAAGAGACCTTCCACTTTCCTTTGCTCAAATTTTGGACCCAACTTTAAAAGTACAGTGGGGATATTTTTATAACACTGACTTATAGATTAATTTGATAAAAAACGATGGCTTTAAACTCTTGAGTCTTTCTACCCCAAAATAAAATAAAACTCATTTTTCAAGTCTTTTATGGCCCTCATTGGAATTTTATACTCTTTTCTTATAGGGAATATGTATTTCTGGTCCATTTTCCCAGGATGTTTTGTAGTTTTTGTTTCTATTATAAATATTTTTTTCACTACGTTTTATAAGAATATATAAAGTTTTTGATTTTTGTATATTAATTTTGAATCCAGCTCTGTGCTGAATACTTTGTTTCCTGCTAGTACTTTTAAAGTTGCTTCCCTTTGGTTTTCCAGAGAGACAGTCATATAGTCTGTAAATAGTAATGACGTTGCCTTTCTTTTCTGTACTTCTAAATCTTAGTCCAGTGCTCTGTTCTCCGACATTTTCCAGTGCAAAGTGAAGCTGTCATGGTGATGTTAAGCAGCTTTTCACCCTACTGCTTACTTTAACATTTATGCTTCTGGTGTCTTAAATTAAGCATAATGCTGGCTTTTGGGTTGTATATGCTACCATGTTAATTAAATAACTATAAATGTTTATTGAAGTTTTAAAAAATCAAGAATCAATGATTGATTTCAAACCAATTTTTATAAATAATTAAATTTTATCAAATGCATTTTTGCCATCTATTTAGATGAGTATATGGTGAACATTATTAGTAGGATTCTTAATTTTGATCCATCCCTGCCTTTTTAGAATGGCTATCACTAGATAAGTGAAATTAACCTATATTTTCTTTTTTAAAGGTACCTTTGTATGGTTACAGTAGCAGTGATATCTATTTTATAAATGATCTAGGAAGCATTTCTCTTTTTTCTTTTTACTGCACTCCAGATCATCTTTCATTTGGCTCCGTTAGGAATTCATGTAGAGCTTCCCTGGTGGCGCAGTGGTTGAGAGTCCACCTGCCGGTGCAGGGGACGCGGGTTCATGCCCTGGTCCGGGAGGATCCCACATGCCGCGGAGCGGCTGGGCGCATGAGCCATGGCCGCTGGGCCTGCGCGTCGGAGCCCGTGCTCCGCAACGGGAGAGGCCACAACAGTGAGAGCCCGCGTACCGCAAAAAAAAAAAAAAAAAAAGAATTCATGTAGATTTCTTTTTCAAGAAGAGCTTTTAGTGTTTTTATTCCTGAGGTATTATAACATCAGACACTACAGCCTGGATGGATATATATTGTTTAGATCCCATTCCTTTCCCTTTTACCCTCTGTAGATGTAGTTCCTCTGTCTTTTTTGGCCTTCAGTGTTGCTGAAGTGAAGCCTGAGATTATTTTATTTTATTTTATTTAACACTTATAGGGGATCTGATTCGTTTCCTCAGGTACTTATAAGAGTCTTCCTTTGTTTTGGACATCTAATAATATCATTAGTAAATACAGTTCTTTGTTTTTTCATGGAGCACAGTTAGCCCTTTTAACGTTAACATATAGGTGTTATTTTAGAAAAGAAATACTGGTGAATAATTTTTACATTCTATTCTCTGCTTTATGTATTGACTACCTTAGAAGTTTATTATCTTCACTTCTCTGTTATTTTCCTGAGCTTCCCTCCATATTACAACTGTATTTTCACCAGTATTAGTTCATTGTCTTGCTGCTTTCAATTTATTTTTTACTTCTGTAATGGTGTTTTCTCCTTAGCTTTTCTGGCTCCCTTTTATAGCTTCTTCACTTGAAATAGCATCTCTCCTTTGTTGTTTTGCTTCTCTTCTTTTTTTTTTTTTTTTTTTTTTTTTTGCTGTACGCGGGCCTCTCACTGCTGTGGCCTCTCCCGTTGCGGAGCACAGGCTCCGGACACACAGGCTCCGCGGCCATGGCTCGCGGGCCCAGCCGCTCCGCGGCATGTGGGATCTTCCGGGATCGGGGCACGAACCCGTGTCCCCTGCATCGGCAGGCGGACTCTCAACCACTGCGCCACCAGGGAAGCCCATGCTTCTCTTCTTTTTGATCCAATTACCTATTTAAGATGTTTTGCCTAAAATTTTCTTCTGTTTTCTGGAGTATCTCCCATTTCAAAAATCTTTTCTTCATCTGTTATTTCTTGGGTATGTTCCGTATTTCCTTAAAAAAAAAAAAAAAAAAAACCTATCAACCATATTAGATTTTTTTCCACTGCATTTTGTTGACTTTTGACTGATGTAGCAGTGAGAGTTAAGCTGCAGATAAATGAAGCTACTTTCATTATTTTAAGTACAAGGAATTTACAGCTGGAAAGTTTGTATTATGACATCTGGAAAGACATGAGGAGCAGGTTTTAGACTGGGTCACCAAGAATGATTCTCAGACTAACCCTCGAGAACTGGTGTGCTATGGGAGCTGCTTCGTCTGTGAAAGTCAGGAAGCTGCTGTGGTAACAGGTGACATATGTAAGACTGTCAATTGGGTAGATGTGGTAGTAGGAATTTGTGAATGTTGTCCTCCAGCTGCTTCAGTTTTCATAGTGAAGTTGGAAGCAAAATCATAATCATGAGTGAGGATGCAGGAGGAGATGATGGAAGTTTGAGGAGAAATGAGAAAAAGTAAAATGAATTTCTAGAAGAGTAGAAAATGAACAGGCTACAGAAGTGTAGTATGATAGCAAGAGAGCATTAGGGGATTGTTTGAGGTTTGTGATCATGAATTCAAATTGATACCAATCAAGGTAGTTGTGCGGTTTTTTAAAGCCACATCCAGCTGCAGAGGTGCATACATGTAGTGGTTGAAAGGTTAGATTTAACCAGGATTAGAAATTTTCCAAGTATTTATAATGATGGAGGAGAAGGACAAGAGAGTTAAGGATTATGAGAGTAAAGCTGGTTAAAGAAGGGAGAGAAATAGCAAGAAGGTGAAGTACAGTGGAAGTTGGTAAGACCAATGATCTGGAGTCCTAGTGGGGCCAAAGGATTGTTGCAGTTTGCATGCTAGATAGATTGAGAAGAATAAAAGGAGGTGGTTATCCAAGAGTAGAATATGTGAAATAATGCTTATGGAGAGGCTGAAGTTATAATGACAAAATCTGTGGGAGCAGATGGCTAAAATAATGTGGAAAACAGTATCACTAGAGGAGAGGGGTTCAAGGAACTGAGAAGCTAGGGACTTAAAAAGATTATCTACATGTATGTTGAAATTTCCAAAAATTAAAAAAGGAGTAGTCTGGAGAGGAGGACAATGAGCCAGAAGTGAAAGTCTTTGAGACACAAGAGTGAATAACCTGGTGGAAGATCTGTAGATAAAGCAATATTGAGGGGTAGGAGATAATATAATCTGATGCCATGAAATATACAGCTGGAGGTTTTTAGGTAGTGGAACTGAGAAAGGAATGAGCAACAGAGAGGATATCCACCTCATTCCTGAGCTCAGGGACATAAGGGCTATGGGAGAAAATCAGCCTTCGCTTGAGAGGGCTGTGCAGGAAGCAGTGTGTTCAGGGCAATGCCAGGTTTCCTTTAGAGTAAGAAGATAAAGAGAATCAGAGAAGGGGCTGGGGATGTTTGGGACCATGCCAGTAATAGAGCTCAAAAGTCTAGTAAGGAGTACAGGAGGGTTGGGAGAAGAGAATAGATGAGGAGCTAGCAGAACCTTGTGGGGATTACAAGGTAGGAGATAAGGGTGGACCTAGACACCTGGGTCTAAAGATTAACATATACAAGCCTAAAGGCTATAGTGAGATTCATTCTCATTGATTCAAGGCAGAAAGTGAGCAAAGCTGAGTGTTTTGGGCAGGAACAGTTGGGTGTTTGAAGCTCCCTCTTGATCCCTATTGGCAGAGGCAACAGGAAATGAGGAAGTGGGTCTTTGACCCAGTGTATGGACTCCAACTTGACATTGTATCATAGGGTTAGAAAGCCTAAGGGATGCATCTCCCTGAACTAGACACAGTCTGGGATTTGCTATTGATGGGAGAGGCTCTGCCTTGAACCTTAGTGGAATTGGAATTCTGGGGGAGCTTGTTACTTAATGTGCAGACACTACCCCCGTCTCCCACCTTTATCACTGGTAATCTAGTTAGAAGGCCTAGAGGAGGATAGGTCTCAATTTCTGTGAACAGGCCTCCTTGATGCCTGATGATTGGGGTTAGGGTCATAAATGAAGACTCCTGATCTGCTGTTTGTCAGAGAGTGGGTGGGATCTCCATTATGCTTATGTAGGCATTGTTTAAATTGTCCCATTAAAACTTAAATGGAGAGTAAGATTTTATGTGTGTGTATCAGGGGTGGGGGGCAGTGATGTGTGAGCTAGGATAGCAGGCAGCCTGTAGCCTTAGTTCAAGTATGTTGTTTCTAAACATTTTCCAGAAATGATACATCATCTGCCTTTAGACATGTCTCACTCTGGGTGTATGTGTGGGTGTGAAGTTGGGGTAATATATGGGAAAGAGGTACTGCCTTCTAATTTTGTTTGTTTTAAAGATCATAATGATGGATTACCCCAGTTAGGTTCACACAAAATAAAGATGACGCAGGGCCCAGTACCATCTTCAACCTTGTCTCATTGTTTGTCCTTGGATGTGCAGATATGACTCTAGTGGATGCTTTTTTTCTTCTTCAAGGTTCAACCTGCCATTGGTATTTTCCCTTTTTACTTAAGGGATGTTATCTTTTTAAGAAAAACAAAAATTGATCAAGATCATGGAGATGGATTTCATTTTGAAATATTTAAAGTATTTGAGTCCTTCTCAAATACTTTCTTTTCTTGCTTTCTTTAAGTTTTCTTTCTGATCACAAGGCCTATTGCTTTACAGTGCAGTAATATTAAAAAAAAAAAAAAAAAAAGGTTTCCATGGCTCTAATTTAGTCAAAGGACACATGCAATGAATTTACTTTGGAGACCTGCCTCTGGAATTTTTCATGACTACTCTTTCCCTCAGGGCAGAACTCATGATTCCTTGATGTGTTTTTCTACTCTAGTCATTATTTAAGTTTCTCAGACTTACTACAACCTGTAATCTCCACTCCCTTGATTTATTTAAGCTTCTAATCAAGTACGTACTGTATGGTTGATGTTTATTGAATGAATAGCAGTTTCTGTTCCACTTCATCTTGTGGCTATTTAGGGGGGTGTTTTGGTCTTTTCACAGTCATTTTTCACTCTCAGCTATCCCAGGCAAGTAGAATACTGTGTCTCTTTGCCTGCCTTTATTACTTATCTATCCTAAAATATTTTTTTCTAATTATCATAAAGATTAAATTCCTTTTTTGGTTTGTGTTTCTTAATAAGCATTGTTTCATCTTTTTCTTCTTTATTATTTTTCATTTTTTCCTATTCCAGTGAACTTTTGTGAATAGCAGGGAGTGTCCAATGAGAGGAAAATTACCTTCATTAGATATTCCATCATAGTTTGTAAACAATATTTATCTCATAAACTAACATTTTATTAGGAAAAATAAAAACTTGTGCCCTATGAAAAGTTAAAACTGAATTACATTTAAGAGACTCAATGTTTTTATAAATATCTTCTTAATAGTCACTGTACAGTATTTTCAGTTTTCCACCTGGACCAATGGTGGGACACAGATTAAAAGAAAAACATCATAAGGTTTTCTGAACATGCCAGATGCTTTCCCTATAAACTTCTTCAATATTTCATAAGGAAAATTTCACAAAAATGTGTGACATTGCTTTATAAGCTCTGCCTGAGGCCTGAAAACATGAAAATTAAGAACAGAAATGTCTGAAATGGGAAAATATACTGAAGAGATTTACTTGAATTATATCCCTTTATCCATGCCACCAGTGTTCTTGCTTTGATGAAGTACTTAAGCACAAACACATTTCATTTAATGTGAAATCTAATCGTGCTAATTTGCCAAAAGAAAATGTCAAATTAGTGGTTAATTTGCTTTCATCAAAATGTTTATTGGGGGCTTCCCTGGTGGCACAGTGGTTGAGAGTCCCCCTGCCGATGCAGGGGACATGGGTTTGTGCCCTGGTCCGAGAAGATCCCACATGCCACGGAGCGGCTGGGCCCGTGAGCCATGGCCGCTGAGCCTGCGTGTCCGGAGCCTGTGCTCCGCAATGGGAGAGGCCGCAATGGTGAGAGGCCCGCGTACCGCAAAAAAAAAAAAAAAAAAAAAAAAAAAAAGTCTGTTGGAACCTGATTATATCAGGATATATGAAGCAAATATAGTTTCTATATTTCTTAACATATCGGTAGTATATCCTTGCATATCTTACCAGTTATACTAATAGATAAAAGGTTACTTAGTGTAAATTTCCATTTTACACAGTTGAGAATTTTTAATACTAAATCTGTAACAATAAGGAAATATATAAAGAACAAGCTAATTTATTATTGCTGGTTAACTTTCTAAGTATTTTTTAAAAATCATATATTGTTGGAGAATTCTGGGTCAGCTGATTCCAATGTATGTGTTTTATTAATCAGCTATTACCACAATAATGCTGCATAAATACTCCAAAACTTCATGACTTAAACAACAACATGAAATTATTCTCATGCTCAAAGGCATATATTTGACTGCAGAGTGATCTAGCCCAAAACAGTTGGGCAATTCTTCTTAAGGCTGCTAATTGGGGTTATATCAGTTTTGTGTCCCTTTCACTGTCCTTGGACCAGTTTCTGCTCAGAGCACTTTTTTGTGGCAAAGAGCAGAAACTCTCTACACCCATCATCCTCTAAGGTTTCTCTGTCCAAAGTCAGTCACGTGGCCAAGCCCGGAATCCACGGGGCAGGGGAATATACCAAACCCATGGAGGAGTGAGGAAGGGTAGGAATTAGTGTTTATTGAAGAAATTTTTATTCTTTATGATAAATTATATGTAAGATGGAAAGGATCCCTATTTGTGAAATCATGTGCAGATACACTATATAGTATCCCTTCTTTTTCATGGCATCCAATAAGGTTAAGAGTAAATTTAACTATAAGTTTGCCAATCCTTATTTTAGGACCCGAGATGAACTTTTTAGCAGCTGTTTGTTTTAGCAGGTATTTGCTTCATTTTTGGTTGTTTATTTACAGATAGAGGTATATTTGGTGGCTCAGTACAGTCTGTTTCTTTTTTTTTTTTTTCCTCTTATTTTTTCTCTAAGAATGTGAACATATCTCTTGTGGGAGAGAAGAAATGGAAAAATGGCTGCTCCACTAAACTGCTGTTCTAGGGCAGAGGCCACATCTGTCTCTGTTCGCTGCTATATTTCTGCACTCAGCCCAGTACTTTGCTCTTAGTAGGCTCTCAATAAATATTAAACTGATTACCAACTTGCAAAAGGGTCCTCTTCTGTCCCACCTCTATTTCTGCTTCATTTTGTGTTAATACATATACTCCCTGAGAATACAAATTGATGTTTTCTTTGTTGTGGTAAAATACACATAGCATACAATTTACCATTTTAACCATTTTAAAGTGTACAATTCAGAGGTATTAAGTACATTTCATAAGGCGAACTTCACAAAAATGATATCGCTTTATGAGCCCTGCAATACCATCACCACTCTCGAGTTCCAGTACTTTTTCATCACCTCAAATGGAAATGCTGTCCACATCAAGCAGTTACTCCCCAACCCTCTTCCTCAAAGCCTGTGGTAAGAACTAATCTGTCTTCTCTCTCTATGGATGTGCCTATTTTGGACATTTCATACAAATGGACTCATACAATATGTGGCTTTTTGTGTCTAGCTTCTTTCACATAACGTAATGTTTTCAAGGTTTATTTATGGTATGTAGCATGTGTCAGTACTTCATTCCTTTTTGTGGCTGAATAATATTCCATTGTATGGATATGCCATATTTTTTTTTATCCATTCATCAGTTAAGGAACTCAGGCAAGTAATATTTCATATACATGCTAATTGATTCTAGATATCAGATGAAGTCTAGTAGGTTAACAGTCTCAGAGGTTTTACTTACTTCTCCCCGTAGAATATATCAGTGGAGAGGAATTCTTTTGCAGAACTTGGTTGGAAAGGGAAGAGGAGAAAACTGGAAGACTTTCTAGAACAATGATATGACCACAGTGTAGAGTGAATTCCTACTGCCCAATTAAACTGTGATACTGTGTTGTTTTTTTTTAGCTTAAATCCACATTACTATGATCAGATATCATAGTCATTTGACAGCAATTTGGTAGGAAACCAGGAATCAGCAGCTGGTTATTTTCATTGTGACTTTAATCTTGCATCTTTTTCTTATTTGCTGTGACACATGCTTTAATTTTCTCTTTTATAAAATAATAACAATACCCAAACAGTACTTTCCTACTTCTTCCCATGCTTTCTGTGACAATATTATATGTGCTTTCCAGCCTCGTCCTGCTTTCCAAAAATGTTTTAAACCCCAGGTCATATGAGATTCTGATTTAAGATTTAAAAATACTTCCCTGCTTGAATGTTTATTACCCAATTGGAATCTGAAAGGGACTGCCTGACTATTTCATTATCCATAGAGTCCAAGAGGAGTGCAATGGAATTAATTTTAAAGCTTGGGAAAGTAAGATATATGAATAAAATGAAAGGAATTGGTATTATATAACCTGGAGAAATGAAGGCTGAAATCTTTAATACATGAAGAACTATTATATAGAGGATATAGAAGAGGATGAATGATTTTTCTCTGTCTTCCATGAGAACAGAATAAGAGGAAGTGGATTTAAGCTATAGCACACAGGATTTAGATTAGAAATAAAAAGCTTTCTAACTCTAGGGAATGTAAGGCATTTTATCAGTGTCCTTGTTAAATCCTAAAAGGGATTTAAGGGAAAGAAATAGGAAGAATTACTTTTATTAACATTGTTTATTAAGAGATGTTCCTAAATACCCTTCCTTGTGAATGTTTAGAGGAGGATAGAGACCTACCTATTTTGGGTGGTCTCGACTCCTGAAGAAAATAGAGGGCACTGTACTGTCATGTTTCTCCTCTATAGCAGTGTGGAGCACAATGCTTTGCAGGCAGGACCTGCTTAATAAAATGTAGTGAAATGAATAGGCCCCTCTTCTTAAAGACAAGAAGAAAACCTAGGTAGTATAATAACTATATGCTCTAAGATCTAGCAGCTGGCTGCTATTAGGATCAAATTCACACAATTATTTATGACAAAATGTAGATTTGAGCCAGAAAATAGATTTCTACCTGTTTTATACCTAGAACACTGGATGAACAATCCAGAACTAGACTCAGGTGCACTCTCTCCCTGTTATACCCTGGATGCCTGGACTGTTTCTGGATCAACAATTTAGTAATAAGCTATGAACTGGTTAGGTGAGTCAATGACCTGGTTCTAGTGAGCAATATACATACAATACTGAGCAGTTTCTTTCAAAAATGATTAAAAATAATGTATTCAGTAATTATTCATTGAGTTCCTATAGCATATGAGGCATTACGCTAAGTCCTAGGCAGTACATAAAATGTAAAAGATGTCTGTGAAATAATGAGATAAGCTGTCCCTTATTTTTAAAGGCATCTGGCAATATTAAGGCTAAACGTCAGAAGAAGGTAGATAGGAAAAAAACAATGGAAACAGCTTTGTGTTTTCTCAGAAGGTATTGGGGTGTAGGCTTATAAACTCCACATCTGTTCGCTCCCTGGCATCAGCCTCTTCCCTTTGTCACCCACCCCTTTGTCAGTCCATGCAGGTGGACTGACCTGCTCTTCCACCCCTGCACTGTACACCGCTCCCCGCATGTGCTTGCCGTATCACCAGCTTGTGCACAGGCCTACACCCAACATTTTCATTCTCTTCACTCTTCAGCCAGCAGGAATTCAAGGGTCCTGAATGGAGAGTAATTCGATGGCATTTGAAGGCCTGCTGTGGTGGTGGGAGTGAGCAAGGCCCTGTAGGGCGGAGGTCCACAGACTAGAGCCTTGGGCCTAAATTTGAGGTGCCAAGTCTAGAAATTTATTTGAACTTCTATGACGGGAATAAAGTGATGAGAATTAAAATCTACCATGGAGTGAAGAAAACTGTCAAGCAACACCGATAGCAGGCACTGAGAAATAAAAAAAGAGAAAAAAATTGTTTAAAATGATGGTTACGATAAATATATAAACCAGTCTTCAATTATGCATAATCACCAGTAACATTAAATCACAATAACAATGATTCATCATTAAATATGCCAGATTAATTTTGCATATATTTCATTTAAACTATTCATGTGACTCAGTTTTCAAATTTTCTTGGTTTTGTAGCATGGTTGTCTGTTCAGAGCATATAAAACAACAGAGAAGACAAGACCCAGCCATGGAGTACCCACCCATATAATTATTCACACTGTTTGGTTGATGTTTCATAAATAATGCTGGTTAAAAAATTTTTTTTTCTGTTGAAATGGAAGGAGTATTTCAACGATATTCGAGAAGGCAACAATTGGCATATTGTTCTGATTGCCTTAGCTGCCTTCCCTGAAGGAAACATGCCTGTTTTCAGGGCTGGCTAATCTTGGAATAATAATACATTGTTCTCAATGTTAAGTTGAGAGAAATTTAATCAGACTGCTTTCATTTTGGCAATTTCAGGATTTCTAGCTTCCATTTCCTGCCTCCCCAGCAAAAACTGAACAGAGAATATTGGATTTTCTGCTTGTCAGATACTTCGCTCAAGCATTACTTTTTTCTTTTTTTTTAAATAAGATTTAATCAAAAGTAGTCTCTCCCTTGGCCATCCTCATCCTTGTCAGGCACTGTTCTTAACCTTGATAAAAGCAGTATTAAGTCTGTATTTTGATTTTAAGGTTGAAAAATTAATGTAGGCAACTAAAGGAATCAAATAAAACAAAACTTGGGGATTAACTTTTACAATTAAGGCAAGAAGAAAAACAATTAGTGGCTTGGATATCAGATAGGCCTTCACCGACCCATTTAATGCAATTTCTTTAACCCACTAGTCTCTTTTATCTGGATTGAGCAGTGATTCTTTGTCGGTCATCAATTAAATTTTTTTCCCTTCCCCTTGAAGGAGTTATTCCAGATTCCTGGCAGCCTTGCTGAACTGCAGTGGAGCCAAGGACTTTTATGTATGCAAATTCTTAATTGTAAACATTGTGACAAGCATCAGCAAACGGATTTGGCAGAGTTGGTGTGATGTCATAGAAAAGAATTTCCTTTGTTTTATTTGAAAGTGGTTTCCAAGTTTTTCCCCAGTTAGTCTGGCTTTTATCTCACGCTCCAAGAGAGCCGTTTACCAGATGTCAGAACCAAGACATAGTCTTTGACTTCTAAGGACTTTATCCAGGCTGACCTGGATTACTCCCCTTCATGGATTGAATGCAAACTTCTTAAATAACACTCCATTTCTCCAGGCTAATCTTCTCTCTTTTCCTTCCATTTATCTTACCCTGTCTATCATCATCCTTTGTCTTAGGTAGAACTTTCCTGTCTCAGTTCCCTTAGCATGAAAGTGACTCTCAAACACTGTCATCTCCTTAAAATATTTTCAAAATGAGGTTTTGATTCCCACCTTGACTTCATCCTGTATAAGCAGTCAAGTTACAGGTTGATGAATCTGATGTAAGTTAGTGGCAAAATCCTAAAACAGAATATTAAACAAGTGGTTTGTTAGCACTTAGGAAAAAAGTCAGTGATAAATTGTGAGGGTCTGAATGAATTTTCTAAGAACAAATGGCAAACCAATCTCTCCCTTAGATAGGTTCCCTGCATTGGGAGGTCAGAGAAACTGTAGAGAGCATTTTGATTCCAGCAAGATATTTGAAGTAGTTACTCAAGGTGGCTTCATGGACAAGATGTAGAAAACAGAGCTGGGTGAAATGGTCAGGTCTGGCAGAACAGCTATGGCTACTTAGTGAAATTATATAATTTAGGAGGTGATTTTTTAGAGGTATGCCACAAGACTCTAGTTGGCCCAACTTCAATAAGTGTTTTGATTTATGGTTTGGATGAGTCATGGAAGGCCCTTTTCTATTTCCTGTTTGATTGTCTATTTGATCTTCAAAACACCACCTCAGAAGTCTTCTGTCATCCTTCAGTTTGATTTAGAAATCTCCACTCTGTACGGCTTTAGTAGTTTTTCATAGAATTTACCACATTGTTCTGTAATTCCTCATTTTTCCTGCCTGTTTCCTTTTGTAGGCTGTAAAATTCTTGAGGTCAAAGACCAATCTTATTTAACTTTATATCCCACAGCATCTGGTACTCAGTAAAAAAATATTTTGAATAGGTGAGTGAATGAGTGATTTAGTACCAAGTTTAGCAATACTTTCATGTAATACAAAAATGCAATATAGTTAATAACAGAATTAAGATTCAAAAAGAGTTGAGTGGCTAAAAAAATTGGCTCCAATTAAAATGATGAAGTTCAATACCTCGACTCCATTGATTTTACTGACCACCTTAGATTGTCTCTTACCCCCTTGCTGTTCTCTATTTCCTCCTCACCAAGCCTAATTTCATGGTTGATCATTATAATCACTCCCTTGCCCATCTCTTGCCTTGTCCTTTACAAAACCACAACCCTGGGTAAATCCAACTCTCTACATGGATCCATGGATAAACAGGACTGAAGAAAAACCCACCACCCTGCAGACTTGCCTCACTTTAAAAAAAAAAAAAAAAATTTATTTATTTAATTTATTTTTGGCTGCGTTGGGTCTTCGTTGCTGTGCGCAGGCTTTCTCTAGTTGCGAAGAGCGGGGGCTACTCTTTGTTGCTGTGGGCATGCTTCTCATTGCGGTGGTTTCTCTTGTTGCAGAGCATGGGCTCTAGGCGTGTGGCCTTTAGTAGTTGTGGCACGAGGGCTCAGTAGTCGTGGCTCACAGGCTCTAGAGCGCAGGCTCAGTAGTTGTGGCGCATGGGCTTAGTTGCTCTGCAGCATGTGGGATCTTCCCAGACCAGGGATTGAACCCATGTCCCCTGCATTGGCCGGCAGATCCTTAACCACTGTGCCACCAGGGAAGTCCCACTTGCCTCACTCTTAATTCATGACCACTAACCTGAAGTGAGCCCTTAATGCTGCCACTGATCATTTTGTATGTCCCTATTCTCTTCCCTCTCCAAGTCCGTCACATGACTGTTTAGACTTTTTCTCTCTCTCCTCAAACACTATCACGTTCCCCATTCTCACTCTCAGTTGATGACCTTCCTTCTTTTTCACTGAAAAAAATGTAAGCAATCTCATGAAAACTTCCACATCACCCATCATCTCCTCTGCACCCACATACTTTGCCTTCCTTTATGTTACTAGGAGATAAACTGTTACAACCAGACATAAAACCATCATCATATACACTGGATTCCACCCCTTTCATTTACTCAAGAAAATAATTCCAGGAATTCTGGGATTTCTTACAATGTCTTTTTTTTTTTTCACTTTCTACTATGTCACATTCACAAGAGTATAAACCTACTATTATTTCTTCTACCTTAAAAAGTCTTTAGATCTTCTGCCCGAGTTCTTTGCAGCAAAACTCCTCAGAGGAGTCTATTTGACAATGTCTGTAATTCTCTTTTCCCATTCTCTATTAAAGCCACTCTAATCAGCATTTTGCCCCCATAATTCTTTTAAAACTGCTCTTCATCCTCATCTTAGTTGATTTGTTAGCACCCTTTGGTGCTTTGATTACCTCTTTCTTTCTGGTTGATATATTCTTTCTTTGACTTCCAAGATACCATTCTAGTTTGTTTTTACCACTACTTTATTGTCTACTCATTTTCGGTCTGTTTGCTTGTACTTCTCTTCTCTGCAGCCTCTTCTTCTTTATGAGCCCTAGAAGTAGGGCTCACTCCTTGATTTTCTTCTCTTTCTGCATTTATTGCCCGATGATCATCTGGTTTCATGGTTTCTGTATACTGGTGACTTCCAAATTTGCATGTCCAGTTTAGATCTCCTTCCCAAATGCCTGATTCTTAAAATTGTCTAGGAATGATTTCCCCCTGCCAAATCTGCTCCATCTATAGCATTCCCCATCTCATTTAATGGCATTCTATCCTTAAAGTTTTTTGGGCTAAAAACCTTGATTTTGTCTCCTTTTCTCTCACACTGCATATCCAGTATATTGAGAAAGCATGTTGACACTACTTTCAAAATAAATCCGAAATCTCATCACATCTCATCACCTCTACTGTTACCACCCTAAACCCAGACACTATTATCTCTAGCCTGGATTATTGCAGGAAACTCCTCCTGGTCTCTCTGCTTCTACTTTTGGTGCCTTCAGTCTGTGCTCAATATAGCAGCCTCTGCTGAAAATCCTGCTACATCTCACTTAGAATAAAAGTCAGAACATTGCAGTGGCTGCAGGAGCCTGCATGCTTTGCCCTTCCTCCCATAACTTTTACTTCATCTTCTGCTAGACTCCTCCTTGCTCACTCTGCTCCAGTCACAATGGCCCACTTGCTGTTGCTCAGACACACCAGTCGCAGTCCCACCTTAGGGTCTGAGTTGGCTCTTGCCTTAGCCTGCAGCACTCTTCCCCCAGATACCTGTATGCCTTTCTGTAATCTCTTGCTTAAATGTCACCTTCTCGGTAAGTCTGCTCTGGCACACTATTAAATACTAATGATTGCACCCCCCTGCACCCCAACTCCCAGCACTTCTGATCCTGCTCTATTTTTTTTCTTTTTATATAGCACTTGTTTATTTTTCAGTATACTATGTTATTTACTTATTTATCAGATTTATTGTCTTTCTCCCCCTGTAGAATTTAAAAACACTTCACAATTACATGATGGAAGAGTTGTGACTTACCATTTGCTTATGAGAAAAAACAAGAGTTTTAGATGTAAATACAAGACACTGTTATCTTCTCATTGCTAAAAAAGTTAAGCATCAGGTTGTGTTAATAGTAAGTAAAGGGAAGTAATCATTTTTCTATTTGTTTTACAAATATTTATTAAGTACCTCTTATATATTAGTAACTGTCATAGGTTCTGGAGCTACAACAGTGAACAAAACAAATAAAAATCCTTGACCTCATGGAGTTATATTCTGGTATATTTTATTGTGCACTGCTGTATCTAGTATAATACACTGTATTCTGTATGGGCTATGCCAGACCAATCATACTGCATTTCCTTTGGTCATTACTCTTTGAATCACACTGGTTAAGAGCATGGGCTTTGGAATCAGGGAGATAAGGATTTGAATCTTGGCTCACTTTGACCTTGGAAAAATTACTTAACTTCTCTGAGCCCCACTTTCCCCATCAATAAAGTGTGGGTACTGATACCTACAGTAAAAGATCATTTACTTAGACTGTCAGGACCTTACCCATTCCAGATTAATATTTCTTACTTTAGGTATCTTAACTCCAAAAGAGCGCAGTGATTTACAAAAGGCATTTTAGTCTGACAGTTTTGGTATATAATATGAGATGTCAAGTATGATAAGAAATGAACAAATTTAATATGCATAGATGTCTTACAGAATCTTTTTATGACTTGAATGCCATGCAAATTACTTAAAGAATTCATTGTGTATCTGTGGATGTTTTGAATGAGAATATTTGTTTACCTGTGAAAGGAAAATATGTATCACATAAAATATAAATATTTAATGATGTAAATGTTGTTATATATAATTATATATTTTGCCCACCAAATTTTTACTGCAAAATCAGACTTTATAAGCCATACTTATTTCCTTAAAAAAATGGCTAAAAAAAGTCTGGTAATTTTTTTAAGCACAAAATTTATTTTAAAAACATGAAATTTGTTCCTAATCTGCAGAAAGAGGTTTTGTAAGATCACTAACCATCAGGATTTGCTTTTTCTATAGCAGCCACAGGAGAGGATGATACAGTAGGTCTTTGGAAAAGATCAGGCAGGGGCTCTGCTTGCTTGTGCCTTCCTTCATTTTCAAGGTTCTCTCCCATACTATGCATTTGGAGTAACTTCTGTTTACCAATGAATACATTTTGTTCCATGGGATTTATGAAATTTTCACAACATCAAAGACCCTCATCAGAATCATTTTCTAACCATCCTTTGTAATCCTCACTGCCTTGCCCATTTTGTCATCACCTTCCTGTCATTTGCAGCCTTGGAGGTCACACCATCTCTTAGCACAGAATATTGTAGCAAAATGCTCCTCTGTTATTACAGTGTAACTAAAAATGGACAATCATGAAAAACCTTTTTTTAAGAATAAATTAGTTATTTGAATGCTTATAGTATTTGAACTTTCAGATAAATTATCTTAAGTACAATTGGTATGAGGAGTTCAAGAAATAGTAATGTATATAAAGAATTTCTCACAATGTATGGCACAAGGTAATTGCTTAATAAATGACTTTAATTAATTATTATTATTGTACAAACAGATTAGTGTATATTTAGAGGAAAATTCCCAGAACTATAAAGGGATCAGTATAATGTGAGGATTTTTTAAGAAAGTAATTGTCTTAACTGTATACATACAGTTGTAGATTCGTATTTCCTTTAGAGTTCTCTCCATACATTATCCATAATAGCTGATGAGTTTCTAGTTGACAAGAACCATGCCAGTTTAACTTGTTTTTTTTTAATTTCTAACCAAGCACTAAGAATTTTGTAGGCACATTCTGTTTGCATTAGATAAAGCTAATTTCATATTTTTCTTTCCACTGAAGGAGATTGGGAGCTTCCAACGATTCTTGGAAATCATTAAATTAGGATTAATGATTATCTATATAGAGAATCTATACTGCATGCATTAATGTTAGACAAGGTCAGGGATGTACATTATTCATTCATTTATTCAGCCTGTCATTTTCAAATCATTCAATAAACATTTATTGAGCATTTTGCACTCCTTATTAAGTATACTAGATGTTGGAAACTTAAAAACAACTTTTAGGCTTCTATTATTAATATGATAGATATTTGTGCTGGAAGACTATATGTGATCTGTGGGGGAGTTTAGCTTATACAGTCTAAGGGAGGAGACAAGATTATACCATAAAGTTTTATCTTGAATATACTTACATACAAATTCAGGATTGTATTAGGGTTTTTTAGTTCAAGTGATAGGAAACCCAATCCAAATTGGCTTAAGCTAGAGAGGGAACTTATTGGCCCATATACATGAAAAGTCCAGGGTATTTCTTGTTTGAGTACTGCTAGATCCAGTGTATTGATGTAATCAGAACCAAATCACCCTTTTAATCTTGGTTTCGCATCCCTCTGGAAGTTGGCTTCCCTCTCAGGCTTTCTCTTTGAGCTGTCCCGTAGCAGCTCAGACTTACATCTTTCATGATGCAGAAAGGAAAGAATTCTCACCCTGTGCCCATGGCCAAAGGCCTGGAACTTTCTGATGTGGACATATTCTCTTTGCTTAACTGATTACTGTGTTTGGGAGTAGGTGGATGATGTTCTGACTGTCCTCAAGGATCAAGTGTCCACCTCTAGACTTGAGGATGGGAGGATGGAGTTGGTTCCATGTGAACCACTTAGTCTGAGAGTTGGTAAGAAGTACCACCCAGGCCCATTACTCAAGGAAGAGGGATGCAAGATGAGGAGTCACACAAGGATCCACAGCAAAGATCCTGTGACAGGTGTGGGACTGTTCCAACTGATGGGGTTGGTAAGAGAGAGGAGAAAGAGCTTCAGATTAACATTAATCTTATGTATTTTGCCATTTACATTGGTGATCAGACATCCTATCTAGAAAAACTATCACTGTGCTTTCGATTTCTTTAATTGTAGTATGAAAGATCCCTTTCCAGAACCTCCAGGTAGACATGGAGGTTTTGATTTGTACACCTGTATGAAAAGTGTGCATCTAAAGATGCTTGTTCTTTGTGTAGCTAGATGTGTGACTCTCCATGAATGTGCATTTCAGACAAGGAATTTTCCAATTTTTATAGTATCCATGCTCCAAATATCCTTCTTGAAACTGCTAAGGACATAGTCCTTCCACTTTATTTAAAAACAAAAATCACAACAAGAACAATAGCAACACAACAAAATGCTCCATTTACCTTTAAAGGTATACTATGAATATGCATATTTGGTTATTTTGGGAGGGGAAGAAATGTACACTTGGATTCAGTATTATTTGAGAATCTTATGGATGCATTGCAGGCACCTTCATACTGCCAAACATTGTGAATTTATAAATTCATATGATTATCATAAAGCCCAGCAAGGCAGATCTGATCTCTATCTTTCACATATCTCAAATGTCTAATCAGTCTTGACTATGTTTATATTTATGAGAGAAGCAGTAAAATACTGATTGGAATTGGTGTATTTGGCTGGGTCTTACTGATTGGTGGATACCATCAAGATGGTCAGCAGGATTTTCCCTCCGGATGTGAGATTCTGTTGATTTTTATTCTGGAACAATTCTTCTCAGAAAGAGGATCTTCCAGCTTCCTGCCTGGAGGGTATAATGATGGCTTTTAGCATACTAAATGTGGGCAAACAGAGGGGCTTGGGGGTTTCACTGTTTATTATGCTGATAAAATGTAGTCCTCCAGTCTTCAGCAAGGTACCACATCTCACCCTGCTCTGTGCTTGGTGTCCCAATCTAGGGCCCTCTGGTTCAGTTTTTGGTGGAGGTGGAAGAGGTATGTTGCCTGATTATGGAGGTGGGGACCTGAACTTCTCACTGCTCCTCGTAGAGATTTTCCAACTGGCTTCCTTAACAACTACTACCTCCATTTCCTAAGACTTTCCAGGATTCTAGGTTAGAAATGGCTTTTGCTTCTCATTTGTATAATACTGTTGTAGACTTAATCTTCCTGCTGCCTGCTAAGCCATTTACCATTTCTCCATTCGCTCTCAGCTTTCATATACTATTTGGTTCAGGGTTATAGAGAGCCTCAGTCGTACTGAAGTCAAAGTTTTGTTTCTGTTTTTTGTTACCTATGCTTTTTGAGAGTAATTTTTAAAAGAAGAGGACAAAAATATTTTTACTATTTTGAAGCCAGATGTCATCTAATTTATAATTCTCTTGACCTCAGTGCCCTTATCTATAAATTGAGCTAGATGGCTTCTAAAGATGTAAATGCCATCATCATTATTGTTTTATATTAATATAAGTGTACGCGTGTTATTTTAAATTTCTAGTTCATTGATTTAGGATAAATTTTTCCTGTTGAGGAGGCCTGAAAAACTAAAACATCCTATATGTTAATTAATTTTACTTCAGGAATATAAGTACAAACACAGTTGTATCCACTATATTATAGGGCGTCCCACATAAAAGCAATTAGTTAATTGAAGCATATTCTTTAAATGGGGCATCATGAGGGAAGGGATGTGGGAACAGATGTATATGTATGACTGATTCACTTTGTTATAAAGCAGAAACTAATAAAAAACAAATAAATAAATAAATAAATAAATAAAATAAATGGGGCATCAACTAAGCAGATCAAACCACAAAAAAAAGGAATGTGATTGTTTACTAACTGCTCTAACATAAGATCCTTAGAGCTTTGAGGAAAGTGACTTTACCAAATGCTAAACTTAATTTTAGGTGATACAACTACTTAGTTTTATAATAGTTCAAAAATACTAACTTTTTATGAAACTCTAACACATTTTTTTTAGGTGAGCCATTTATTCTATAATGATTCAGTTGCTAACTCATGAGTTAGAGAATCAGTTATTTTGAAAACAATTTTTTAAAGTTCTGTGCTCTTCCATTGTTAAATGGTGACATGTAATAGGTCCATTTTGGGAATTTACTCTTAATAAGCCAATTACAAAAATAATACAATATAAAATTTCAACCTATATTTGGGATTTTTGAGTATAACACACTACTCTGACGCATAAGCCCAAAGGAACACATTTCTTATTTACATGTTTCTATTATCCTTTCCTTCTCCTCTCTTCCCTCCATTTCTCCCTTTCTCTCCTGAATATCCTTAGTTCTATTTTGTCACTAAGAAAAAGTTTCTACATATCTGGCCAAAGGCCAAAGGTGAATACCAAGCAAACTCAGTCACCTCTTTGAGGATTAATGATGGGATTTTTACCCATCATGCCCTAGGTTTGCAGTGTTCCTTTTGCCAAGATAAATCTCTGGGCAATCCAGTACTTGTTTGGAAGAAGACTTAAGAAAAGTTTAATCATTTGTGGAGTTGATTTTTTGACAGGTCAGCAGAAAACTGCTTTTTTTTAAATCCAGATTAATGTGTTTAAGTAAGACTCAGGAAATAAAGAGTACTGGCTTTGGCAACAAGTTTGGGCAACAGGCAAATGCAGAGAGTTCTTGGAGAGGCATCAATAAGCATATGCATCTCTGGGGGAAAAAAATCCCACGGACCTATAAAGAAGCCAGTTTTTCAGTTATACGAACATCAAGTATTAATTGTTTCTAGACACAGTTGTATAGAGAAGGAAAAATTGGGGCCTGGCCTGGTTTTATCATGTGACCATAATCTCCAACAGCCACAACAATATCATTAAAACCGTGGGTTCCCAGAAAACCCTTCTAGAACCTTCAGTGAAGATCTTGGAGTAGTAGAAGAGTAACTGGACATCGAATTACCATGCAGTAAGGGTGGAGGAATAAAAATGGAAGTGCAGGTACTTAGCAGCAGCTAAATGAGAGGAAGGAAATTCAAAATGCTTGGAATGGACATGTGCTCCTGCATGCAGTGTCATCTAAAAGAGAGGCCAGCTAAATTTGGTCATCTTTTAAAGTTCCAATGACTTGTATTTCCCAGGAGTGACCAGGCCCCGAGAATATGACTCATGCTTACCAAACTACTTGCATGACTGAGGTAGACACAGAATGATGATTTATTTATTAACAACGGAAAATATAACTATTGTGTGGAGTGGGTGTATATGTGAGAGCATGATCAACGCAGTCCTTCTCTGTAGACAAACATTCTTGAGAAGCTTTATCATGGTTAGAAACCATGGGAAAAATACAATGATTTCAGGAATAAAAGTTATATTATCAGTTTGTTCTTTTCCTAAAGTTAAACAACTTGGGAATCATGGTGTCTTGGTAATCCCAGACCCAGAAGAAGGGGGCTTTTAATAAACTCAGTGCACAGTGGCACCAGTCCAGGGATATGTGATGTCTCCATCTCTTGAGAGGAATGGTTTTGCCAGATGGACCAGGGCAGTCACAGTCTGATGGCAAATGCTTCCCAGATCCTCTCAGCAATAGAGTGGCTTTGCAGTTGGACCGAAATAAGTATAAGCAATGTCCTTTTCAGTTTACTTGGATTTTCAGAACTGCTCAAACCTCATCCTTAAATCTACTTCTGTTTGATAATGGAGTGCTTCTGGGAACAGCCTTACTTGATGGATTATGTTCACCCACTGTTACTCTCCAGTATCCATCCATCTTTCTTCAACCAACCAAACTGGAGAATTAAATGGTAGTAGAATAGAAGCCACCACCCATTCATTTCAAATCTTCACTGGTATTAACCACATTGGCTAGTCCTCAGAATTGCAGTATGGCTTTTGGTTGAATATTGTGGTAGGGATACGTGTTCCAGAGTATTTCATTTGTTACTTAGTCCTTTATTCTTTACTCTGTGAATCAGGAAGCTATCATGGGGAGCTCTATGATTAAGGATATCCATTCTTCAGCTCCTGAGTTTGTATTTGTTTGTAATTCAGGGTCCTCCTAAACCCACTTTGAGGCTGTCAACATTCCATTTTAATCTGAATCCATATACCCTCTCTCTGACCAGTAGTCTAGAGTGATATTCTGGGTCCTCAGGAATTAGTGTTAGCTCAGAGCCAGAGTACAGTAGCATTGATACAAAAGTTTGTTTCACATTCCCAGTTAATGCTGTAGATTTCCGAGTAGATGGATAATAGGAATAGATAACACTTACTGAGCACTTATTATGCATCAGGCACTGTTCTGATTCTTGTTTCTAAATGTTCTAGATGCTGGTATCTCCTTCACCAAATATCCAAAATCTTTGGCATAAAGAATATTTTTGTGGGCCCACCCAGGGGCACATAAAGGAGATGGGCAAGTCATATGTTAAATCTACCAAGTGTTCCTATCTTGTGAAAGGAGAATTCCCTTCAAATAAGAAATGGGGGGACTTCCCTGTCAGTCCAGTGGTTAGGACTCTACACTTCCAATGCAGGGGGCGCGGGTTCGATCCCTGGTTGGGGAGCTAGGATCCCACGTGCTGTGCAGCACAGACATTAAAAGTAAATAAATAAATAAATAAATAAATGCCTCTCAACTCAAACAAAAGTACAATTAGAAAATTAAAAAAAAGAAAGAAAGAAATGGGTCTGCAGGCTGAATGGCCAAAAGCAAAACAAAATATAAGAGACCTGATGATAAATGTCTGCTACATACATACAGGTCCACCTCATTCCTTTAACTGCCGCATAGTATTCTATTGATTTGATATTTCATAGTTTATTCACTACTCCTCCATTAACACACATAGTTTCCTTATTTATTGCTACTTCAAACAATACTTCATAAATATTTTTATATGTCTCTGAGCACATGTGTGAAGATTTTTCTATGATTTGTATTAAAAGAAAGGTTTCATTATCAAGTGTGTTCATATTTTGCTTCTGTGTTGGAGAGGCTGAGTCCCCACATCCTATCCTTTTTTTTTCCCAGACATACAGTGTTTACTGGTACTTTTGTTTTGAGCTCTGTAACAAAACGGTGTTTGGAAACAATATTTAGGATAAACAGTTCATTTGGATAAAAGGTTTTGCTTTGTTTTTGAGAAGAGAAGATTCGAAGTAACCATAGTTATGAACTATGGCAAGCAGAGACAGAGGGCTGTCCAGGAAAAACCAATGAATGGAAAATGAAACTCCTCCAAATAAATGAATAAAAAAACCGCACAAGCAAAAAACAGAAACAAAATACAAATGCTTTAACCAACAATCTTGTCCTAATAATGAGAATCAATCTCATATAGATATCAGAAAACTGAAAAAAGCTAAGATAGACAAATCATGTCCCCTAGAATCTGAGTAGGGAAAATTAAATAGGTTCCCAACTTTTAAAATACAGATTTTAAAAACTGTACCTTTCTAAGCCAAATATATATAGCATATGGTTTTATATGTCCAATGCCCTCATCTCTTTTTTTCCCTTGAGCTTACAGGAAAACAGTGTGTTTATTTCTGACATTTGGGAAAGCTGTTTCAGCCCCAGTGTTGATTGATAGCAGTAGATACAAGGATTAATAAAAGAGATGTGTTCAGTGAGTCACCAGCACAAGAGCTAAAACAGGTCACATCCCAAGGTAAACCAAGCAGGTCCCAGCATCACCCCATAGAGTTTTAGAGCTGTGATTGAGATTCAGAAAGGAGGAATATGTGTTTGCCAAGAAACATCAATGCTTTTGACTTCTTTAAACCTAGACTGCTTGGTCACATTTCCAGACAGCTGATGAGGTCTGGAGGGGAGAGTATAAAGCTAAAGTCAAAAACCCTCCTGAAGTGAATTTGCTGTAGTTTTTTATTGGTCTGCCTGATTTTTCAGTAAGAGTCAAAATGCCAGGAAATTTCACGTTACTCATATTCCTACTCATATGCTATTAATGATATTCTAAAAAAAAAAAAAATGAAAAAAGAAGCCAAACACCTCAATCAACAATCTGATCCTAATAATGAAAATCAACTGCTATATAGAAACCAGAAAACTGGAAAAAAGATAGTATAGACAATATTATTGATTTGATATCCCAATCATAATAATACCACAAATGCTTTATCATATTTTCCAGTAAAGGAGCTTCATACATAATTAACTTTGATCTCATCCTAAATGATCCTAGATTATCTGTTCACTTTTCAATTAATAACATTTCTCTAATTTGTTGATGAATCTATACCTTTGTATACTATTATTGTTAATATGAATTAATAAGGCCCACATGCAAGAACGAGTGTGTCTCCTTCAAGTTGCCACTGCTTTTTTTCTTGTCAAGAATATGTAGAATTTTTTCTTTCATCGAGTGTGGGCTCTTGCTTGACATTTAATTCAGTTGCGTGGGCTCTGGTGAACTTATTTATTTAGAATTCAGTGGTAAGTCTCCCCGCCACCGCCCCCCTGCCCTCACCCATTCACTGCTGCTCTCTTTACAGAAGAACCTAGCAAAAATAGATAGCATGTGTTATGGGCTGAATTGTGTCCTCTCAAAAATACATATGTTGGAGTCCTAACTGTCAGTGCCTCAGAATGGGCAGAATGGGACCGTATTTAAAGATAGAGTCACGGGACTTCCCTGGTGGCGCAGTGGTTAACAATCTGCCTGCCAATGCAGGGGACACGGGTTCGATCCCTGGTCCAGGAAGATCCCACATGCCGCAGAGCAACTAAGCCTGTGCGCCACAACTACTGAGCCCGCGTGCCACAACTACTGAAGCCCGCACACCTAGAGCCTGTGCTTTGCAACAAGAGAAGCCACAGCAATGAGAAGCCTGCTCACTGCAATGAAGAGTAGCCCCTGCTCGCCGCAACTAGAGAAAGCCCGTGCGCAGCAACAAAGACCCAATGCAGCCAAAAATAACTAACTAAATAAATAAATTTTTTAAAAATAAAAAAAAATAAAGATAGAGTCTTACAGAGGTAATTAAGTTAAACTAAGGCCATTAGGGTGGGCCCTGATCCAATATGACTGGTGCCCTTATAAGAGGAGGAAATTTGGACACAGGTATAGAGGAAAGGCAGCTCCAGAAAGCTAATACAGCACAGGTGCTTTATTCCCCAGACTTTCCTGCCTGAAACGCCTCACATATTTTTAGATTTATCTGTCCAATACATTTCTATACACAAATAAAAGATCGTAATATAATTATTTCTTTTTCCAAACTCAACATAACATGACACACGGTCTTAACTGGAAATCTTTTCAACTTAGGCCATCAAAATGAAGTTGTCTTTGCATATGATTTTAACTTTATTTATTTATTTATTTTTGGCTGCATTGGGTCTTTGTTGCTGCATGCGGGCTTTCTCTAGTTGTGGTGAGCAGGGGCTACTCTTCGTTGCGGTGCGCGGCCTTCTCATTACAGTGGCTTCTCTTGTTGCATAGTACAGGCTCTAGGTGCCTGGGCTTCAGTAGTTGTGGCACTTGGGCTCAGGAGTTGTGGTTCGTGGGCTCTAAAGCGCAGCCTCAGTAGTTGCGGCGCATGGGCTTAGCTGCTCCGTGGCATGTGGGATCTTCCCAGACCAGGGCTCGAACCTGTGTCCCCTGCACTGTCAGATGGATTCTTAACCACTGTGCTACCAGGGAAGTCCCTTATGTATCATTTTAATACTGTCAGATCCCTGGCTTTTTGGGACCCAAGGCAGGTTTTTCTTCCATTGCATATATACTGTAGGATCTTCTGCTAGCATGAGCATTTGCTTTCTTCAGATTCTTTCTTTTCTACCATAGTAGTGGCTTGCTATTAATTTATAATTTGGGGGGTAGCCTAGTGTGACATGGCTGATTTGAGAATGTCTCTAAGTTCACAGGGAAAAGATAATCACAACTTTTGGCACTACCATTACAGCTCTATTTCCATCTCCTGGTGTTTAGAAATGCTTTAAACTTACCTTCATGGCCTTTTGGCTCATTGGTTAATTTTATAGTTTGCTGCTCTGGGCAGTCTGGACAACTTACCATTTAATATCAAAGCTCTTTGCTTTTCTCCCTTTATATTTTTGTCCATGTAGAACATCATCTCCCATCAACTCAAGACCAAATTGAATGCATGAATATGTGACAGGCAAGTTCTTGTTACAGGTCACTTTTTGCGTCCTATTTACCATCTAGATGTGAATTGGAAATAGGATAAGGAGATTCTGAAGCCCTTAGTTTTGAGTTTACATCACAACTGGATGGTGTGTGTGTGTAAATATATATATACATTTATGATTAATGTTGTGGTGAACACATAGAATTGGTGTGTGACTTATGAGTGATTCCTGATTCTTCACTATGGGCAGATGGGAGATAGCACGTACCTGAGTGATATTTACAAATATCAAATTATGTGATTTCAAAATTCAGTCTCTAAGGGAAGCATGTATGCAGGTTAATAGGAGGTTGTAACCCTCTGCCAGTGGTTCTGTGTTTTGGCAAGAAACAGTTTCCTTGTGTAACTAGTAAATTCAGATGGTTGATAACCATCCAAGAGATTGAGAATTATTAATGTAGGTTTTCACAGTACCTTGCAGGCATCATTCTTATTATAAATTATATGACACAATAGGCCATGATGATGGGTTCACTTTACGTTTCTCTGGGACTAAATATTTTGAAAATGATAGAAACTATTATATGTAGTCGAACGGTATGCTTTATCAACTCTAGCAGTGCTCCTCTTTACCAAAGAAGATACCTTGTCAGAACTTCTTTCGTTGAAAAAGAAAATAAAAAAAGGAATGGTCAAATATAAAATATAATTCCTCCATTTATGCTTTCATGAAGAAACAGATGTCATTAGCCTTTGAGTTTTGTGGCTTTTTTACTCACTGGTTTCTTATGTATTTTAGGGAAGGTGTGGTTTAATGTTTGTGTTTGTGCCTGGGGTCAAATGTATCAGTGGTTTAATATGGGAGAAATCTAAGAGAAGTTATTGTAGGAGATTAGACTGACAACATATCTAAATTTCCTCTTGTCCTGAATCTCTTATGTGGCTGAATGTGTATATATGTATATAATATATGTATATATTTCAGAGCAATGTTGGAAAAGGAGGAAGAATGTCATCAGCAAGGCAGAAAGTTTTGAGAATTTTTGTGAATTAGAGAGAATGCAATCCTGAGATCCTCCAAGTTGAGAGTGACCTAATATAGAGGAGAGGGAGGTGAAGGAATAGCCCTCTGAGTAATTAAACAGGAGCTAAACCTGAGCAGCAGAACAGTCAGTCCTTTCACTTCCCCCACTAAACTAAATGACAGGCACAAGTGAAATTCAGTGTCAGGGTAAGCCTGAAAAGTATTATCAAAATAAAGCCTTTAGGGGTCTGAGTGAGAAGGAGAGCAGATCATGTGGTGACATGAGACGCACACAGGCACAGAGGGAAAAAAGGGAACAGACTGCTCTGCCAGGAGTTTCAGGCTCTGAAGTGCTTCTCTGCCAATGTACACCTCTTCCTAAGTTGACAAGGTGTAGAGCAGATGGGTACCCAGCCTGCCTGCCCGCTCATGCCCAGGGAGCCTGAAGGGGTGTTGTCTGCTTGACCCACCCTAACAATTTATGTAAAAACTAAAAGCAGTCTTTTCAGTCAAAGTTGAGGCCTGCTGGAACATTGGAACTGTATCACTGCAGAAGTAACCCATGCCAGCTATTAATGGACAGCCACCTATCACCAGGTAGTTGATGGAAAACAATAGAAGGAACAAGATGAAGTAACAGAACCACAGATCTAAGGTTATAAGAGAAATAATTCAAGAAATGGATGAAAACTTAATAAGAAACACATAAAAAAATATCTTTAGAGAAAGTCAAGTGGCTATTATCAATTAAAAGAAAAGCAAAGAAGGAGGAAGATGAGGAGAGGAGAGAGAGGGGGAGGAAAAGACTCTTATGAAGATGAGTAATTAGAAAACACAAATTGGTTCTAGAAATTAAAAATCTCATTGGCAAAGTAGGGAAAAAAATCAAATGCAAGGGTTGAAAAACAATGAACATTGCTGAAGGCTGAATTAGTGTTCTGGACAATAAAATATTCTAAAATTTGGAGAAAAAAAGAGAAAGGTATAGGAAAAAATGAGTTAAAAATTAAAACACAAGCATTTTAATCCTTGATGTTAAACACCCATAAAACAGGAATTTCAAGAAAAGAGAACATAGGAAATGGAAGTGATGAAAAGGAGCTAGAGGAATTTCCCTTGAGCCAAAGATTTGGGGTCTTCAGATTGATAGAATGCCCTTAAAGAGCTACATCCTAATGAAGTTTCTGGTTTCCAAAGTTTAAAGCTTTCAGAGAGAAAACCAATCAATCAATCACACAAACAGATGGCCAAGAAAGGAGTAAGAGTCAAATTGTAATCAGACTTCTAGTTAGCAGCGCTGGATGCTGGAGAAGTAGTTTAAGGAGGCTTTTTCTGTCTGTGAGCAGATGGAGAACTCCTCTCCCCTTTTTTATGCCCACTTAGAATAATTTTAGTTTAGCCCTCTGTTTCCCAAAACTTACTGATCATCCAGTCACCTGGGAAACTTTTGAAAAATTCAGATACATAAGTATACCAAGGAATATGGGTGAAAGAGATCCAGGGAATGGTCTGTGAATCTGTATTCTAAAAAGCTCCTCAGTTGGGAAATAATTGGCTGAGCCCCTAGACACTGATAACTCAACTCCATTAGCTGTTTGGTCCATGTGAGTCTACTCCATGGACATGAGCTCCAATCTAGGGCTAATTCCTCCTTATTCTAGACCACAGTGCTGACTCAGTGTGCTCTGTCTGAGGCCATATATGTCTCATGTGGCCAGAACCCAGGCCACAATAATAATATTCATGGCTTCTCCTTTATTTTAGACTAAATGTGTACTGGATGACAAACTAACAAAAAATGTGAAATATTTTTGTAAATGCAACTCTATTAGAAACTGTTATCTTTCATTTCTGACCCACCAATCATTGTTTGAAGGCTTAAGTTTCACAAATAGGATGAAGAAATTGGCAAGAATTTTCCAGTTAAATTGCAGCTGTTCAGTTCACATGGATTTAACTAGGTCTAATTAAATTAAAAATTAAAGATTTGTCAGATAACACTACAGAATTGTCATATTCATAGAGAAGCCCCTAGAGTTGCCTTTTAATTCTATCAAATTTGTCATTAAGAGAGAATGTCTTACGCTGGCCATATCATCAGAAGTCACATTAAGTAAAGAAGTAGCTTCTAGAGCGTGGTACATGACATGAGCACTGAGAAGTAGGGTCAGGTACACACAGGAATCAACATTCCATAATCTTGTCAGATCAATACAGTTTTGGCAGATCTTATTCACACTGTGGATGATTGAATCCACCACTCTACTTGCATGTTTAAAGATAGAGAATGTAGATTCTATGCAGAGGGCGACTAAGAAAAGGTATGCCATTCCTACAATTGAATGCTGCAGTATTAGGTGGTATAAAACTAAGTAATTTTTTTTTAACTCAAAGAGTTATTGTGAGGATTAGGAAAGAAAATGTGTGTGGGTGAAAGTGCACTGTAAGTTCCAAACACAAATCAGATGGGAGCTATTTATATTAGCATTATTTTTATTGTTATTGAAGCATTGGCAGACTTTTGAAGGCTCTCTCCTTTCTTTCCTTTTTAATTTATTTTCTTATTACACTCTAATACATGACATAGATCCATCAAGAATTTTTATTGCACTTCCCTGCCATGGCTCCTTTCCACCCTCTGACTTCCCTCCAGTGAGCTTCTTTTTCCCTTCCTCCAGTCTCCTTTTAAAGTTCCTCCTTCTGACTTTCTTCAGTATTAAAGGAGAAGGAGAAAAGTACAAAAGTTGAAACATTTATATAAATCAGTTTTATTAGTAACTCTTATCCGTTATGGCTGAACTGAGCCTATCATTAGTTTATGAGGGTCCTGCCTAGCTGGCAGTACTTCCCCTTGAAGGCACAGCTAGCCATTCATTTCTTTGATACACCTACTGGTTAAATAGTTTTTATTTTCATTTCTAATCAGAAAAGAGGGCTAAAATAAAATTTGGCTCCAAAGAAATCTCTGTGTTCACCTAAGCCTATATTGGAATTTCCAAAAGATTATACTCCTCTCAGGTCCAATAAGTTAGAGGGAAATTTTGATTACCATGCCTGGAACTTGTGGTTAGTGAGATTAAAAACTGATTAAAGGTCTATCGAAAGATGCAGTTGAGATAATGGCTATAATTTTAGGACTTAATAAAAATCATGACCTCAATGTTTCTGAATTTCTTTCAAAAAGTAAAGAATATTTGCTTTACCTCAGGAAATAAAAACAAATAAAAGTTTAGTTTATATGAGAACCTCAGAGACAGTCCCAGTGATCAGCTCCTAATGATTGTGTGTTCAGAGGAGAGGAGACCAAGTAATCCTACTTTAACCTTTTAACCTTTAACCTTTTATGGTATTTATTTTAGACATTAAAGGGTTAGTATGACATTGTTCCTTTTTCCTTTTCCTTCTTCCTTTCTTTATTTTTTTAAATACATATTTATTGATTGATTTTTGGCTGCATTGGGTCTTTGTTGCTGCATGTGGACTTTCTTCAGTTGTGTCCAGTGGGGGCTGCTCTTCGTTGCAGTGTGCAGGCTTCTCATTGCGGTGGCTTCTCTTGTTGTGGAGCACGGACTCTAGGCGCGCAGGCTTCAGTAGTTGTGGCACGCAGGCTCAGTAGTTGTGGCTCACGGGCCCTAGAGTGCAGGCTCAGTAGTTGTGGTGCACGGGCTTAGTTGCTCTGAGGCATGTGGGATCTTCCTGGACCAGGGCTCGAACCCACGTCCCCTGCATTGGCAGGCGGGTTCTTAACCACTCCACCACCAGGGAAGCCCTCCTTTTCTTTAAATTGAAGATACATTGAGTGCTATCAGTACACTATAGGAATAGAATACTAATTTTATTAGAGAAAAAAAAAGTGGCATTTACTTGGTCTTGATTTAGAGAATAATTTATGTAAATTTTTTTTTTTTTTTTTTTTTTTTTTTTTTTGCCGAACGCAGGCCTCTCACTGTTGTGGCCTCTCCCATTGCAGAGCACAGGCTCCGGATGCGCAGGCCAGCGGCCATGGCTCATGGGCCCAGCCGCTCTGTGGCATGTGGGATCTTCCCGGACCGGGGCATGAACCCGTGTCCCCTGCATCGGCAGGCGGACTCTCAACCACTGTGCCACCAGGGAAGCCCTATGTAAATTTTTTTTAAAGGGCAGGAGATGTCAAGCTTTCCTAATAAATTTCAGACTAGATCAACACATTCATTGGCTCATCACCAAGGGATAAATTTTGCATTGCATCCTGTATTTATTTGTTCTAAGGTTTCTGATTATATTTGTATTATTGTTAAGAGAAAACTATTAAAAAATAGTCTGGTCACATCTTCCAGGTAATGAGTGGTCATCTTGACCTCACTCTTGGCAGTTTTGTCATTTGAGCCCTTGTATTTGAAAAATGTCTGGAACTGGCAACATCATTCATGTGCAGCTCACTTTCTGCATTTCCATAAACTTACCAGAAGTGGATTTGATGTCCACAGACATATGTTAGAAGGAGTTTTTAAACTATAGTACCATAGTAGCTTCATGATAGAAGCAAAATGATGGTGAAAGCTAAAGTAAGAGTAATAGCATAAATCGGGGTGGAGGAGGGAAGGGGACTGGGAGACATTCACAAAAGGAAGCCAGACTGATCCCTGAGTCTTTAAGGATACCCAAATGGGGACTAGACATCAGTCGAATAGGGGTGGGTGTGATTGTAAAAGGGCAACACAACGCTTGTAGTGATGGAATTGTTCAGTATCTTGACTGTGGTGGTGGATATAGGAACCTCCAGAAGTGATGATACTGTGTAGAACTAAATACACACACACACACACACACACACACACACACACACACACACACACAAGTACAAGTAAAACTGGGGAAAGCTGAATAAGGTGAAAGGATTGGATCAATGTAAATATCCTGGTTTGATACACTATAGTTTTGTAAGGTGTTACCACTGGGGGAAATGAAGCAAAGTGTACAGGAGCTTTCTCTGTATTATGTCTTATAACACTGCATGTGAATCTACAGTGATCTCAGTGACATTAAAACAAAAACAATCTAATTATGTGGTACTGAAAATTGGTTTACATGGCCATATACTTGAGGGCAAATACAGGGACATATATTTTTGCACTCCTAACCTCTAATGTGGTGACAGACATATGATAAGTGCCCAGTACATTATTGCTAAATTAATTAATCTGGGGGACAAAGGAGAGTGAGGAGTCAAAGATGGTTGGCATTTCTATTCTGAAGTACTGAGAGGATGGTGATACCTATAATTAAAAAGACATAAAGAGTACAAGGTACAGATTTGAGTTGAAGTCTCTCTCTCTCTTGCTTTCTCACGCTTTTCTTTTTTTTTTTTTTTTTTTTTTTTTTGCGGTATGTGGGCCTCTCACTGTTGTGGCCTCTCCCATTATGGAGCACAGGCTCCGGATGCACAGGCTCAGCGGCCATGGCTCACGAGCCCAACCGCTCCGCGGCATGTGGGATCTTCCTGGACCGGGGCACGAACCCGTATCCCCTGCATCGGCAGGCGGACTCTCAACCACTGTGCCACCAGGGAAGCCCTCTCACGCTTTTCTTGATGCATTGAATTTGAAATTTTAGTGGGATATCCAAGCAGAAATATCTAGAAGGCAGCTTCAAATATTTTTATTCTTTTTAGTGTTCTTGTTAAACAACAAATGTTCTAGGTGTGACTCTGTGCTTCAGGGTTATATGTACTCATTACATTTCTTGAAAAGGACTTAATTAAGCTTTCATAGTTCATTTTCTAGTCTGTAATACTGCATATTCAATCTGACAGTCCAAATTAAAATACAGCTGATAATCACATTCTGAATAGTCTCATTTTATAGCTATAATCTGTTTATTGGCAATAATTTTGATATAGAGTTTAAATTCTTAATCATTTGTCAGAGTTTAAATTCTTAATCATTTGTCTTTATCATTTATCAGATGTTTTCACTGAAGTCCAAGGAGTTAGGTGTTGCTTTTAATTAAATCAGTTAAAAAATGGACATAAGAATATTTGCCATGAAATCATAATATTAGTCAATGGGCAAATATGTCACTTCTAACATCACTTGTAGGAAACTGTTGATTGTAAAACTAAGGTACAGGTTTTAGTATCACAGGCTAGAAAGGAACTTCAGTAATCATCTAGATCTATGATCATAACAATCATAACAGTCTTGAATAGCAGTCAATATTATTCCTGACAATCTCTAGGCATTTATATATTATATATGTTCCTTCAGCCAGTTCTTGAGTTTTATCACCTAGTTGGTCAAAGGAATTCTTTCTTATGTCGAAATGAAATGCCTTCTACTGGCAGAGACTATGTTGTAATTCATCTTTGTGCTTCTGCAATCTCCTATTGTGTTAGGCAATAAGGCAGTGCCTGTATTGTGTGTTTTTATTGATTGAAACAATGCCTAAATAAATGCTTTAATTTTATCCCATTTTTCTTATGTCTAGGTCTTTAAGGGAAAGAAAAGCATAAAACCACTCCTGATCATAAAGTTAATAATCAAGTAAGCCCTTAGTCTTCTCCAAGTTAAAGCTGGAATTAATTTAACTTTTTCTCATAGAACCTAATTTCCCTTCCTAATTAATCATCCTTACCATTTTCCTCTGGATCTTGTTTAGCCTTCACATGTCCTTTAAAAAGTTGTCACCCATTGGACACTCCATTCCAATAAGGACCTCATTAATTTAAAATATATCAGCTTGATTACTTCATGGATTATGTACATTATTCATTTGTTACACGGTTTTTGTCAGGCCACACAACCCTGTGACTGTTTCTGCCACATTGTAGGCTCTCAATAACTATTTGTTAAATGACTGAATTTGCTTAAGATTTGGTCGTGTTAATAGACCTGTCGCTTAGAGAAAAGAGTACCAAGCTGTAGTCCTGTCTGGTCCAATAACCTATAGATGTTAGTGAAAACAGCTGTTTCTGCTTCTACACAAAGGGCAGAGGAAACTTCCAATTGATTGACAAGGCTGTCAGAATTACCCACCTCTGACAGCAAGTGCATTTCTACCAGGCCAGGCTTACCTACCTAATCCTGTCTTCATGACACCGTCTTAGCAAGAGGCTCCTTTGGTTGGATTCCTGGTCAGCCTATTAAATCAAGCCTGTGGAATACCAGGCACATCTGAATTCTAACAGTGAATGTGGGGCTTACTCTGACACCTTTGTGCCAAATTATAATATCATATTAACATTTTTTTAACAAAGGTATTATTTAGATTTTTAGATTTTTTAATTTCCTGAAAAGCAGGAATTGTGTTCCACTAACCTTGGGCCTTGCACATGACATGCATATAGTAGGCACTCAAGTATTTGTTGAACTAAAGGCTGATGAATGGCATTTTCAGCTTATGATAGTTTAATGAATGTGACATATTTAATTTTACTAGTAATAGCAAACAAATATTTGCCTGTTGATTTAAGCTGATATTTTAATGCTATTGATATAGCAACTTTGGCAAATTATTATTTTAGCATTCCTGGGTTCTATTTAACTTACAGTCTATCATTACACCAAGTAGATGTTCAGTATTTTCCCAGTGTTTTCTACACTGGGAGTTGGTTGATCCATAGGGAGATCATTGGCTGTCCTCAGGAAGTCACAGAGACGGTAGCCCAGTGCTCCAAGTAGCTATTTGGAGAAGAGGCAGTGAACTCTGGGTGACCCGGCATTCTTTACCTACTGCCTCCCCTTGGGTGCTTCCTCCTTTCAGATTTGATGTGATACTGAGGGTGAGACCAGAGCTACTGCAGAATCTGTACAATGAAAATGGAATTTATTTTTCTGTGGACAGTTGATATGAGTCATGGAAAACCCAGGGGAGTTTACAGGATGAAAAAGTTTAAGAAGTCCTGAGGTGACCTCAGGCTGATGCTAATTGAATTCCCTTGACAAAAGATCTTAAATGATGTAGAGCAGTTACTGTTTTTAAATGAGTGCAGGGAAAACAATTTTCCCAGGGTGTTTCATTGGAGACCAAAAGGTCACTCATGTTCTGTGGTTACCAGTTATGTGCAAATCAGTCTTTGGATTAAGTGAGGACTCAATCCAAGGGATGTGGAATTAGAAGACCTGGATTTGTCCTGGTAATTGTCTTTGTCTTATTAGTTGAAAACTGTGATTTCATTTTAGCATCAAGGCTTAAAATGTCAAGAAAAACATACAAATTTCTATTATCTTTAACAGAAGTAGTTCAGGATAGTTCTAAACATCTAGTCTATTAAAACAGTTGGCAGCAGACTTGATTTATGTTTGTTGTATGCGTTTCTCTGTATTCTACACATCTCACAGAACAACCTCACCCAGGTTCATGATTTCCACCATCCTCATAGATAGGGTTTTCTCCAGACTTACTCATTTTATGCCTATTTCCTGGGGAAATTATCAGTAGCCTCCTGCCTATCATTCTCAAAACTCTTATAAAGAATGAGTTTTGGGGCTTCCCTGGTGGCGCAGTGGTTGAGAGTCCGCCTGCCGATGCAGGGGACATGGGTTCGTGCCCTGGTCCGGGAAGATCCCACATGCCGCAGAGCGGCTGGGCCCGTGAGCCATGGCTGCTGAGCCTGCGTGTCCCGAGCCTGTGCTCCGCAACGGGAGAGGCCACAACAGTGAGAGGCCCACGTGCTGCAAAAAAAAAGAATGGTTTTTTGAATTCTAGACTGATGGGTGTTTTTTTTAGACACCTGAATGTTGAAATAACATAGACATTTTACCCTAAATGTGCCTAATACTGAACCAATTATATCCTCAGCACTCCTTTCTTTCCTGTATTCCTTGCTTCTTGTGACATTCCCTATCCCCTGTGATCTCCATCTGCGTGTTCCTCCTTCACTGATGTTCATGGCCCTCTACTCTTCTTGGAGTTGTTGCCCAGAAACTTTCTGAGTACTTCTCCCCATTTATTGAGGATTCTGGGTGGATCCTTACTCATCTTCTCTTCCCCATTAGTCCACCATCTATCTGAATTACTTCAGTGTCCATGTATATGACTGTGGCAAACACCATTGGTTGCCTACCCCAAACCATCTGTTGTTCCATCTTCTTTCCAGACAAATGAACTCTGCTTTTGTTCATGTGGAAGTATGCTTAGCTCCAGGAAATGAATCATGATTTGTCTAACTAGTGGTTCTCATTCCTGGTTACCTATTGGGATCTTCTTGGGATTTACAGAAAACTGCCACTGCTAGGAACAGTCTCAGAGTTTTTGACATAATTGGTCTGAGATGGAGCACAGATGTTGGTGTTTTCTAATTTGCTGTTTACTCTGCAGGTAATTCTAATATGCAACCAGGCATGACAGCCATGACGCCAGGCTCATCATGGCAAAATCTCAGTTTCTTTTGTGATTGGTCCAAGGCTATGCATACAACCAAATACGGGAATTTCTACTGATGTTTTCTGGGAAAGCTTTGCTTTCATGATAAAAAAAAGAATTTAATAAATTCAAAGTCTCCTTTGCCCTTTACTTTCCTTCTTTTATGGATGCTGTCCTGTGAGGATGCTTGTAGCTGTTTAGCCATCTGAAAACTCTGAACTGGTAAGTCAACCTGCTGAGGATAACGGAGTGGAAAAGTATAAAGAACCTGGGTCTCTGATGTCATTGTTGAATCTATGAACCAACTAGAACCTGGCTGACTCTAGACTTTAGGTTAGGAAAGCAATAAATATTCTTATGTTAAGGCAGCTGTCTTTCACGTCTTATGTATTTTGCAGAAAGCATACTTGTGATAGAGTGCTCCATCTAACCTCCCAGACCAAGGGTCAAAACACTTTTTCTATAAAGGCCCAGATAGTAAATATTTTAAGCTTTGTGGGCCATATAGTGTCTTTTGCAACTACTCAATGCTGCTCTTCTAGCACAAAAGCAGCCACAGACAATACCTGAACAAATGAATGTGGCTGTGTTCCAATGAAGTGTACTTATACAAACAAGCAGAAAACCAGATTTGACCTGTGAGCTATAGTTTGGGGATCCCTGTCCTAAATCATCATTAAGAAATGGCAGGGGGGGCTTCCCTGGTGGCGCAGTGGTTGAGAGTCCGCCTGCCGATGTAGGGGACGTGGGTTCGTGCCCCGGTCCGGGAAGATCCCACATGCCGCGGAGCGGCTGGGCCCGTGAGCCATGAACGCTGAGCCTGCGCGTCCGGAGCCTGTGCCCCGCAACAGGAGAGGCCACAACAGTGAGAGGCCCGCGTACCGCAAAAAAAAAAAAAAGAAAAAGAAAAAGAAAAGGCAGGGTATCAGATTCTAAAGGGCTAACTACATCTTTGATATTTCTTGGACAAGATAAGATTAGTTCCCTTTTCTGGGGCAGTATAGGAAATAACTGCAGAATTTGGAACTGAGAACAAGGGAGGCAAACAGAATTGAATTACCTGGACTCAAAAGGTAAGAGAGAGCACCATTTGGAGGCAAGAACCTTAGACAGGGTTACCATGGAAGTTTTAGATGGGCATTAGTAATTCCAGAGATTTTGTGTCATGGGTGTAAAGAGGAGGAGATATTACCTCCATTAACAAAAGGCTTATGGGATTTCTCAAAGCCTCAAAGTCTATTTTGGCTCAGAATCTCAATGTTTGTTATTTGGAGAAAGAAAAATTTGCTGGGGTATATAAATGATGGTGGGAATGAGGCCGAAAATTGTCCACTGTGAACCAGTACCAAATCAAATCTCAGAGACAAAGTTTTGGGTGAAGTAGAAAAGAATAGCTTTATTGTTTTGCCAGGCAAAAGGGACACAGCGGGCTCTTGCCCCTCAAAAACTTGTGTCCCAACCTGGGAGGATTTGGTGAAGAGTTTTATAGCAGTGGTTCAAGGGCAGGGCTGCTGATAAGGATCAGTGTGTGTGCAGGGCCTATACTCCTTTAATCTGGCCTCAGGTGGTCTCTTGTTGAGCTTCTCTGGAATGAAGAATGCTAACATCTTCCATCTGTTGGCGTTTTAGTTTGATAAAGAGCTCAAAGATATTGTTATGTGTATCACTTGAGGCAGAACCAGGACCCTACCCCAAGGCTGCACTGTTATTTCTTGGCTGGTCCTCCCTTGTCTCTGCATTCCCTCTGTTCCCTGATTAGCAACTGTTTGAAAGGCTTCCGTGCCCAGGAGCCCCCCTGGGCCCTGCTCAGTTTCAGGAGGACAAACTGTCTAGGCGGGATTCTGATTTATCAGGCTGGGCTTCTGTGGGTTCCTTAATGAATGAACAGATTTTTCTTCCTGTAGCAGATTAAAATAACGAGACAGTGTTTGCTGTGAGATCTGTTCTTTCTTTGAAAGAGGCACCAGGTAGCTTTAACTCACCAATTCACAATTGTTAGTTGTGAACAAATTATTTCATCCCTCTATGCCTATATTTCCTTATCTGTAAAATGGGGATTAATGTAGAGCATACTCAGAGGACTGTTGCAAGGCTTAAGTGAGGTCACATGGTGAAGGTCATAGCACAGTGCCTAGCAAGTGTTCAATACATGTTAGCTATGATTAGCATTACTAATCAGTTAGCATTACTGATCTTAAGAGTTTCATATCTGCTACTGCGTGTCTCCCCCTGGATTGCCCCATAGGTACCTCTAACTCATGGTTCCTGCTGTCTCTCTCCTTCCCACCATATGCCCTTCATTTGTGCTAATTAGGAAAATGCCTTGGGTGTAGCAGAAAGAAATGTGGTTCAGTGTGTGAAACTGTGTGTTTGGGCTTGGATAGACTTAATTCACAGAATATGCTATGTGTTGTCTGGTTATCCAAGGAACCCAATAAAAACTGATCTCATCCTATTGATTAAATTTTCTGACACTCTTATCATTTCCTTTTGCAATTTTATGGTCCAGAATGATCCTGTTGCCAGTATCTTCTGATAAAAGGAATTACTTTTCCAGTCAGTTGCAATCATGCTGTTTATCAAAAGAAACTTTGGACAATCAGATGGGCTTCAGAGCTGTGTCCTGAGCCATTTGGCCAACACTGAGCAAGAAACTTTGTCCTTTAGAGACTGAAGTACTAACAGAATTGGAATGAATGGAGTTGGAATTATTCAGCTCTGTATGTGAAGAATAATTTACTGTTTATGCATATGAAGGGACATTTTTAAAGAAAGGAAGCAATTATAGGCTGTTTGGTGCCTGCCTCACTGACCTCTTCATTTTAACCTTGCGTTTTTTACTTGGGGGATGTTTTTACTCTGTGTTTATTAATCTGTGTCTATGAATGCCAATACTTTATGTAATGCATTCATTTATTCAATATTTACTGAATGCCAATGGTCCTGGCACCGTTTCAGGTACTGGAATAGAATGGGGCTCCTGCTCCAGTGGAGGCTGAGCCCTGGCCTTGAGGTATGTTGAGGAGGAAGAAATTTTCTTTCTAAGGATTAAACTGTCATGAGACAGATTAGCAGGAGAAAATCAAACAGAAGATTAATAACATGTATACATGGGAGAGACCCAGGAACAGGGAGTAACTCACCAAAATGGCTGAAACCCTCACCTTAAATACAGCTAAAGACAAAAGAGGATGTTGGGGGTAATGGTCTGGGACTTCAAAGGGGAGGAAGGTAATTCACATGGAGATGAAAAGCAAATGTTTGGTGAAGCAAATGTTTGCTGGGCCATGTAGATACATGAAATACAGAGATGAATTGTAACAGACTTTGCTAGTTTCCTCCATATCACACCTAGTTCAAACTATAGTTATCTATGGTGATAGCTCCCTTCCTGGAACAGTCCTCTGTCTACATTCTTTTGGGCAGTTAGGGGGAAGATAAAAAGAAAGACTTCCTGAGTCTTCAGTTTCTTAAAAATGATCAACCTAAATAAATCCTCATGACAAAGAGATACATTTTGGGGTGGCAAATTTTGCTCCCCTACAGGTATATGGTAGAACAGACTTGGGTTGAAGGCACTGGGGTGCAGCAAAGAGTAATGTGCCAGGAAACAAATGTCAGAGTTATTCCGAAAGGAACACTGGGTGTAGAATCTACATTTCTTTTCTTTTTTTTTTTTTTTTTTTTTTTTTTTTTTGCTTTTCTAAGTAAGTCACTGTATTTTTATTGAGCACTTTCTAGCACAAAGAGCTAACTATGGTGAAATGTATTATGTGATTTATTATGAGAGACTATGACTAGTACTCTTATAAGCACATAAATGCCTTTCTGTGGAAATGCAGGGAATGGGAAGAGTTAAATCCTATTGAAGATCCGTGAGAATGTATTCTGGGACGTATTCTACTTTCCAGCTCTGGAAATATAAACGTGCCAGTCATAGATGTGGAAATTGTTTGAATAAGACTAGAATCTGCATGTCTTAAAGTGTCAAGGATGCCATAAAACAGATACCAGTTTTTCTATCATGCTTCTAACTACACTTTTCACTATAATATTGAAATATTCAGAGCTCCTATTTAAGTCAGAAGCTGTTATACAATTTTTTCTGAATGAAGGCAGTAATGATTCCTTATAATACAGTTTATTATATGAAATTAGTAAAATCTTAGGCCTCAAAACATAATATGTGCCATAAAATCATGATATAACATAGTTAATCTATACTTTGGGGTTAGCTCAGTTCCACTCAATTATCATTATTTATTTATTTATTTATTTATTTGCGGTATGCGGGCCTCTCACTGTTGCAGCCTCTCCCGTTGCGGAGCACAGGTTCCAGACGCACAGATGTGCTCCGCACGCACAGACTCAGCGACCATGGCCCATGGTCCCAGCCGCTCCGAGGCATGTGGGATCTTCCCAGACTGGGGCACGAACCCGCGTCCCCTGCATCGGCAGGCAGACTCTCAACCACTGTGCCACCAGGGAAGCCCCACTCACTTATCATTAAAAAAAGGTTTCAACTAGAAGAAAAAGCAGCTTAATTTGTAAAACAGTTCTATATGCTGCCTAACTTAAAGACAGAAGAGCAAGAGGATGGAATGTGCATTTGATGAAACACTGGCATAGAATACAAAGCAGCGGTGAGTCCTTAAGATAAATGCATTTCATTCTAATAATTGCAGGTGAAATTAATTATTTTAGGGAAGAATAACAGGAATGAATCAAATCTATTTCAGGTTACCATTTTGAGGTGAGTTTTTTTTTAGCATTTTTAATTCCAAGTTAAGGAACACAAAATGTGACGTTTTTAGTTTTCAGTGTGAATGTCTATGTTTATGGATATTGTTTCTATATGTAACATGTATATATTTTTAGTATATAACCATTTTACTTTTCAAATACTTTTCTTAGAACTTCATCACTTCCTAAACGACCCTGCTTCCCTTACATTAATCCTTAGGCTTCCACATCTACTGGTCATATACCCTAGCCAGTCAGTGTCTTTCTCAGGGATTTTAGAAATGGGAACAAAGCCTATTCTCCCTCTCTCTGAATTGCTGAGGCTGTAAGATGTGTACTGGGGCAGTGTTGGCATCCATGTTTCTTACCATATAGTTTGGTCTGCAGAGTGGAAGAGAAGATGAAACATGAGCCCAGAGGAACAGGAAGACAGGCAAGAGTCCTTGGTTCCAGTTGTTCCCAGGTTCCGTGCCTGATATCTGTTCTTGAATTGTATAAGACACTCTGCTATCCTGATTTCCTCTTTTTGATTCAACTAGTTCAAGTTGAGTTTCTATCATATGCAACCAACCAGTTCCCAAGTATTGCAATCATCCTCTCTACTTACTGCCCTATATAAGCTCTTCAATTAATTCAGGTGCTTCACTCAACTTCCTAAACTTTATTTGTGTTCCTTCCTCCACACCTCTGGATTGGGACTGTCACCGGTCTCTCCCCTTATGGAGGTCCAATCCTTAATAGCATCCAGCTCAAGTTCCACTTGCCTTCTGTAACTTTTCCTAATTACCAGGGCATCCTTTCTATCCTCAGCACTCACGTAGCCTTTGTTCTCAGTAAATGCTCACTGATACTTTCCTTTTCCTCAAACTGGATTGTAAACTCCTTGAGAGCTGAGACAATATATCCTACCTTTGTGTCTCTCTAGTGCCTTAAACATTATAGGTTCTTGGTTTTGAAAAAGATGATGTTGCCAACTATTATTTTATAGGTATATGATAATCTTGAAAATGCAATTTAAGTGGAAAATGAATTTAAATATAGTGAACTCATGTTAGCTGAGTAATTATTTTAATATTAGATTAAATGAAATAGCAGTAGTTCTTACAGTGATGAGCTTTATATAAAGATGCTGTTGTATGATGTATGCACACAGTGTTTGGCAAGGAGGATGTGTTTTGGGAAATAGGACTGCTAGCAATGTCATAAAAGGTTGTTGCAGAACAGCTGTCAACACTATGAATTCCTGGCACTTTATGTTGACAGTACATCTTCCATTCTCTTCAAATGACGTGAATCAAGACTGCTGCAGGGCCGGTTTTCTTTGAGGTGTTTTTCCAACAATGGCAGATCAATTATCCCAAACTACAGAGATGTTTATGATGCCATTCTAATGTCACTTAATTTCCACCAATCCCTGAATTGTCTGCCTAGCTTCACCCTATGTTTCCACATCTGTTTCTTTGAGGGTAACATCAGTTGCCCTACAACTTGTATAAATACAGCATAAAACATGATATTTTCCTTGCTTCCTTTGGGAAAGTACAACTCTATCACTTTCAAACATTTTGTGAGCCAATAAGAGAAAAATCTTGGCCAGAGCCAAAATAATTGGTAGAAATAAAGACTGGGGAAAGAGGAAGCCATACAGAACATACTAGCTGTAGGAAAGCAAGGTAACAGACTCAGGTAAGGGTTTTTTCAATACGTGTCTCAATTCTTGTTGGCCTACAGCCTATAAATGTAGGTAGTTCTCAGAGCATTGGGAAAATGTTCAGTGATAGAGAACTGAAATAGAGCGCATACGTATATATGTATATGTGATTTGGGGAAGTATTTCAGAAACAATTTGCTTTATAACAAATTAGGGGCAGATAAATAGCATTAAGCCTGGTAACTTGGATAGAAAAAGGACAAATTAAATGTAAATATACACTAAATAATTTACAAATATGCCTCTTTTACTAAACACAAATGAAGGATTCAAGACTCAGGATTTTGATTTAGGCTTGTGAAAAGAAATGAAAGATGCTCAATATCGTGAATCATCAGAGAAATGCAAATCAAAACCACAATGAGAAATTACCTCACACCTGTCAGAATGGCTATCATCAAAAAGATCACTGATAAAAATGTTGGCAAGGATGTGGAGAAAAGGCAACCTTGGTACACTGTTGGTGGGAATGTAAATTGGTGCAGACACTATGGAAAACAGTATGGAGGTTCCTCAAGAACCTAAAAATAGAACTACGATAAGCTAGAGCAGTTCTACTCCTGGGTATATATCCAAAGAAAACAAAAACACTAACTTGAAAAGATACATGCACCCCAGTGTTCATAGCAGCATTATTTACAATTGCCAAGGTATGGAAGCAACCTAAGTGTCCATCAACAGATGAAGTGGTAAATAAGATGTGGTGTATATATATCTATACACACATACACACACAGGAATATTACTCAGCCAAAAAAAAAAAAAAAGAAATTCTGCAATTTACCACAACATAGATGGACCTGGTAGGTATCATGGTTAGTGAAATAAGTCAGACAGAGAAAGACAAATACTGTATGTTGTCACTTCTATGTGGAATCTAAAAAATAAAACAAATGAATATAACAAAACGGAAACAGACTCACAGATAAAGAGAACAAACCTAGTGGTTACCAGTGGGGAGAGGGACAGTAGGGAGCGACAAGACAGGGGTAGGGGATTAAAAGGTACAAACTTCCATGTATAAAATGAATAAGCTACAAGAATACATTGTACAGCACAGGGAATATAGCCACTATTTTATAATAACTTTGAACGGAGTATAATGTTTAAAAATTTTAAATCACTGTGTTGTACGCCCAGGCAGTGGGCAGCAGTGTATGCTCCAAGCGTTGCCCTGTATGCACTCTTGGTCCTGGGACAGTCTAGGGTGACGTGAGACCTGGAGGGAGCCACTGGGGCCAGGACCCAGTCTAGATTGGCGGTGGCGACAGCCAGTAGTGCAGCCTTGGGAAGGCTGTAGTACTGAGACGGGGCTATGACCCTGGCTTGGCTGTTGTCTTGGGAGCTTGTCCCTAGGGCTTTAGCACAACTATTAATTCTCTGGACTGAGCGCTGGTATAGGAACTGCCAGCAGTTAAGTAAATTTTGCTAATAAATATCTGCAAAATAAAAGTATACATATGGACCTTGCAATAAAGCATATTAGGGCATTATTATTATTTTTTCAAAGAGTTTAGAATCCCTGGGTTTGAAAGCTGCTGCAACACTGTAAAGCAAATAGTGATGCCAAAAGCTCAGCTTCTCTGTACACTGGTGCAGAATCGAATTTTGAAGATGAGAGTTTTGGGTGAAGTAGAAAAGAATAGCTTTATTACTTTGCCAGGCAAAGGGCGATACAGTGGGCTCCTGCCCTGAAAAACTATGTGTCCCCACCTTGGAGAGGATAGTGAGAAGTTTTATAGTAATGGTTCAAAGAGGACATGATCAGCTTGTGGACATTCTTCTGATGGGTTGGTAGTGAGGTAAGTAGGAGTCAGCCTCATCAACCTTCAGGTTCCAACTGGTCCGGGGTCTACACGTTTGTGGGCAGCATACCACCGTTAATAGTTAACTTCTCCCACCTGGAGGGGATTTTAGTATCTGCAAAACAGCGCAAAGATATTGTTGTATGTATCCTTTGATAGCGAACCAGGACCTTGCCCCAAGGCTGCACTATTGTTTCTCTTGACTGTTTCTCCCTGGTCTCGAATCCCCTCCGTTCCCTAATTAACAACTGCCTGAAACTGCCCGTTGGAACTCAGGGAAGGTCATGGAGGCTGAATGAAGGCTATTTTCTGTAATCAAAGAAATGGGGAACACAGAAAGGCTTTGTGCCCAGGAGCCCCACAGGGCCCTGCTCAGTATCAATAGCCACAGGCTTAGAAATACAAATTAAATGTAAAGATTGTCCCATTGGATGGAAAAGAGCACTGTTTTCATATGAAGCATCAGATGAACCAATTAGTAATGAAGATGACAATTCTAACATTTATTTTTCCTTTTAATTGAAAATATGATAGGATGTATAAGCAAGTGTTCTGAATTATTTGCAAATTCATTATGCCACTTTTGGTTTCTTGTACAACATCCATTTCAGGAACTCTTAGAGGAAATACTTAAATGCCATTGTACTAATGTACATTTATAATTAAATTCAGATCCATGAAACGGATTTGTATGAGGAATTAAATTAAAAAAAATTTTTTTGCAAGAATCATTGGTTCTAGATATACTAAACTTTATATTTCAAAATAGTTTATCAGAAATTTATCCCAATTTTGACACAGTCTATGAAATACTCTTAATAGCTCTAGTAACAGTTATGTAAGCTGAAAGAGCCTTCTCACAATTAAATACTGTAAAAAATTAATTGCTATCTTTTATTTGCCAGGAACAATTTATGTGACTAGTTTATATCAATTGAAAATGAAGTATTGTGATGACCTGGTAAATGAATTTGCAGAAAAATGATCCAACAAATCTTGTGATCAATCAAGAGATTACATTAATAAAATATTACTTATTATAAAATTATGTACCAAAGTATTATTTTTTGTATAATTTGTAAGTTATTGTTTACTCATATATTACTACCACCCCTATTACATTTTATAAATAATAAAATATTTTTAAAGGAAACAGCTTTATATTTTAACTGCATCTTCTCCCTTCTTTTTGAACAAATTACCCTGCATTTTTATTTTGCACAAATTCTGGAGCTGGAGCTGCTTCCCAGAGTGGTGACCCCTCCATTAGCACACTCAATCTCTCCTGCCTTTAGGACAATCCTTGCCTTGAACACAAGGGTTGAAGAAGCTGTAGCTTAACTCCCTAAGAGTCAGTATTAGGTCACCTTGTTTGCTAGTCTTTCTTTGATGACAGCTTCTACTTTCTTTTTATTATTTTCCTCTATACCTCAGAACTGGTACCTGCATTTCTGCTCCTCTGTCTAGTCTCACTCCTAACCACTTTCCTACCCCTGCTCCTCTAGGACAAAGGAAAGAAAACTGAGACATGGTCAAACATTGCTGAAGTTGCTATATCAAATGTGGCAGTTTGGAGAGACTCAACTGTGAACTAGATCCGTCTAGTTGAGTGGAGAAGGTTCCGAAAGAGCAGACTATTTTGCTGTAGAAATCTCAGAATTACATGGCTTTGTCCCCAAATATATGATTCCTAGTTGTTTCTCATACCGATTTTCCTGTTCTTCTTCATAATAGACTTTTAATCTGGGCATATGGCTGCCCAGAATAAAGATTACATTTTCCAGCCTCCTTTGCAGCTAAAGGGTATCTCTGGTACCCCTCCTGATCAATGGGATGTATGCTAAGACTGTAGCAGCACCAGATAAATTTAGTAGCACTAGATAGCTGGTGCATACTTTCTGCCCCATCCTCCAGGATTCTGCTTGAAAAGTGAATGTGACATCTGGAAATCTAACTTAGCGGGAGGACAAAAGGATGGTAAGCAGAAAGCTAGACTCTGTTCTGCCATCAGCCCAGAAGAGCAAGTTTTTGTGATTTAGAAAAAAACATCTATTCTGTAAGCCCTTTATTGCCAGATGCAGGAAAACTGTCATAATAAATTCACAAATCTGTTTTGATTATTATATGAAAGGCGTCCTAGAGTTGTGCAGTGCACATTCTGCATAGCAAAACACAACAGTCTGATCTAGAAGGAGCCTGGATCCTTGAGGACCACATGGAACAAAGTTACAGTATATGCCCTAATTAACCTACAGGTGGACTTTTATGTGTGAGAGAAACTTTCTTGTTTAAGCTACTGTTATTTTGGGTCTCTGTTGTTTGAAGCTGAATCTAATCCTGGTATGATGACTTACGTTGCTTGTCACTTTTTCATGTGCTCTAGCACAGTTGCTTCTCAAATCTTAGTGTTGATATAAATTGCTCAGATATCCTGTTAGAGTGCAGGTTCTGATTCTGCAGTAGGTGTGGAGTGGGGTATTTCTAACAAGCTCCGCACAGATCACCATTTGAATAGCATATATTCATGAAACTACATTTATTGCTGTCTCTTCTTGGATGAGGGAGATATCTTTTAACCAATCATTGTTGTAAAAATGTAGGTCATCAACAAATTTTCTCAGGTCTGATGAGAAAATGACCACATAGTACATCTCCTTCATTCCAATTTAGAATCCTTTAGAGATTGTTTCTCAGTGTGTAATCTGTTGACCTCCTGTGTAAAAAAAAAAAAAAAAAACCCTTCTAGGGGAATTGGGGTTTGTTAAAAATGGTGTACCCCTCTCAAGGCAGCTATCAAATGAGAACAGCTGAGGATGGGATCTTGAAATCCATATTTTTTAACCAGCTGTCCAGGTAATTAAGAATCACTCTAAATGTGAGAACCACCACCTCAAGAGAAAGGAAAGGCAGGCAAATGAAGCTATAAGAGATCTGGCCAGGGCCTCCCTGGTGGCGCAGTGGTTGAGAGTCCGCCTGCCGATGCAGGGGACACGGGTTCGTGCCCCGATCCCGGAGGATCCCACATGCCGCGGAGCGGCTGGGCCCGCGAGCCATGGCCGCGGGGCCTGTGTGTCCAGAGCCTGTGCTCCGCAACGGGAGAGGCCACAGCAGTGAGAGGCCCGCGTACAGCAAAAAAAAAAAAAAAAAAAAAAAAAAAAAAAAAAAAAGAGAGAGAGATCTGGCCAGCAAGATTTCTAGACTTACCTACTGCCTCAAAAAATGCATAGTGAAGTGGTGGGAATGGAAAATAAATGCAGACTAGAGGCCAGGGAGTCCCTAGGAGCCAGAGAGAATGAGCATGTCCGTGGATTGTTGATAGAAAACCGGCACAGGTAAATCCCAAAGGAATGTTGGCCAAATGCCTGTCACTGATGTTGAGGACTAAAACACTCAGACCGAAACCATCATTTTGACATTGATGTAAGAAGAGGAGACCCATGTAGGTGGGCAGATAGGTTTATTTTATTTGATGTCTTGGGAACACAAAATAAATTCAAACCAAAAAATAAATTTAGAACCACACATTTTAGTTCCAAGGAACAGATTTATTCTACAACTTGTTGTTAGGCTTTTACTTATTACAGTTGAAAAATTACTCCTGGAGAATACCTAACAAATCTACATTGTACACAGTTTAGAAAAGAGAGTTTGCAGGTCAGGTTTAGGAAGAGAAAACATTTTAAAGTTTTTATAAAGCATACAATGGAAAGAGAATTTTCTCTATAATTCTGTTAAATTTTATTCCAAATGAGTGTGGAAGTGCAATTCATCTCTAGTAAAATTTGTTGAGAGACAGCCAGAGTTCTGCTTCATACTTTTTGAGGATGGAGCAACTTTCCTTCACTAATCCCCACCCTGCCCAATCCACCACCATCACAGCTTTACCCAGTGACCCCCAGCTTTGTGGGTTACTCCAAGTCGTAGAATCTCAGAGTTCAAAATACCTACCTCATTCACTCCAGTCACTTCTCTAGGACTTGAATCCAACCTACAGCATGTATAAAACATCCAGTCTGGTAATAGAGGCTTTATTCCCTCCCATGGATGTTTGCACTGTTAGGAAGAAGAATCCAAATTTATCTCCTCATATATTTTACCCATTGTATGTCAGACTTCTGAGGGCTGCTTCTACATGACACCTCTTTAAATATTTAAAGAGAGCAATCAATCCACCTTCTTTCTTCAGGCTAAATATCACCAGTTCCTTTGCATTTAGGTTGTAGAGGACAGAGGAACATTTATCTCCTTTATTATAGCTACTGTATTTCTATTAATACAACCCAAGGTCATATTAGTTTCTTTTTGGAGAGAGAGTCACATGTTGACTTATATTAAGTTTGCAATTGAGTAAAATTTTTATGCCTTTTCCACAAATGGTTCTGCAATATCACTGTCTTCCTGTCTTGTACTTTTGCAGTTTGATTTTTGAACTGGTTGAATTTCATCTTCTTTTGTTCCATCCAGCATCCCAGCTTCCTGGCTTTTTGTGTCCTATTTCTGCCATTTACTTTATTTGCTTTCCCTCTCAGCATCATGATCTGTAAATGTGATGAACGTGAGTTCCATAGTTTTAAACATGTCGTTGGACAAACAGCATTCTGTGATCCACCACTGGAAATCTCTTTTTAGGCTGGTAATTATCCATTAATTAGTCCTTGATGGTCACTTTTCTAGTTACAGATCTCCTAAATATCCTAGTATCTGGTTCACACTTCTCTAACTTGACTACAAAGGTCTTAGGGAGACTTTGTTAAATTCCTTTATACTATCTAGATGCATTTTCTATCTATGACATTTCCCCAACTCAGTCCTTTAACTCCGTTAAAATCTTTTTTCTAAATAACAATAAATTTGAAAAAAATTGACCTATTTTACATTAAAATATTTACTTATCCACTGGGGTGGGGGAGTAGGTTGATGGTGGTGTGCAGATTGTGAAGGGCCTTGAAAATCATGCTAAGTGGTTATGACTTTGTTTTGGACAGAGCAGGGGACTCCTGCAGTTGAGCAAAGGAGCAACATAATTACATCTAAACATGGTGTGTGAGACTGGTGGCTGCCCAGATGCTGAGAGAAGCTGACACCCAGGAGTCTGAGTAACCAACGATATGAAGTAATGGGGCTGCATGTGTAGTGTGCATAAAACATCAAGGAGGGAATGCTGAAGACAAGGCTGTCAGTTTTTGATTAGGGCACATTTTCCTAACTGAAGTGATGGTCTTGAAGCATTACTGAAGGTCCTTCAAAATCAAGTGGTGGCAGGTCTTTGTCCTTATATTGAGCCAAAATCTCACTCCTGGCAACTGCCTCCTATTTGTTCTGCTTCTGTCCTTGTGAGCAACTTTGAAAGTTTATCTATTCCCCTTTCTGTGTAACAACTTCTTAAATATTTTTAAATAGTGCCCATGTTTCTTTTATTCAGACTGAACATTTTCAATTTCTGTACTATAAATATTGACTTAGCATTATCAGAAATAAGGGAGTAATTCTCTTCTGCAGTAGAGTTTAGTGGAAAAATGTAAACTCAATTGTCGTATTTTATTTTAATCTTATTTTTTGAGTCAGTAGGTTTCAGTATATTAAAAAATTTCTCCCTACAGTACCTTTTTTAAAATTTAAAAAACCCCAAATTTTAAAAAAAGATGTGAATGATATCTCCCTAATTTTCCTTGCTTCCAAACCAAGATTTTCATGAAAGAAAATCTCCATTAATTAGACGAGTGGAAAATGGAAAAATTATGGTTATGTTACTAAACCAAACTTGTGTCTACCTGGCCCACGTTGCAACAAAACCAACCTACTGACACCAGGTTGTGGTGAAGGAAATTACAGTGTTTATTGCAGGCACCAAGCAAGGAGTACAGGCAGCTCACACTCAAAAGACCCAAACTCCTCTATTCTTTCCAGGGAGGATTTTTAAAGGCAACATTTGTGGTGAGGGTTGCAGGAGGCATGACTTTCTTCTGATTGGTTGGTGGTAAAGTAACAGGGTGGTGTTTCAGGAATCTTAATAATCAACCTTCTAGTTCTAACCAGTCTAGGCTCTGTGTGTTTGTGCTCGGCATGTAGTCACCATCCTCTACCTAGTTGTAGGTCTTGGTTCTTGCAGAATGACTCAAAGATATGCATCAAATTGTTATGTATATCCCTTGAGGAGGAACTAGGACTCTGTTTTATCACTGAACTATTGTCATTACTTTTCTTGCTTAACTGCTTTTCCTTTGTTTCTGTATTCCCTCACTTACCTAATTACTTAAGTCTGCTCTTTGGAACTCAGGGGAGGCCTAGGAGACTAAAGCCTTTTTCTACAAACAACAAACAGGGGACACTCCAGAGGGCCCCACAGGGTCCTGCTTGGTTTCAGTTCCCCCTTTCCTTTGATACTTCCCAGTCCTGAGAGGAACAGGGGGTAGGACAAGAAGGAGAATAAAGTTTTGGATAGAGAAGTTAATCATAAACTTGTTAGGGGAACTTGGTTTTAGGGGAACTCAGTTTCAATTAGCTGACATTGTTTTTGCCTGCAAATGTTCTTTTGTTTCAACCTTTAATGTTGAAAACAGTTTCCTGACATAGAATATTAGAAGGAACATACTTAAATTCTTTTCAGTACATGAATTTTGTAGTAGATTCTGCTATTGTCCTGCTTATCACAATGGAAACAACTAAAAGGCAGTCGGGTTTTTCAGAATTATTTTTATTTTATTTTATTTTATTTTTTTTGTGGTACATGGGCCTCTCACTGTTGTGGCCTCTCCCATTGCGGAGCACAGGCTCCGGATGCGCAGGCTCAGCAGCCATGGCTCATGGGCCCAGCCGCTCCGCAGCATGTGGGATCTTCCAAGACCGGGGCACGAGCCCGTGTCCCCTGCGTCGGCAGGTGGACTCTCAACCACTGCGCCACCAGGGAAGCCCCAGAATTATTCTTTACCAAAGCAGCAAGAGACAACCAGGAGGCAGGTTGAATAAGGTGAAGGAAGTAAAAGGAGAAAGATGTCTTGATGTCTTGGCTGGAGGAGCTATGGGGATTTAAGGTGAGATTACAAAAGTGAAGAATTAGCCATTAATGGATGATGAGTCTGGTGTCAGGATGAGGACTTTAGCTTTGACATCATAGGAAAACAGAAGCCATTGCCATTCTTTAGGTGAGAGGGGTGAATTACAATGTCAGAAAAAATATTAGTCGGACAACTGTGAGCTTATGAACTAATGTGGGCCGGGAGATCATTTGGGAGCTTTCAGTAAACTAGAAGTGAGATGTTAAAGCATGCATTTTGATTGTGGTGAAGGTAATAACAAGGAAAGAAATTGTAGAGAAAGAATTTATTGGACAAAGGAGAGAGAAGTCCTTCTGTATATGTTAATGATGCATGGTGGCCTGGTGCCTTGGAATTATTCTGCATCTCCATCCACTAGATCTGGGATTCTCAACCTGGTCCTATTGACATTTTGTGCTGAATAATTCTTTACTGGGGGAAAGGGGAGCATTCTGTGCATTGTAGAATGTTTAGCAGCAGCATTGGCCTCTACCCACTAGTTGACAATAGTACCTCTCCCTTATTGCTACAAATGTAGCCAAAATGTCTCCATACATTGCCAAATGTCCCCTGGGGGGCTAGATTTCCCTCGTAGAGAACCACTGGCCTAGTCTATTCAGCACATCCTGCCATGCCCGACTCCTGGAGAAGCTGTGCTGATAGTAAACATTTTTTTCTGCTCATTGAACTACTATCTCTGACTTGTGACTGTCAGAAAAAAAATAGGTTGGAAAAGTGAAGTGGAGACAGAGAACAGCAAACTTTATTTACTTATTTTTTAAATATTTATTTATTGATTTGGCTGAGCCAGGTCTTAGTTGTAGCATGTGGGATCTTTCAGTTGCGGCATGCAGGCTCTTAGTTGTGGCATGCAGGATCTAGTTCCCTTACCAGGGATCAAACACCGGCCCCCTGCATTGGGAGCGCAGAGTCTTAACTGCTGGACCATCAGGGAAGTCCCAGGAGGACAGGAAACTTTAAAAAGTTTTATTATTTAAAAAAAATAGTCAATCCCTTCTTTTAGCCCATGTTTTCTGCTTAATTAATCTCCTTTCCTTCTCTCATTTCTTGAATTTTGCCTTTATTCTGCTTTGATGTTTTTCCAATCTTATCAAGTCTATATATTACTTTGTTACTACAAATCATTTTTAGAATCAGGAGAGTTATTAATAAACAATACCATAAAATCTTATTAGCACTATATCACTTCTTCTGTTAGCAGTTTATCTCAACTCCACATTTTTTAAAAAATCACAATTTCAAATTCAATACCAATCATTTCAAATATTTACAACCTAATTTTAAAAACTAAGTGTAGATTAAAAGCAAAATTAACTACAAAGAAGTGGTGAGTTGAAGTCATTATCTTTTATACTTTTTATTTTGATCAATAGGGTCATTTGCCAGGGAATTATAAATATCTAGTCTTTTGCCATCTTTATTTATCTTTTGCTAATGGTTGGTTTCTTAAAAACAAGTTCTTGCTGCAGTGACATTAGCATTAATTTCATGCTCTTCCCCACCCAACTTTTAATGATGCTCATTTCTTTGGGATATGCTTTTCCTAAGAAATCTGGATCCTTAGTATTTCTTGCCCTTTGAGTGACAGAGGTCTTCTAGATTGTAACCTGCACATTTCTAGGTGTGGCCACTGACCATGGTGCATGAGTCTTTTAGGAAGACCTTTCAGAGCCTGGTTGAGGCCTGTTAGTTTGGGGGCTCCAGCCTGTGCTCACATTTCCTTAACTGCCCATCCTCCTCATTTACAAAACCCTGACTTTTTTCAAGAATACCTGGTCCTGCTTAGGAGATGTATCAATCAGTTGGAATGTTTCGGCCTTATTTGGATCTCAACTCAAACAAACTATAAATATACACACAGACACACACACACAGAGAGAGACATACACACAGATACATATTTATGAGATAATTGGAAATGTTTGAATACTAACAGGATATTTGTTGACTTAGGAAACTTTTTTTAAAGATGTGATAATTGTATTGGGGCTTTGTTTTTTAAAAGAGTCTTTATCTTTTAAAGACATATACTGATATGGTTACAGATGAAGCAACATGACAGCTGGATTTATGTCACAATAATCTGGGGAGAGAATGGGGAGATGGATGGGATATAGATGAAAGGAGATGGGGCATGAGTTAATTGTGAAGCTGGGAGCTGGTTTCACGGGATGGGGTTTATTATTCTATTCATTATGCTCTTCTATAGATTTAAAGTTTCATTTTCTACCATAAACAAATATATCATTATGTTTAATGATAGCAAAATTTAAGGGAAAAAAGATCAAGCATACAACCTCATTCCCATGGCTAGGTGCTCAGGGACAGGGCCTGTCACCAGCCTCTGAGTGTGTATTGAACACCTTGATTGGCTTAGATGAGTTTTATTTCCCTATCCAGTGATTGATTTAGGTGGGGCAAGTGATGTAATTCTTACCGATGAGATGAGAGAAAGTTTGCTGGGGGCTTCAGGGAAAGCTTATGTTATACTTAAGAGAGAAACATTGGAGAAGATGGCCTCTTTTTCCTCTGGTTGTGATCATGATTGGATATGGTGTCTGAAGCTATTGTAGCTATCTTGTGATTATGAAAGACCTAGCCTGAGAACAAAGTGAGAGAGATATTAAGGATCAGAGCAGGAGATGGAATTGCCTGGGTCCTTGATGACGTTGTTGAGCCACTGAAACAGGTAACACTGGACTTTACCTATGCCTTGATTTCTTATTATGCAAAATAGTAAATGTTCTTATTGCTTACGCCATTTTAAATTAGAGTTACATATTTTTTTCCTGCTGAAAGTGTTCTAAGTAGACTATCTGCACACTCTACAGCATAGAAATTGTACTCTGTACAGATATATACCCTAAAGATTAATAAAATATGACATGCTCACATAATGCAATATTAAACAGCAACAAAATGAACAAATTATAGCTTTACACACCAACTTAGTTGAATCTTACAAATATACCTTGAATGAAAGACGTCAGAAATAAAAATTTACATATAATGATGTGATCCCACTAAATAAACAAAACTAAAAATATATTGTTTAGGGATACAGTGCCTAAGTAGTAAGAGTATAAAGTAAAGCAAGTGAACAGTTGTCACTAAAGTGAGGGACTAGTTTCCTTTGCAGGGAAGGAAGAGGGTGCAATTAGGAGGGGCATGTGAGGGTTTCCAAGGGACTGGCAGTGTTTTAGTTCTTTACATGAGTGGTGCTTACACAAGTTCTTGCTTTATTATTATTGTTTTTTAAAATGTACATTTGTTTAATTTGCTTTCCTATATGCATTGATAATACTTTGAAAGAATTTTTTAAAAAGCCTTTACCAATGGAGATAGAGTAGTAGAAAATGAACAAGATTGCCACTCACCTTATTTAAGCATGTCACTACCAAGGGCTCAGTTTCTGTTTCTATAAAACGAGGGAGTTGAACCAGTAGAGTCACTTCTTACTGTAATTTTCTATGTTGCCGTCATGTATCACTTCATTCTACATTTTCTTCTTTGTCAAGCTTACTAGCTTTTGGTCTTGAGTACAGACTATATGAAACTTGTGAATTTGAGTAGGGTGCCTTAGAAACATCTGTAATAAATTCAGCTATGAAAACAGCATGGCCTGTTAGAAAGCCCTAAAATACATTTATGGACAGGGCCACAGGGAAGAAGTTTAGTCTTGTTTAATTGACTGCCTTCAATTCTCAAATTGCTCTCTCTGTTTCCTCTTATTCTGAACTGGGTTTTGAGGATCCATTTTAAACATCCCTTGTTCTGTGTTTTCTTGGTGGAATGATATTTTGGTACAAGGCTTATAGATTCTGCTTCAGAGAGTTTCTCTGAGATGCTGTCACTCTCTGACACATTCACTGAGTATTTAGGGAAACATCTATTAAAGAAGAAAAGAAAAAGTACTTGACAACGTCTTCTGTGATACTGATTTTTCAGCGGCGTAGATTATCAGGGTTGAGGATTGGAAAACGTGAGGAATGTTCTGAGTACATCAGTTTTATTATGTGGATTACTTTTCATTGGCTCATCCACCATATCAGTGATTTCTTTTTATTTATTTATTTATTTATTTATTCTCGTTGTTGGGTGGTTTTTTTTTTTTTTTTTTTTTTTTTTTGCGGTACGTGGGCCTCTCACTGTTGTGGCCTCTCCCGTTGCGGAGCACAGGCTCCGGACATGCAAGCTCAGCAGCCATGGCTCACAGGCCCAGCCGCTCCACAGCATGTGGGATCTTCCCGGACCGGGGCACGAATCCGTGTCCCCTGCATCGGCACGCAGACTCTCAACCACTGCGCCACCAGGGAAGCCCTATTTATTTATTTTTAATTGGAGTATAGTTGCTTTACAATATTGTGTTAGTTTATACTGTACAGCAAAGTGAATCAGCTATACGTATACATATATCCCCTATTTTTTGAATTTCCTTCTCATTTAGGTCACCACAGAGCATTGAGTAGAGTTCCCTGTGCTATACAGTAGGTTCTTATTATCCATAGTATCAATATTATCTTATTATCCATAGTATCAATAGTGTATATACCTCAGACCCAGTCTCCCAATTCATCCCACCCCCCCTTCCCCCTTGATATCCATACATTTGTTCATCTGTGTCTCTATTTCTGCTTTGTAAATAAGATTATCTATACCAATTTGTTCAGATTCCACATATATGTGTTAATATACGATATTTGTTTTTCCCTTTCTGATTTACTTCACTCTGTATGACAGTCTCTAGGTCCATCCATGTCTCTACAAATGACTCAATTTCATTCCTTTTTATGGCTAAGTAATATTCCATTGTATATATGTACCACATCTTCTTTATCCATTCATCTGTCGATGGACACTTAGGTTGCTTCCATGTCCTGGCTATTGTAAATAGAGCTGCAATGAACACTGTGGTACATGACTTTTTCTGAATTATGGTTTTTTCAGGGTATATGCCTGGTAGTGGGATTGCTGGGTCGTATGGTAGTTCTATTTTTAGTTTTTAAGGAACCTCCATACTGTTCTCCATAGTGGTTATATCAATTTACATTCCCACCAACAGTGCAAGAGAGTTCCTTTTTCTCCACACCCTCTCCAGCATTTATTGTTTGTAGATTTTTGATGATGGCCATTCTGACTGGTGTGAGGTGATATCTCATTGTAGTTTTGATTTGCATTTCTCTAATGATTAGTGATGTTGAGCATTTTTCAGCTGTTTGTGGGCAATCTGTATATCTTCTTTGGAGAAATGTCTGTTTAGATCTTCTGCCCATTTTTGGAATGGATTGTTTGGTTTTTCGATATTGAGCTGCATGAGGTGCTTGTAAATTTTGGAGATTAATCCTTTGTCAGTTGCTTCATTTGCATATATTTTCTCCCATTCTGAGGGCTGTCTTTTCATCTTGTTTATGGTTTCCTTTGCTGTGCAAAAGCTTTTACGTTTCATTAGGTCCCATTTGTTTATTTCTGTTTTTATCCTCATTACTCTAGGAGGTGGGTTAAAAAAGATCTTGCTGTGATTTATGTCAAAGAGTGTTCTGCCTATGTTTTCCTCTAAGAGTTTTATAGTGTCTGGCCTTACATTTAGGTCTTTAATCCATTTTGAATTTATTTTTGTGTATGGTGTTCAGCAGATTCAATGCAATCCCTATCAAATTACCAATGGCATTTTTCACAGAACTAGAACAAAAATTTTTACAATTTGTATGGAAACACAAAAGACCTCGAACAGCAAATGCAATCTTTTTTTTTTTTTTTTTTTTTTTTTTTTTGCAGTATGCGGGCCTCTCACTGTTGTGGCCTCTCCCGTTGCGGAGCACAGGCTCCGGACGCGCAGGCTCCGGACGCGCAGGCTCAGCGGCCGTGGCTCACGGGCCTAGCCGCTCCGCGGCATGTGGGATCTTCCCGGACCGGGGCACGAACCCGTGTCCCCCGCATCGGCAGGCAGACTCTCAACCACTGCGCCACCAGGGAAGCCCGCAAATGCAATCTTGATAAACAAAAATGGAGTTGGAGGAATCAAGCTCCTTGACTTCAGACTCTACTACAAAGATACAGTAATCAAGACAGTATGGTACTGCCACAAAAACAGGAATATAGATCAATGGAACAGGATAGAAAGCCCAGAGATAAACCCACGTACCTCTGATCACCTAATCTATGACAAAGGAGGCCAGAATATACAATGGAGCAAAGATAGCCTCTTCAGTAAGTGGTGCTGGGAAAACTGGACAGCTACATGTAGAAGAATGAAATTAGTGATTTCTTTTGTAATGATACAAGTTTAGGGTAGTCTCCCCTTAGCTAATGATAAAGAATGAAGGGGTTTTCTCAGGCAAAAATAAGGTGTAAGAAAAGAAGTGCAGTTGGTTAAAAACAAAGTTTGGTCATTATTGGTCATGGTATTAGCATGAAAAGTATGGTATTAGCATGGTATTAGCACTGGACTACTAAGGCAACGTGAGCTTTGTGTTTATGGAGGCTGCTATACCTTCCCTGAGATTTGACTGTACCCTTGACTGGAGCCCTAAGTTATAGAAAGCAGGACCTTCATTTCTAAAGGGCCATATCAGTTTCTCTCCCCTTCTTCCTTAGAGTTTTTGCTAATTGCTCACTGATATTCTAACACTCCTGTTAAGTTTCTACATGTTTTCAAAATCCATGTAGAACAGAAAGACATGAACCTGTTCACTGATTCCTCATTACTCCAAATTGTCACTTCACACGTTTATGTTATTGCTTAGTCCCTAAAAGCATTCAAATTTGGAATCTGTAGTTTATAGATTCAGGAGACTTTAGGGAATTAGCAATATTTGACACTTCCTAAAGTGTAGGATTTACAAACAGCAGAAATTATACACAGGAACTATAGGACTACTTGAAAATCACAAATGTAGAGTAAATAAAAGGATGTATTTTTCATGCTAGAAATATGATAGACTCAACTCTAAAATACCATATAAAACTCTTTAAAGTTAGTTTAAATGAACAGAAAATATTATAGATGAAATTAGAATATTTTTAGCATGTTTTTACCATTTGTGTCCCATCAAATGTTATTTCTTTCTACTGTCAGATTAAGAAAGCTCTGGTAAATTCCATCTCAGAATCCAACCTCTTTCCATTCCTGTTTGTCAAAAGCACTCCAGTGAGCTACTTCGAGTGGGCTCTAGACCTGCACTGTTTTTTGATCCTCAACATTCTTGCCTATTTAGATCACTAGCACTGCACTCATATGCTATCATATTCAAATAAATATGAAGCTTTTGACCCATCCACTGGATTGTTTTTCACATCGATGATGGATTTGTAATAATCCATCCACCTCCATTGCCATGCCCTTGTGAACAATGGCACACATTTTTAAAGACCTTACTGTGGAATTAAATCAAGCTAACTGACCTTTATGCCTCAGTCCCCTCAACATCCATTCACTGAATGTGTTAAAGAATGAGTGAGTGATTAGTTCAGTAGTTACAGTGTGAAAGGTTCAGTCTGTGACTTTGATCTGCTTGGAACTGCTGTGGTATGGAGTAGAATAGTGATACCCAGACTTTGGCATGTCAGAGATCAGTGAAATTTCAGAAGAAAAAAAAAGTTGGGGATACACACGGGTTTGCCAACTTTTACTTTTGCTAGATGCAAACATTAAAAAACAGCCACCATTAATATTTGGTCACCATAATTTGTAATAAAAAGAGCTTTTCTGTACTGAAAAAAAGTTGTAAGGCTTCCCTGGTGGCGCAGTGGTTGGGAGTCCGCCTGCCGATGCAGGGGACACGGGTTCGTGCCCCGGTCTGGGAGGATCCCACATGCCGCGGAGCGGCTGGGCCCGTGAGCCATGGCTGCTGGGCCTGCGCGTCCGGAGCCTGTGCTCCGCGGCGGGAGAGGCCACAACAGTGAGAGGCCCGCGTACCGCAAAAAAAAAAAAAAAAAAAAAAAAGTTGTAAGGACAATTTCAGAATTTAAAGTATTAAATTATCAGATTGGTTTTATGGAAAACTTGACTCTTTTGTTTCTTCATTTGGTTCAGTGAAGAGCATGTCTTGGGCTGGCAGCTTTCCATGTATAGCATTTTGGTATTTATTCCAAGTGTTTTATTGTTTTTACACTTCATGAAAAAAAAAAAACCTGGTTATAAAACATGAAGTTGATTGAAGAACCCCCTCGTGAGTCACAACATGCAGTTTGAAAAATACTGCTCTATGATGTATATGCAAAAGTGGAGTTATTGAGTTGTAAGGTATATGAACTTTCAATTTGTATAGAAACGATGCTAAATTGTTCTTCAGTATGTTTAAGCTAGTTTATTTTTTCACTGATTTCGTATGAGAATACAGTTTTCTCCACTTCTTTGTTAACTCTTGATATTCGAGTTCTTAAAAGTTCTTATCAGGGCTTCCCTGGTGGCGCAGTGGTTGAGAGTCCGCCTGCCGATGCAGGGGACGCAGGTTCGTGCCCTGGTCTGGGAAGATCCCACATGCCGTGGAGCGGCTGGGCCCGTGAGCCATGGCCGCTGAGCCTGCGCGTCCGGAGCCTGTGCTCCTCAACGGGAGAGGCCACAACAGTGAGAGGCCTGTGTACCGCAAAAAAAAAAAAAAAATAGTTCTTATCAGTGCTATAGGTTAAAAAAAATTGGTACATTATTTTAATTTGATTTTGTGAGCTTTTACAAAAATATATATTCTGGATACTCAGCTTCTTTGATATCTAATCCAATACCCTCCAACACTGTTTGCATTTTAATCATGTTTAGATATCTGTGTTTACTTAAAATTTTAAATTTAGTTAATATACATACAGAAAAGTGCACACATATGTACAGCCTGATGTCTTTTCAAAAAGTGGAATCATCAACCGGATTGGAAGAAAAAACTTCACCAGCACTCAGAGGCCCCCCACTATAAACCTCTGCAATTATTACCCACCCATCCCTTCCTCAAAGGTAACCACTATTCTGATTTCAATCACCATAGACTAGTTTTGCCTGCTCTTAAAATTTACATGAATGAACGTATGGAGTAAGTTAGAGTATATTTTGATGTTTAGCCATTGTATATTTTATTTAGTCAAATATGTTTATCTTTCCTTTATGACTTTTTTTGTAACTTGCTTAAGAAAACCTTCCCATCTAAAACTCATGTTGTCTTTTAAATAGGTTTGCAGTTTTAATTTCCACATTTAGCTCCCTGACCCATCTGATATTTTCCTTGTATGAAGTAGGAAACAAACAATTCTGCATTCTGCACACAAATTTTATTACATAATGAAAAATATCTCCTTATTCTTGCTTTCAGGAGGATGCTTCTAAAGTTTGTCATTACATAAGATACTTGCTGTTAGTTTTTGAAAGTTCCCTTATAGAAGTTCTCTTCTATCACTACTTTGCTGGGTTTTTTTCATTGTTTGAATCATGAATGAGTATTGTTGATTTTTTATCAAGTATTTAAAAAATCTATTGAAATGATCTTTTAAAATTTTGGTGTCACCAAATGTATATGTTTTGTTCTTTATGCTTTTCTTGTGACTTTTAAAATCTCTATTTTCCCTAACGTATTTAACTTGATAAGTTTTCTAATGATGAACTATACTGCCAAGCCTACTTGATCATAGTGTATTTTGTTACATAAAGCTATATATATATTTAGATATGAAGTTAGACTGCCTTAGTTAATATTTTATTTAAAGTTTTTCATTCATGTCATACGTGGAGATTTCTTTATAATTTTATTTTCTTGTACTCTTTCTTGGTTCGGCATAAATTTACTAATGTCATAAAATGGATTTGATAATTTTTTTTGCATTATCTGGAAGAATTTATATAAGATAGGGATCATCTATGCTTTAAGCTTGATAAAGGTGTATTGTTCTGGCTTTGTGAGAAGGAGTAAACTGCTCGTTCAATTTCTTTAATGTGTATTGATCCACTGAGATTTTAAAAATCCCTTATGGTTCAATATTGGTAGTTCAACATTTCCTAGAAAATTTCCCATTTTAACAAATTTTGAAATTTGTTGACATTAAATTGGTAAAGTACCTATATTATTTTGTCAAATCACAATGATATATGATGTTACCTCTTTCATTTCTCATATATACAATTTGTCCTGCCCCCCCACACCCCTTGCCCCCAGTGTTATTCTTTGGAAGCAATCTCTTTTTGTCCTATCTGGGAAATTGAAGATTTCTCTTTAACTTTGATATTCTGCAATATCACTACACTGTATGTCAGTGTACTTAATTGGCATTTTAAAAATGAAGACTCACATCTTTTTTTTTTTTTGGTGTTTTTATTGAAGTGTAGTTAATTGGCAATGCTGTGTTAGTTTGAAGTATACAGCAAAGTGATTCAGTTATATATACATACATGTATACATTGGGCTGGCCAAAAAATTCATTCAGGTTTTTCCGTAAGGTGTTATGGAAAAAACTGAACGAACTTTTTGGTGAACCCAATATATATTCTTTTTAAATACACCAGGGAAGTCCTGGTATTTTATTCTTCTATTTGTTGATGTGGTGTATCACATTGATTGATTTGCACATAGTGAAAAATCCTTGCATCCCTGGGATAAATCCCACTTGATCACAGTGTATGATCCTTTTAATGTATTATTGGAGTCAGTTTGCTAGTATTTCGTTGAAGATTTTTGCATCTGTGTTCATCAGTAATATTGACCTGTAATTTTCTTTTTTTGTGGTATCTTTGTCTGGTTTTGTTATCAGGGTGATGGTGGCCTCAGAGAATACGTTTCGGAGTATTCCTTCCTCTGCAATTTTTTGAAATAGCTTCAGAAGGATAGGATCCTATCAGATTACTGCTTTTGCCTTTGGTCATAGTGCGCATGAGATTTTGTGTGTGCCCTTTAAGAGTGAAGTCTCTATTTCCCCCAGTCATGTGGAGCTCCTGCAGTCAAGCCCCGCTGGCCTTCAAAGCCAAATGTTCTGCGGTCTTCTCTTTCCAGTGCTGGACCCCCAGGATGGGGGCCTGATGTGGGGCTCAGAACTCTCACGCCTATGGAAGAAACTCTGTAATATAATTATTCTCCAGTTTGTGGGTTGCCCACCTGGGGGGGGGGTATGGGATTTAATTATACCGCGAGTCCGCCCCTCCTACAGTCTCATTTTGGTTCCGTCTTTATGTCTTTAGTTGTAGAGGATCTTCTCTGGTAGATTTCAGTCTTTTTCAGTGATGGTTCTTGGGCAGATTGTTGTGATTTGGGTGTGCTTGTGAGAGGAGGTGATCTTAGGATCCTTCTACTCTGCCATCTTGGCCACTCTCCCGAGCTTAGAGTTGGTTTTGTAGGACAGGAAGAAAGAGAACTAGAACTTCCAGTCCCGACAGCCCCGTATTCTAGGTACCCTTGCAGGGCTTTTTGAGTTGGACCCAAACAAGGGTCCTCCTGCCTGGTGTCTTTCTCATTCTACTATGAGAACAAGTTCAGTTCAGAAGCAAAGGAAAGTTTTTTTCTTTGATCAAAGAATGGAGAAGAATGAGCTTGAGCTCTAGACCACAAGCTCTCCACATCTTTCTTCACTTCTGAAAATTTTCAACTATTATCCTTTTGAATGTTGCTGCTTCCCAAATTTACTTTCTGTTTTCTGGAATGCTTCTTAGATGTGTTTTGGATCTTCTCACACTCTCTTTCATGTCTCTTAATTAAAAAGAAAAATTTTTTGTCAACTCAATTAATTTTTCTCTTTCATTCTGGAAAATATCCTTAAGTTTCTCTTCAAATATATTAATTCTCTTTTTAATTGCTTTAATATAATATTTAATTCTTCTATTGAGCTTTTTAATATCAATTTACTATTTTATAATTTTCTGGTTTTGTTTCACAAAAATAATTTCTTCATATCTTTGAAGACTTTAAAATTACTCATTTTAAAATCTATTTCTCATTGTCATATTATTTCTTTGCTGTGAGTTATATGTGTTGTCTGGTTTTTGGATGCAGACATTCTCATGTGTTGTGTCATCCTTGTCTGTGAGTTCATTTTCCTGGAGCATCCTTTCTCTGAGCTCCCTCATATATACCCTGGATTGTGGACATTTCCCCTTGCAGCTTTACCTAGGGGCTTTCACTGTCCCTGGGCAAGTTCTTACATTTGTGTTTTGGCTCTGGGTTTTTTGGATTAAAATAGTGTAACTAGGCAATCATATGACACAGATCGAAGATTCTGGAATTCCATAGGAAATTATTTCCAACCATGGCTTGAATGGATGGTTTGCTTACCAGGTCCTGTTCTCTCACAGGAGGCCCAACTTTGGTTTTTCACCACAGGGGTGAGATATGTAACTCTAACTCTCATCCTCATATTGGTGTTGAAATACAGACCCCGTAGTTCTGTTTACTCCCAGGATCTGCCTCCTATACCATGAGCTGCCAGAACTCAGCCTAAAATCACTCATTTCTGTCACCTGGGTATTTCTCATTATTCCTTTCATCCAGGTTATGTATATAAAAATAAGTATAGCTTATATATCTTATTTAGTAGTTCGGTTATTGGAGTGGAAGTGAGGACTTAAGTCCTTAAGTGTACTTAATATGTCATCTTGACTTGAAAATCTCTACAGTGTTTCCCTCATACAGACACAGAAAAAAATTACTTATGGGTCTCTACATAAGGACAAGTTGTGTTTCTTACCACAAATCTTGTAACTGAATGTTCTTTTCTCTGTATTCGTCATAGGTAGTTTATAGCCCAATTAGTCACTCACTTCTAGCACCTGTAGATACAGAGTCCTGGATGGCCTGCATGTATGTGAAATTCTTCCTTTTTTTTGGACTTTCTCAACTATTAATTTTATATTTCTGCATTGTATAAATTTTTGTAAAATTTCTAAATTGTTTCTGTAGAATGAGGAGGCATATAAATAAAATATTCAATATTATTATTATTTTATTAACATATCTGTTAATCATAACAGATTATGACCTTAAGAAGTATAAGAATGGTATTCCTCTTTGGATATGTACAGACTGTGATCATTCTTTGATTGTAGCTGGTGCTTAAAAAGTGCTGGTTGAGAGAAGGAATGAAGCACTGGGAGTGTGACTCTTACCACAACCCTTTACATATGCTTTCCTATTCCATCTACATGTCAGGCCGGCAGAGGGTGAGTGTGATTGTAGAGGAGAATATCAATGAGTGCCAAGATACATTTTCCTTACTAGAGCAAACAAAAAATCCAGACTCACTATCAATTTCATTTAGCCTTCTTCCTCATGTATCTTCACTGGGAACCTGACTTGTTCTTTGTCACTTAATACAAAACATTTTTCAGAAAATTATTATGTTCTCAAGCACTATTGTGGGCCTTGATTACACAAGTATGAACAAGACATAGTCCTTGTCTCAAGGACCTTCTGGTTTAGTGGTGGAAGAACACTTGCTGGCAGATAGTTTAAGCTCCATTGGGAAGCTGTGCTGGCAAATGTGGCCCACTCAGAAGCCTGAAAGCGCACAGATGCATGGGGCTGGGGGAGAAGGATAATCATACTCAAGTCAGTGTATAGGAAAGGGTCAAACTAGGGCAAACAAGAGAGTTCAAGAGGATCAAGTCTTTGTGTTAGAAACTGACAAGTAGCAGGTCCATGAATAGAGTTCAGAGTTCCAAAAGCAAGAGTTGAAAAGCTGACTATAAAGTCAATAAATAAATAGTTATTTTGACAAATTGTAAAAGGCAAAAAAGTAGGGTGTTAGAGGTCAGTTAGGTGCCACAGGACATGCAAGGTAGAGGTGAGAGTGAATTCTTTGGAACAGTAATGCAGGCACTGCTGTCTTTTGTCTGGACGTGTCTCCCTGTCTGTTACATACTGTTATGGACTGAATTGTGTCCCTGCAAAATTCATATGTTGAAGCTGTAACCCCCCAATGTGACTGTATTTGGAGATGGGACCTTTAAGGCGGCAATCAAGGTTGAAGCCATCAAGGTGGGGCTCTAATTCAATAGGACTGATATCCTTTACAAAAAGAGGAAGAGACACAGGGATGTGTGCACACAGAGGATAGGCCATGTGAGGACACAGTGGGAAGGCAGTCATCTGAAAGCCAAAGAGAAAGGCAAGACACCAATCCTGTTGACACCTTGATCTTGGACTTCCAGACTCCAGAATTGTGAGAAAATAAATTTCTGTTGTTTAAGTCAATCAGTATGTGATGTTTTGTTACGGCAGTCTTAGCTGTAAGAAATAATTGATCTGCTTCTGACAATAGGTTAGTCCTCATATAATCTGCAACATTTTGCACTTAGTCAGTCTATTGGTTACCAATAGTCATCAAAATGTATTTTTCAAAAAGTTATTTAACATCCTGTTTTTGCCCTCTCTTTGCTCCTAGCAGAAGGTAGGTACAGCATGGTCTGAGGGCAAGGCCCCAGACAATCTGGGGACCCAGCTTCTAGCTCTGTGCAAACACTGGAGGCATTTAACTGCTTAGACCTCCCTGTCCTCATTGTAACATGAAGGGAACCTGTCACTTTCCATTTCACATATTTATTCTTACTTTGCATTTCTGACCCAAACCAGTAATGTTTCCCTGTAACTTTCATTTATTAGTTCCAGCTCTTCTCTGGATCTGGGCATAAAATATGAAATCCATCTTCTACCCGACAGTTCTTCCAATATCTGAAGATGATCACATGATATACCAAATGTGCCATCATAGAGCCCATGTTTTTCCATCTTGGCCAGAATGTCATGAGAGAGCTAATCACGTGCCTGGCTGAAAATTAGCTATCCATTCACTTTAATTAAATTCACATTAGTGAGATGTGTGGGGCCCTAGAGAATAATGTCGCAATTCCTTAGCTGTCATACACCTCACTCTCTGGCCCTAACCCATCTTGCCAACTTGCTGGTACTTCCGCAGGTACCTGTGCTCGTATTTCAAAGACATGAAGCTAAGAATTCCCACCCCCTAGGAGTGGTTATTTAAAAAGTATTTCTCCTAAACATGCCATATGTTTCCACATCAGTGTGCCTTTACATATGTTGGTCCCTCTACCTGGACTATCCTTCTCCCCTTTCACCATTATTTTTCATAACCCAGCTCAAATCTTCTGAAAATATACCTCGATTCCCCCAGGAAGAGTATATTTCTCCACGCTCCCAGATCTAGACACTTGGTTCATGTTCTCCTCCTTTCCACTCCGTAATGTGACTTAAGTGTCTATGAAGTATCTTTTTAAAATTTTGTTTTCCTAGTACTTAAGCTCATTTATTGAGCTGGCTCTCCATAAATGTTGGTTGGACACACGATGCCCAGAGAATGAAAGCAAGCTCAGATAAAGCTTAAAAGCCAGACATTTTAGAAGACAACTAGTCTGATAGAATAAAAGACAGTAGTGGAGGAGGTTGCCAGTAGTGCAGGAGAAAATCTTTGGGAACAAAACTAACGTCCTCAGATGGTCCTGTACCCATGCACAGAGTGTTCAAGCGGAAATTCATTGAATCATTCCCAAGGTGTATCATGGCCATGGCCATGTCTGCTGCAGAGTGGCCTCCCTGCACACCTCACCAGCTTCCTCATTGCCCTTCTGGGAAGTATATGCTTGACAGGGTTTTGAGCTATGCTGCCCTGAATTGCTCACCCCCATGGTGGGAAGTTCCTGCCTCTTGTCCTTAAGTATCAGCACACGTTCCTGTATTATGATTGCCCAACTTGTACCTCACCATGGCTGGAGTTATGCTGATCATTACTTATCGTATCTATTATTAATTGCTCTCTTCTTCAACTTCTCTTCATGCTGGTTTTCTCTTGTTTCATCATGACTTCCTCTCTTCCTTCCCTCACCCAGTTTTCCCTCTTCTCTTTTATCTGCCTTTTCCCTCTTTAAATTCACCTACATCAACAGCCTTTACTGCAAAATTGAAGCATAACTTGATATTTCATTGCTCTGAGTATTCACATATAAACTTCTTGCCCTTCCCCTGCTACCCTCTTGCCTCATTTACCTACCCAGGTTATAGAAATATCCATGAGGAGGAGAATTTCCCTTATCACAGCCAACTAAATAAATGAAATAATAATAACCTAGACTCTTGTAAATCAACACCTGTGTTCCAGAACAAAATTTTAGGCCCTGGGAAGATAAAAAGCTGATTTCCTTCCATCAAAGAGTTTAATCAAAACTGGATAATCCAGAGTTACCTAGACAGGGAACCTCACCTTCAGAGTAACCAGAGGCACAGCTGAATCCTTCCTTCTCTCAACATATTCTCACTGCTGCCTAGCTGGTTGGCCTCATGTGTAGGTGGTAGAAATTGCCCTTCAGAGATACAGTGTGGAGACCATGTGTCCCATACTGAAACAGTAGGACTTCTCTCCTCTCTTCTCCCTATTCAAAAAAAACCTCTGGGGGACTTCCCTGGCGGTCCGGTGGTGGAGACTTCACCTTGCAGTGCAGGGGGTGCAGGTTCGATCCCTGGTCGGGGAGCTAAGATCCAACATGCTTGGCAGCCAAAAAACCAGAACATAAAACATAAGTAATATTGTAACAAATTCAATAAAGACTTTAAAAATGGTCCACATCAGAAACAAACAAAAACAAAACAAAAAATACTCTGGGACTATGTTTCATCGTGTAATTTATCTGTGTACAGTAGGAGTAGAAGGAGTATTCAGCAGGTATCAAATTATGAGCTATAGAAGAACTTGGTACACATGATCCAGACACAGATCCTTAGAGATAGTGTGCCTGGGGTCAAGGTGTCGGGAAAGAGAATGGGATGTAGTGTTTGTGACGAGGAGCTCTAGGTGGAAACAAATAGGGAGATGTCCTTTGGCACTTTTGTGCCTCAGCCTGACCTTGGGATGGAGTTATACCATTGCTCTACCATTTCAGTTATTACCTTGAAACATACCTCACAAATATAGACATGAACCATTATAATAAATCCAGGATATTTGAAATGAAACTGCAAAATAAATGGACGCAATTTGAAAGTTTTTGAGATTTCAAGTGTTGGTGAGGTTGAGGAACAATGAGAATGGGAATGTTTTTATATTATTGAAGAGAGTATCAATTGGTACATTACTTTGGGAGGCCATTGGCAACATTTGGTAAAATTGAATACTTACATAGTCTTCAAACAGGTGACTGCTAAGTTTATACCCTAAAGTAGGGGTTGGCAAACTTTTTCTGTAAAAAAGTCAGATAATAAATATTTTCAGCTTTACAGGCCATACATTCTCTGTCACAGCTACTCAGTTCTGCCACTGTATTGTGAAAGCAACCATAGACAATATATAAACAGCTGAGTATGGCTGTGTTCCAATAAAACTATTTACAAAAACAGATGACAGGCCAGATTTGGCCCAAAGGTGTAGTTTGCTGACTTCTGCCCTAAAGAAACATTTAATCATATACACAAAGATAAGTAAACAAGAATGTTCATAATAGCATTGTTGGCAATAGAACAAATTAGAAATAAGCTAAATGTTCATCACCAGAAGGGTGGATAAACGAATTGTATGTATGTGCTATGAAATACTATATCAGAATAAATAAATAAACAGGAGCACTCTATATCATCATGGATAAATTTCACAATGTTTAAGCAAGAAGGATGCAGACAGTATGATACAATTTATTTAAAGTTTTACAAAATAATTACTCATATTGTTTTAAGATATGTATATATGCAGTAAGAGTATAAAGACATTTATGGGAAAGACAAACACCAAATTTAGAATGGTGATAACCTAAGGCAAGAGTAAGGATAGTGCTGTCAGGGAAGGGCACATAGGGGCCTTAAATTGTACTTTTAGTGTTTTAGTTCTTAAGCTCATGGGGGAGACACAAATGGGTAAATGAGTGCTCATTATACTATATCCTAGACCTTTTTGTTTGTCTCAATTATTTTATAATTTTAAAAAATTTCTAGGGTTTTAAATTTTGAATGCCTTTGTGTTGGATTGCAGGTTTTGACCCATTGTTGACAGACAGCTGCAATTACCTTTAATCTTAATGTCTCATTCAATGGTGTGACCTACATGCTCCATCCATGGAGCCTGTTTGACAGCACTTTTAACGTGGGAACATTTGTGTTGGGCAGTGAAAATGCTTTCAATAGCCTTGGTCTTCCAGGAACACTCTTATTTGTGATTAGAATAGGTTGCTATGGAAAATTGCTGGTTGAGGGGAGAAAGGGTTTTCATGATTTTGTTTTGTTTTGTTTTTTCATTTATTTGTCTTTATGTACTTTACTATTACTTCAGTTTTCTTGCCCAGATTCTATGGTTTATTTGTTGTTATCTGCATTTTCTCTTTGAACATTCTAGTAAGAGATTCACCAACAATCTTTGTACTTTATTTCACATTTTAGATGGGCGAGTTTTGGTCACCAAAACTCAAGTTAGGTGACTTTCTTGTTCTCTAGAGAGAATGAGAAAAATTGGAAATGTCTTCTACATAGGGAATTGATTAAGTTCAGATTTTTTCCCACGCTGGAAAGATGCTGATTTGGATTCGCAGTCATGATATGAGTCAGCTGCAGCTGGGAACATGTTGTCCACTTACAGTGAGCTGTTCCATGCTTGGGAAAGGTGACAGACTGACAGGGCAGGAGAGAGAAGTGCTGGATTAGTGTTTAGGAATTTTTTCCATGAAGACATGCCTTGGACTTGGACTACCACTTTTGCATGGCCCTTAGGCACAGCTGTCTGGGAAGGACTGTTGTTTTTGTCTCTGGGCATATATGACAAATGGTCTTTGAACTTGACAGAACTGAGTTAGCCAGAACAGATTCTAGCCTAGTGATTGTTGACATAGAAGCAAGTACCACCAGGGCATCTCTCTCTCATATGCTTCCTGTAAGGGCAGGGCTGAATTACAACGAAGACTGGAAGTATATAGTTTGTATGGTTGTTGTTCTAAAATAGTGAGAATTCATTTTATTGTGTTTTGGCCAGCATTTATCCAGCGCACTGCCTTCTACTGTCTCCACAGCTGTTCACTGCCATACATTTCTGATCCAAAATACAAAGTTGTCCAAAAAACTGTGGAACACACTGACCTGATCTTTCCACCAGGGAAATAACGCTACAGGGAAGATGAAATTATTAGAATAAGGCTTTTGTGGGAAGCTAAATATTTCTGGATTTATAGGGATGATTAGTCCCCTACCTCTCTCAACAGCAGTTTATTATTTAAAATTTGGGACCAACAGATGTTTTTCAACAAATATAACTTTGATATCTAAAACATTTAATATGGCTCATGAAACTTGAGGTGGCAGCAAATGTTGAATTAGAAATTATAAGAAATGTGAGTGAGGGTTGCAGGTATGGAATATAGCATATGAACTTAAACTGATAATTAATGAAGTAGCAAAGTCTAGGAACCTCTCAACAACTCATAAAAAGACATTTATAAGACGTCAAAAAGAAATATGTTTACTTCAAACATTACACGAATACTAAAATTTTCACGATAACTAAAGTATGTTATCAAAATATTCCTTGCCAAGTTGCCTTACTTTAAGGTATCTATAAAAATAATTTAAAATTACCACATCAATGCACTCTTCCAACGAGTGGTCACCTCTTAAAAGGAGGAAAAGTACAGTGTATTGGTTAAGAGCCTAATGTTTGGAGCTAAGGTCCAACCTGTATATATAACCCCTGAGTGGTTTCTCTCTGAGATTTAATTTTTGCATCTGTAACGAACAGATTAAAGTAATTGCCTTATAGATTTATTGTGAGGATTTAACAAGATAATATAAAGCAGTTAGCATAATCCCCAATCAGTACTCAATAAGTCATATCTATCATATTACATTATATAATTGATATGTAAATGATAAAACTATTTTTCAAAGTTGATAGATATCCCTCTATAATGTAGTTCAATATTACCCATGATTTATCATGTCACATTTCTTATTAATATTATAAAGGTAGACAATTTATTTCAGTTCTTAATTGAAAGAGCACAGAATCTGAATTAATGAGATCTGAATTAAAGAGGTTTTTCTCTAGCAAGTTTGGTATTTAGGATCTCCAAAGACATTGTTTTAATTAATTTTAAGCAAGAATTTTAAAGTAGCTACGGTGTACAGACAACTGTGAAATATTATGGAGGAGGGAATACAAAAACAGGGACTTCATAGTTATTACTTCCACATTATTTCTTTGAATTTATACCTTTTGAAATGTCAAAGTTATTCTTGTTGAGAACATTTAAACTGTAAACTGTGCTTCTGAATCTTACAAATAGTCACTGCCCTAGGAGAGTTAAAGTGCACTATATTGTAGGGGAAAAAAATTTGGATTAATAGTAAGGAGATTGGAATTTTCTTATTTTTCTTTGAAGAAATTTTATATGTTTCTTGATTAGTTGGTTTTGGTTTTGATCTCTCAGTCGGTTGACTGTAAACCTCTAGAAGATGTATGTCTGGAAGAGAAGCAGAGATAATTTTGGAGGAAGTTGTGGCTGCTCTTGGCACGGGGTCAATGGAGATTTCTTTTTTAGCTGGGAAAGAGAGTAAAGAGGAAATGTGGTGTCCTCTAAACAGATGTCAGCCCCTTAACAAAATGGGTCCTGATAGAGGCAGTACTGAGGCACCTCCATATGCCTTCTTTACAGTGACTTTGTTGGAAAGAATGAGAGTAGGAAGGGAGGAAATGACTGATTCTGCATGACAGCTGAGAAGTTTTCAGGGGACGATGGCCTGAGAAACAAAGCATTATGTGTAAAATGAAAAACTATGTATTTCATGGTGATCTTATTCACATCAAATAAGACAACATGAAAGTGCTTTAAAATCAAAAGTATATGTATATGAAGAACTTCAGTGTAAGGCCCATACTAACCTCTATAAACTTTTGCCATTTGTGATGTTGGCAGTACTCTGTCAAGGTTCATCTGAGGATCTTGTTTTTTGGCAGCAGCTGGTGGCATAAATTCTATGCCCATTTTGTTGTGAAAGAAAGTGAAGTACAAAGGAAATTGAATTAGCTTGACAAAATCTCACCAGTGGATGATTAGCAGAATTGGCAATTTCAGATTAGTAGATTACTCTGCTCACTAGCTCTTTCAAGTTTAGTTCTTCTTACATAAATGTGTGTTATGCCATATCAGAATCTCTTTGGAGAGTCTCCTCTCCTCCAGTCTCATCCATTTGGTTTAGTGGGGCTCACACTACCTAGCTTCAGGGATGAGGATGTGTCCCAGATCTGCTTAATGAGTGTACCACTTGTCTTTGGTCACAGTGATTGGTTCAGAATTGGGCATAAGATCCCAAGTGAGCCAATCAGAGTTAATGATAGAAATTTGGTGATGCTATCTAAATGAGCTGGCTATAAACTGGTTTAGGTCTTTTCCATTTTTTACAGAGACCCTGCATAGAATAAAGCAGATACTAAGGAAAACAGGGCTGTGAAATAGAGAAAGACACAGTGTCCTAATGATAGAGTGTAAAAGCCTGGATCCAACTATCCTGAAGCCAGATTCAACTCTTGCATTCATAGTTATATGTGCCAACAATTTTATTTCTGTGGTTAATTTATTTTGAGATTGGTGTCTGTGATTTCCAACAAAAATACCCTTCTTTAAAATTTTTTTTCATTTTCCTCTCTTCCATTTCTTCTTTCCTTTTTCATTTTCCTTCCCTTTCCTTTTTATCCTTTCTTCTCTTCCTTTCCCCCTTAGTTTAAAGGTCTTTAGTAAAAAACTAAAGCAAATACAATCAGATCATACAGGGACTTGAAAGTTAGGATAATCGTGTGAGACTTTATCATTTATACCCTGAAGATTTTTAATTTTGGAAATAGCGTGATAGGAGTTGTACATTAGGATGATTACTCTGGTAGAAGTGCATAGTAGACATTGAAGAATGAAGAGAGTACATTCATGAAGAGAAATTAGGGTGTTGTTCAAACTTACAAGGAAGAGTTCTGGCCTTTGATCATCAGTCTATTAGAATAGAGATGCAGCGATAGATACAGCATTAGTAGAAATTGTTAACTAATGAAATAAGAGGGATAAAGGAGAGTTGAAGATGATTCTGAGGTTTTGAGTATATATGACTGGGATTTTGATGGAACAAAGGATTATTATAAATCAAGAAATGAGAGAGTGAGCCAGTTGAAGGCTGCAGGAGATTGTATGTTGAGTTTTATTCTTGCTGAATTTGAGTAGAAAGTCGTCCTAATCAAAGTATCTTTTTTTAAAAAAGATTTATTTATTATTTACTTATTTTATTTTTGGCTGTGTCGGGTCTTAGTTGCAGCACGGGGGATCTTTGTTGAGGCAGGTGGGATCTTTCGTTGTGGTGTGCGGGCTTTTCTCTAGTTGTGGCATGTGGGTTTTCTCTCTCTAGTTGTGGTGTGCAAGCTCCAGGGTGCTGTGAGCTCTGTAGCTGTGGTGTATGGGTTCCAGAGCACATGGGCTCTATAGTTTGCAGCACATGGGCTCTAGTTGAGGCATGCAAGCTCAGTAGTTATGGCGTGTGGGCCTAGTTGCCCGCGGCATGTGGGATCCTAGTTCCCCAACCAGGGATCAAACCCACATCCCCTGCATTGTAAGGCAGATTCTTTACCACTGGACCACCAGGGAAGTCCCTCAAAGTATCTTTGATGTCTTGGGCCAAAGTTGGGTCAAGGAAAGCAATCAAGATAAGGACAGATGTCCAAGACTTTGGCTGTGGGAACAAATACAACTAGAAGGAAAAAGGAGGAGAAATGAGAAAATAGGAGAGAGGCATCAAAGTTGAAAAAGTAGGAAGAAACCTAAAAGTTCTATTGATAAACCAAGGAAGATGCAAATTTTAAGACAGAAAAATTGGTGGTCTCAAATATTTCAGAAATGAAAAAGATTGCTATCTAGCCATTTCTCATCCAACCTATTAAGAAGATTTGGAAATCTTCATAAATTAAATTTCACTCATACCTCATCAAAATAAATTCCAAGTAGAATAAAATGAAACATAAACAAATAGAGAAACTGGAAGACAAAATTGAATATTTATCAGATCTGATAGAGAAAACATTTGTAACTTTGGAAGTGGTAGGAAAAAATTCATGGAAGGAAAGGTCATTAGATTTGATCATTTAAAAATAATAAATTTCTGAATGCAAAAAAAAACAATGTTACTGGATAAGAAAATATCTGTAGTAAAATATGACAGAGTTAATCAGTTTTATAAAATGCTAATGAAAAAATCCCAAGAAAAGAATACACTTAATTATATAACTAATGATAGTATTACAAAGACAGAAAATTAAGTATGGCCTATTTACTTGTTTCTTCTACTGTATCCTCCAGTTAGATTCTAAGTTCTATGAGGGCAGAGCCCATTTCCATGCTGTTTACTTTTTCAACTCAGCATTTAACACATTCCATCCTGTAATGGGATGGGGATGATGATGCTTTTTCTTCAGACAGGAATACAAGGTAGGAGAGGGTTTGGTGTGAAGATGAACTCAGATTGCCTGTGCTGGCTTTGTGGTACTGTGGGACATCCCAAGTTAAAATGTTCAGTGCACATATATAAGGGTCTGGAGCTCTGGGGAGCAGTTCACGCTGGAGATACAGCTTTGAGAATGTAAAGCATATAGTTGGTGACTGAAGATATGTGATCTTCACCACCCAAAGGAAAGTGTACAGAGAAGGGACTGGGAAAGAATGCCAAGGGAACCCAGTGTTTAAGAGAAAGGAAGAAGAAGCAAGGAAAATTAGGACAGTATGTTCCCACATGGGATCATGGAGGACACTGATTTAGGACAGTGGCATATACTTCACAAAAGGATGCATAACAGGAACATAGTGAAAGCTCAAAAAATGTTAGCTATTATTATTATTATTATTGAAGAGTAATAGCAGGGTGCTTTATTAATGTGTTATTGAATTCATCAGGGGACAGAGTGGAGATGCAAAAGGAGAGCCAATTGTCAAAGCTGTGTAGAAAGCTGAAGGTGGGGAAAAAGGAAAAAGGAGGACATGAGAGAGCAGTGATGAGATGGGAGTGAGATCAAAGGAGAAAAGGAGGAGGAGAAGATAATATTTTAGCCCCATTACTGAGTGCTGCCTAGTGCCAGGTGTTGTTCTTAGTGCTTTAACTGACTCAGTCTCACCACAGCCCTACAAAGCACTACATTTGTCCACATTTGACAGTTGAAGAAACTGAGAAACAAAGAGTTCCGGTAACTTGCCTAGCATTTCCTGAGGTGAATGCAAGATTTGACCCCAGGCATTCTGATTCCTGAGTCCATGTGCTTGACCTCTTCTCTGTACAGCCTCCTAATTATATGAGTAGTCATAGTAAAATATTTCTCTCTCTTTCTTTTTCTTGAACCAAATCCGGAGCGCAAAAATCTATTTCCAAGGCTCCTTTAGTACCATAATCTAAAGCTATTTTTTTTCAAATTCGTGTTTTAGAAGTCTTTAAATAGGAATATCAACTTATATATCGTTTCATATTTCTTTGCAATTATTTTGTAACCTATCTCTGATTTTTGATCTTGGTGCACACTTGCTGTTGTTATTTGATAGCACAAACTGCTTTGCAATGAATAAAAGACACCTGCAGTGTTGCAGATGTAGTGTAACAGAGCCGAGACACCAGGAAAAGCAACAGAGCCTATTTTAGAGACTGTTTTTAACCTGCACCAGGGATCTGAACAATGACTCTATCACATGTGACCATGATTCTCATTAATCAGATGGGAATGAAAATCTCATGAGACTTTTTTTTTTTTTTTTTTTTTTTTTTTTTTTTGCTGTACGCGGGCCTCTCACTGCTGTGGCCTCTCCTGCCGCGGAGCACAGGCTCCGGACACACAGGCTCCGCGGCCATGGCTCGCGGGCCCAGCCGCTCCGCGGCACGCGGGACCCTCCGGGATCGGGGCACGAACCCGCGTCCCCTGCATCGGCAGGCGGACTCCCAACCACTGCGCCACCAGGGAAGCCCTCATGAGACTTTTTAAAGTGAGAAAATTCAGAATGCCCACAATTGAAGCAGATATGAATCATTTTGATTTTAGTGTTATTTGGTGTCATTCTCAATAAAAATGTTAAATGATATTAAACATTTTATGGTAAGCATCAGGATAAATTTTATTAACAAATAGCTATTAAATACTGGTAGTTTTTCCTAAAATAATTACCATAAGAAAATAGAGAAAAATATCTTTTGTGAGGCTAAATCAATATAGTTATTTTTGTAAGGATAAGACAAGATAGTGCCTTATGGAATTGATCCCTGAGACAGGTACTCTTATCACAGAAGCAAAGAAAAAGAAAAAGAAAATTAGTTTTGCTCTTCTACAAAATGTTGGATTGACTGTACCAAGAATCAAATCCAGAGTCCCCACATGGTGTTCAAATGCAAATTAAACAGTAGTGAGTATATTATTATATTGATATAAAAGTTAAATATGTTCAAAAAAGAAGACATAACTAATTAGGGTAGAAACCTTGTAGAGAATAACACAATTTAGAGATTTACATTCCATTTTTTTGGTTCTGTCAGGTCAACCTCTTAAATCAGCTTTAAGGCGTATGCCATGCTCTGGGCCAGAAGCACTAAGGCTTTTAGCTATCAGTTAAGCCCACTCTAACATCCCGTCTTACCAGCCTTGCATTTGTTAATTGTAAAAGTGTTTGGCTGAATTGTGTTCACTGTGGGCTTCCCCACCACCACCACCCCACCCCCACTGCCCCACCATTCATATGTTGACATTCTAAACCCTAGTATCTCAGAATGTGACAGTCGTACTTGGAGATAGGGTCTTTAAAGAGGTAATTAAGGTAAAATGAGTTTATTAGGGTAGGTCCTAATCCAATAGATTTGTGTCTTAAAAGAAGAGGTTGGGGGCTTCCCTGGTGGCGCAGTGGTTGAGAGTTTGCCTGCCGATGCAGGGGACACGGGTTCGTGCCCCGGTCTGGGAAGATCCCACATGCTGTGGAGCGGCTGGGCCCGTGAGCCATGGCCACTGGGCCTGCGCGTCCGGAGCCTGTGCTCCACAACGGGAGAGGCCACAACAGTGAGAGGCCCGCGTACCGCAAAAAAAAAAAAAAAAATGAAGCGGTTAGGACACAGACACACACAGAGGGAAGACCATGTGAAGACTCAGGGAGAAAGACAGTCATCGCCAAGGCAAGGAGAGAGGCCTCAGAAGAAACCAATCCTGCCAACACCTTGATCTTGGACTTCTAGCTTCCAGAACTGTGAGACAACACATTTTTAGTTGTTTAAGCCACACAGTCTGTGGTACTTTGTTATAGCCACACTAGAAGACTAATGCAAAAGGATATGATGTTGAGCGTTCACTCCAGGTGTTAACTCCAGATTATAACAAGATTATTAAACTACCAGAAAATATGACTGTAATTCCCAGATGATTTTCATTGATTTCCTCCTTCACAGTTTGCAGTTGCTTTAGGAAAGAAAAGTTTGATGTCCATTTATTCATTGTAACCCAGAGGTTGCTGGGATCCTATAGTCATTCTCTGGTTTTCCCCAGCAACATCCTTGAATCAGGAAACAGAGTGTGTTTCATACCCAAAAAAGAAACCTATTTCTTAAAATATCAATGCACATTATGGATTTTACTGAAGATTTCATGGAAAACGGGGGAGAAGTTTTACAGCACACACCACTCAGCAGATTCTCATTAATCATTTTGTCTTCTCCACTCGTGATCCCTCCCCTTCCCTATCCCAAGTAGCTTCTAATTCCTCTCCATGAGCTCTTTTTTATGCAGAGCTACTTAATTTTATGTTATCCTAGCCCTTTCACTCTTTGAAGCCAACTGACATTCCAGGTTGTCAAAACATTTATGCTACATAATGCTTGTCTCTTTAGAGAGGGGTTTTTTTTTTTCTATTAAGGAAATTTAAAAATTTTTCTCCGTATCATACATGTTTCTGAGAAACAAATATTTGCTGTTCATAGCAAATCTCTTACTATGAGTGAGATAAAATGGAGATAAAATACAAGATAAAAGGTGTTTATGGCACCTCTGACTCTTTAGGCATATAGCCCATCTGAGTTAGACTGAATAACGGACCCCCAACTGTGTCCATGTGGAATCCTTGCATGCTGTGAATGTTGCTTTATATGGCAAAAGGGGCTTGGCAGATGTGATTAAGTTCAGGATCTTGAGACGGAAGGTTGCCCTGGATAAGGGTCCTTATAACAGGGACTCAGGAAGAGTCAGGGTCACAGGAGAAGGCGGTGTGACGATAGAAACAGAGAAGGGAGCGATGTGCTCTGAAGCTGGAGGAAGGGAATGCAAGCGAGATTCCAGGTGACACTAGAAGCTGAAGAAAGCACAGAAATGGAGCCGCCTTTCAGTGCATTCAGGAAGAACAGCCCTGCAACCTCCTTGACTTTAGCCCAGTGAAACTGTTTTTGACTTCTGACCTCCAGAACTCCAAGAGAATACTTTTGTGTAGTTTTTAGCCACTAAATCTGTGTTAATCTGTCACAGCAGTAACAGTAAATTAGTACGCCATTCTATCTCCTTCCACTGGTCTATGAGATTCATGCCTTCAATCCTCTGCATCTCACCTGCCCTAGGTTCACCGGGCAGAGATCCTTCTACATCAGTCAAAACATAGTGGCTCTTGGGCTCGTGGAAAGGAGGAGCAGCTGTTTTTGCCACATGCACAGAATGGGCGGAAATCTCTAACCAGATGTGTAGCAAAGGATTTACCTTGCCAAAGAGAGGTTTGGTTTTTGCCCCTGACTCCTGGGAAGTAAATTTTAGCCCTTGGAATGTCCTTCCTGATCAGTGTCTCTGTTCACCTGGGGGCCTTGAGTAATGGCAGATAATCTGTGGTGACAGTGTGATTTATGTTGGGATCCCTGAGTCACACAGTATGGTTGTCTACCATAGCTACATGACTGAGCCCCAGTAAAAACTCTGGTCGCCAAGGCTGGGGTGAGCGTCTCTGGTTAGCAATACTCTGTACTCTGTGTATTGTCATACATCTTTGCTGGGAGAAATAAGCACTGTTTGCATGACTCCACTGGGAGAAGACCACTGGAAGCTCATACCTGGAATGCTTTTGAGGCCCTATGTGCCTCTTCCCTTTGCTGCTTTTTAATCTAGTGAATTACTCAACCTGAGGATGTTCTTGGGGAAATTGAAACTTGTAGTTGATGCCAGAGTTGGGCTTGAGGGCCCCCAACCTTGCATTAGGTGTCAGAAGTGAGGGTGGTCTTGGGTGATCCCAATCTTTGCACTGGGTCACCTGTGTCCCTCTATCTCAGGGCCAGGGCCCATCCCTGTAACTCTGAGCCCCCTCCTTCCCCACTGGGATGGCGTAGGTGGTGGTGAGTGATAGAGAAAACCATGCTTGCTTTTGCCCTCTCCTCTAAGACTTCTGTAAGTTGTAAGAGAAGGGAGATATGTGAATACTGAGTTATTTTCCTCTGGGCCTGGAACATAGGCAGATAGACAAATAGACACTCTGATCCCCTTGTCAGTATAGCCTCATGCCAACTACAGCTTGTGGTATTAGAGAGACAAGGGCAACTATCTGGTGGGTGATAGGGTAGAGGGGTGACACTTAAATCAGTAGGTGGAAAAGGGAGGGAATAGTACTCCAATAATGATTTTTATCTTTTATCCCTGTCCTTAAACTAAATTTTGTTTTGCTATCTCAGAGTCCTTTTTCACATAAGGTTGATTAGACATCTTTATAACAACAGGCTGGATACCTTAATTCAGTTTTTCAATTTATGTAACAAGTAAATTTACCTTGGAAGAGTAGTTTTGTTTTGAAAACCTAGTGCACTATGCTTGGAGAGTGGCTAACAATGAGAATTCTTCTTGGAAAGAATTATTTCAGATTTGGATATACAGTTGATTCTCATTATTTATTGCAGTTATGTTCTATAAAGTTGCCACAAACACTGAATTAATGACTACTGGACCATTGCCCCTGGGGGAAGTACAGGGTTAGGCTCCTGCAAACCTCTGGCCACAGCATTTTTGTCAACTGATCAATACATAACCTTGTTTTATGTGTGTTTCTGTTTGAAGACACCTTATTTAATGTATTGTTGATTCAGTAACTTTGAACTCATGGCCAACAACACTATAACTCGTGCGTGAAGGAAGCTTGTCTAACATGTATTTTCTCCCTAAGGTAGCCTTCTTGTACTCAGGAACACTAGAAGGCAGTTCAGCACTACAGTTGCGAGACATTTTAAAGAGTGACATCACCAACAAAAAGCACAAAAATGCAAAAAACATGTACTAACTAGATTGTGAAAAGGAAGCTCGTTTATAGTATGAGAGCTGAAATAAGAAGGCAGAATGTTGCCTTGTTTGACCTCAGCTGGGAACTTGCACGTGGGGCAACTCAAAATTTTTGTACTCCATGCATGCCCACTAATGACTGAAAAAGTGCTGTGAATAAGGTTTGGGGGTTACAAATAAATTTGAGCAAGTAGGCAAATTCACAAGTATGGAATCCACAAATAATGAGGATCTACTCTATCATCTGGGGAAAATGCTGATTGCTCTAAAATATCTTTAAAAGGAAACTGGTACTCTGTTTATGATGTTCATGTCTCTGGAAGATGTGAAAGCTCTTTATATTTTTCTGACCCACCATTCCAAAGGGGACATTGCCAGAATCTTTGCCCCTCTAGCCTACCTAATGCATCAGATGTTTACCGTGAGAAGTCATCAGTCTTGATAAGGAATTTGGTTGGTTTGCTAGGCTGGAGGATGTTGCACGCTGGAGGATGTGAGGATCCTTGGACTCTGCCAAGAATGAAAGTATTTGTGAGGAGAGCGGGAGAAAAGGAAGGAAGACCAAGAACAATAGAGGTAGTTTCTAGGTACTATAGACAAAAAAAAAAAAAAAATCCATCTGAGATTCTATCCCAAATACATTTTGAATAAGACAGTAAGATTAGGGTCTCTATAGAGATAGACTGATCCAGCCTGCTCTTTCAGTGTAACCCTGGCAGCAGGGTTATATTATTTTTTTTCCCAATAAAGAAACTACTTCTTCATATTTTGTATAGAGACTTCATCACCTGTCTTAATTGCTTTGCCAGAAGATTCTGAGAGTATTGTTAGAGTTCATGGATGACTCTGAACTGATGACTGTGGTAGACTGAGCCTCCAATCAGGAACAATGATAAGGGTAGCTAGTATTCCCAGAAGGCTTTTTAAGACCTAAATTCTGTTTCAAGTGCTTTATACATATGAAGGCATATTAAACCTTACAATAGGCGTTTGAGGTCAGAAATCATATCATCCCCAGTTTGTAGATGAGAAAAATGAGGCAGGCATAGGTTAGGTAACTTGCTCTAGAAATCATACAAATTATAAGTATCAGATTTAAGACTCAAAGAAGGCCATGTGCTTACAGAGCCCATACACTTAGCCATTGCATCATTCTGTTCTTTCTCAAGGAGGAAGTGAACTTTAAAAAATTTTAAGTTCCAATTTCACTTGTCTGGATGTTAAAATTAATTTTAAAAATTGAACTAAAAGGTACCTAATCTATTATAAAATAAAACAAAAATAGGACACAGTTACGGGTGATAACTTCACACAGTGTAGATTCGGGTGTTTTTGGTTTGTAAAATGTCTTTCCAGTAGTATTCAGTAGTCTGGTGACCCCTCTGATAACCCTCTTATAGAGCAATAGAACTGGGAGAGGAGTGTAAAGATCAGTTTGTGAAGGGCTTTGTATCACAGACAAGGAATATGGGTGAGGAAGTAGAGAACTACCAGAAAAAATCCTACAAAAAGTACTCTTTCTTTTTTAGGCAGCCCTGTCATGCCCCTCCTACCCACCCACCTCACCATGGTTTGGGGCCTCATCCTGAATGTATGCGTTCCTCAAGGACAGTAACTCCCACAGGCCAAGAAGCATCTGGCCGTGTGGGTGATGTATTCTCCAGCCTCTCCAAAGTTGTGTAGGTAAGTCTGGCTGAAGTTACTGTCTCCCTCATCTGGGGGTTGCTGTTTGTTCCCCCAGGAAGTTCTCCATCCTTGCTCGGCCACCTGTGTTGGCAACACTTCTCACCTAGGATAAACCTCTGTTGGGCCTCACATAACAGATACTGAGCCTACTGCTTAAAACATTAGGCAACGTGGGCTGGGTCCCAACATGAAACTACAGCCACAGCTTCCTTCTCCTGAGAGCCAGTGAGGAGTCTCTGAGGTGCTTATGTCTAGCTCCAGGGGGAAAACAGGCTAAGGAAGCCTAGGTCTTTTTAGGTTCTGTGTGGCTCCACTCCATTGACCCTCTCTGGTTTCTGAGACCATCTAAGTTCTCCCTAGCTTCTAGATTAGTAGCTGTGGTTTCTGTTTAAGAATGCTGTTTACCATGTGGTGTGATGTCCATCTTTCCCTCAAGCAAGGCAAAAACAAATGGTGCAGGTGTCCTTAAGCTCTTAGAAATTCTGGGACTGAGCAGTGCCCTTCATGGGTTGGCTGACCAACTGGATATGGGAAGTTAGGAAAGCTATAGATGAGGAATCTCTCATATCAGAGAAAAAATGGAACTTAGAGTATTGGGGGTTATGGGGGTGGGTGAGGAAGAATGTAGTCATTCCATCCTTGACCCAGATGGTAATACCCTCTCAATAAAGGATTATAGGCAATGGGTTAAGCAGTTAATGGGTTAGCTAATAGAAGAAACCAGGAAAATGTCCAAACAGATTTACCAGCCATTAGGACCACAGTATAGTTGTAGCATCAGAATCACGTCCTTTTGAAAATTGACCACTCAAAGATTGCTCTGTAATTACTCTGTTTCTTTTCTTTGGGGTTCTTTTTCCTAAATGACAGTATGTCTCATTTGTACTGAGGAAACTAAGGAAAAGCATTCATGTCCTCCCTTGAACCAGAGTTAAAAAAAAAAAATGGTCTCCCTTCCTGGGTGGTAGGCATGGTGGCAGCTACAGGAATCAAAAATGGAGAGCCATGGGGATGGAGGGGGAAAGTGGGGTTCCTCATATAGCTGCTTGCATATATTCATTTCCATAGATCCCATCTCTGCTGAGTCTTAAAGGGTTGATGATTTGATTTTAAATGGCAAAGAAATTCAAAGTTATGATTAAGAGAAGTTAGAGGTATTCTGGGCATGTCAGATTTGGCCTAGCCCCAGGATAGAACCATTTACCTTATGGGACCTTGTCTCGTTAGAGCGAGTCCTAATTGACTCCTACTCACTCAGGAGTGTGGGGCTTTGTTCACTTGGCTTTGGGGCTTAACAGGATAGAATCCAGGGACTGACACTGCCAGTCAACAGGGCTTGGCTTCCTTGGCAATACTGGCTGCCTTGTTAGTGAATGATTTGACCTTTTCGCAGGCATTGGCATGCGAATTTGGGGTTTTATACACCAGAAATGGATATTTTAACAATCTCTGTAAGAAGTTCTTTTCCTTTTCCAAATATTTGAGAGGAAAAATTCTCCTGAAATATTAAAATAAGAAATTTTAAAGGAGGGAGCAAAAATTTTATTGTTTAATGGAAAAGAAGAAAATATGAAAGTTTGGATTTGGGGAGAAAAATGCTAATCTTTTTGAGTAAATGTGCATGAGTCCTATTTTGCACATAGCACATTGCTAGTTCTTGTGCCATTTCTGACTTGAAATCCAAGTCTAAACTTAGACGCTTTGAATTACTCAGATAATGGATGTGACTGTATCTCCGTAGGATGGCTATGGTATTTTGAGTATAGAGTTGAATTATTTTGATCATTCATGTTAATACATTCATTCAGTGTATTGTCATGAGCACTTTCTCATCCACACTCATGTTTCTCTGTGTCCTAAAGAACATTTATGTCCCAAGAAATTATCATAGGTATTTTTGTTGGGAGAAAGGAGCATCAGAGGACTATCCATAGTCACCCTAAATTTGAGAAATTCTGAGTTAAACAAAAGTTAAGCAGATTTCTTTACAGAAAGAATTCTCCAAAGTCTTCAATATGCTCTGTGTATGTTTTAAATCTCTACCTCCCCCCCACTTTTTGATAGAATATCTGTTAATATTATTCAGGATGCTTTTCCTGTAAGAAATTTTGGGAAACACTACTCAATTCCAAGGATCCAAGATGCAATTGGTTTAATCATAACCAGAGGATTTTGGCCTCTCACCAATGGTTGTTGAAAGTAAAGCCCTAGAACAACTTTCATCTCCTTTTTTGGAAGGCCTTATGAGAGTGACTTCTTTTTGTCTCAGAGACCATTATATACTCCTTTAAATTAAGAAGAAAATGAACCAGAGGACCCCTGGAAGGCCCTCTAATTCTCTGGCTTTAGGGTACAGTGTTTTAGAACATTTTATCAATTAATGTGCCTTTGTCTGAAAGTGACCTCAGTTCCTCACCACGTGGGCCTCTCCTTAGGCTGCTTGGGTGTCCTCATGACCCGACAGCTAGCTTCACCTACTATGAGTGATCTGAGAGAGAGTGAAGAGGAAGCCTTGGCAACTTCCAAGACCTAGTCTGTGAAGTTAGTCACTTCTGCCTTATTCTATTTGTTAAAAGTGAGTCACTAAGTCTAACTCATACTCGGGAGAGATTTAGATTTCATCTCTTTTAAGGAAGAGGATCAGAGAATTGTGGCTTTTTTTTTTTTTTTGTGGTTCGCAGGCCTCTCACTGTTGTGGCCTCTCCCGTTGCAGAGCACAGGCTCCGGACGCGCAGGCTCAGCGGCCATGGCTCACGGGCCCAGGCGCTCCGCGGCATGTGGGATCCTCCCGGACCGGGGCACGAACCCGTGTCCCCCTCATCGGCAGGCAGACTCTCAACCACTGTACCACCAGGGAAGCTCTGTGGCATATTTTAAAGCCACTACAGAAGGTTGAAATAATAAGGACATGAGAAGGGGCAAGATAGGGCAGTGCCTGAATTAATTTAGTTCAGCATCTTTGTGCCATTGTCAAGGATCTGAATTCTTTCCACCTTCTGTTCTACCATGCTTGGTGCCTTGGCTTTGTGCTCCAGTTAGCTCCCCACATAGTTGCCAAATGACTGTACAAGTACTGACTACCATGCCCCATCACAATATCCAGCAGGAAAAATGGTTTGTGTCTTCCTTGTGACATGGAAGAAAACCTTTCTTGGAAGCTCTCAATGGTTTCCTGTCTTGACTCCCTGACCAGAACTGTCTCACATCCTCTAAACTAATGACAAACAAGAAGAGTGGGATTGCCATGAGTAACTTACGTAAATCAGGATGTGTTCCCGAGCTAGGGATCAGGACGCTTGTCCTGAGGTGGACACTGAAGCAAATTAGAGTTCCCTTTGCAAGGAATAGAGGGAAACAGCTACTGGGTTGGCAAAAACAGGTAGCTAGCTTTGGATCCTTGACCTCCTTCCGTGATGGTCTTCCAATCACCATGCCGTGCGAACAGGGCAACATCACCTCCTTTGTAGAATATGAAGGCTTACACTTTCGACAGAAGGTCAAGTCCAGGCAGCCCCCTCTGTAGCTCTTGATATAATACTCATTCTAGTTAAAAGGTGTAAAAGATTCAGAAAATACAATTTCAAACCACATGTTTAATAATATTCAGTGTTGGTGGAAGAGAGGGGTTAGAGATTAAAGTCACCACTTACGAGGGAATCATTGGGGGTGGGGTATAGGGGACTGTTTCTTCTCATTTGGTGTTAGTAACAGATAGAGTAAATTTGTCATTTGTCCTTATGAGACAGGCTGGGACCTGGGACCCTTTGCTGCAGTGCTGCAATGCTTGCACCTGGACACACCTCTCCTCAAGCAACAAAATACAAAGAAACTGTATGGGACTAAAAATAACTAGGTGCATGTGCAGTCGGGGCAAATTCTGGACAAAAGATACAAAGAGACCAAAAAAACCCAATTGCCACTTTTGAAGAGCCCAGAGCAAAAGCAGGGTGTCAGGAGCAAAAGCAGGGTACTGAGCATGCCCCCTGCACACGACACCACCAGAGGGGTGGGCAAAACACCTAAGCCACCTCCAGTCCCACCCCTGGACACACCCCTACCCTCATCCCGTATAAGGAACAAGCTCGCCCCCCCACCCCAGGGAGCGAGCAAGCAAGGGAACCTGTTGTTTGTTCTTGCTTCCCCCTGCTGCAGCAGGGGCCCCAAAAAAGCCTCGCCTGAATTTCTTGTCTGGCCTCTGATCAATTTCTATTGATTAAGGAGGCTAAGAACCCTGGCGGGTAATACTTACGGGAGTCTAACATCTAAAGGGAAGTTTTGAGCTGTGTATTAAATGGTTTAGTATTGCATTGGTTGTCTTATATTTTGTTTCCCCTCTGTTTCACATCCTCCCTCCCCTCCAGTGCTCTTGCTCAATCAGAGCATAAGACAGACCATTGAGGGCCATAGGCCTTGATGCTCTTGCCTCTCTATGCTCCTGAGACCTGCAGAGCTATTCAGGGTGACTTCAGCATTGCTCACTCAGAGTGCATCTCCACAGCGGTTTGTCATGTCTCATCTGTGCTCTGTTTTAGTCATTTCATGGAGCTTTTACAATTGCTGGACAATTGCCTGAAGACAAATTTAGGGGAACAGAAGAAAGGTTTAAAAGGTAATTTGAATAATTAGATCCCTGCTCTTGGATGTCGGGACTCAGAAGGAATGAAGCCCAGAATGGGATGGAGAGCAGGGACTGTGAAAAGGTCTGGAGCTATATATGTATACTATATGCCAGAAATCACAACATTTTCAACTATTTACATTTATGATAAAAATTCTAGATGTTAACTTAAAAATCTGTGGGATTTAGATAGTTTGTAGAATTCTTTTAGGGGCTATTTGGGCAAAAGTATTTGAAGAGTACTGCCCTAGAATGTCATATTATCTTAGGGTGGGGAAAAATGGGAGTAGTCCATCACAACATTGTCAAGTGAGGAAGTGTCTGGCATTCATGCCTTCTCCTCTCTCCACTCTGCCTTTCCCCTGAAGTTTTCCTCACAGAGATTTCTGGCAGCCAGGCTTCCCCAGTCCAAGGCCCAGTTGATACAGTTGAGGAAACTGGAGCACACAGAGAGAAAGTAACTTGCTCATGGTCACACAGCAAGTAATTGGACAAGCCAAGGTTTGACCCCAAGGGATCTGACTCTAGAATCTCAGCTGTAAGTCACCATGCAAAGGCCCAAGTTCAAACAGTCAGACACAATCACTGCAGACACTTACTCAAGAGCCGGTGCCTCAGGGAACCAGTGATAGGAGATTCTATCTGGGACTGGGGAGGACCACTGTGGCCACCACATAGACTGTCCCAGGGCAACATGGCAGTGATGGCCAGCAGTTGGGGTTGATAGCTGGCTAGGGGTGCTGGCGTATACAGTGCATCTTGGAGTGCCAGTAGGGACAGCTGTGGACCACTGCTGGGGTATGACTATGATTGTAGCTTGTGCCATGCAACTTTCTACATGGTTCTTTCTCTTTCCTGGTGGTCCTGGGAAAACTACCATCTATCTATCTGTCTATCTATCTACCTACCTACCTTCCTACCTATTGGACCCTGCTGGTGAGCTTTTAAAGGTGAAGATGGGTGCTTTTTTATGCTTGTGTCTTTCTTGGCTCTCAGCAAAAAGACCTGCATGGAGCAAGTGCTCAAAACACATTTCTTACACGAATAATGAGCTGATGCACAGCAAGGTGTTAGTGGGTGATAATGACTTATAGGGGCAATGCTTCTAGTAATATTAGCATTTAGATGCAGACCCTTAATGTCCCAAGGCACTAGTTGCAACCCATTAATGGGCCCTGAAATCGATTTAGTTGCTTGCTGCTAGCATTTTTAAAAATGAAATATACTCAATTATAACAAAACAATGGAAAACAGAGTGTATCAGAGGTAGGAAGATTAAGTATTATTTCACAAAATGCTTGTTTTGATTGTGTTTACATGTTTTGTTTATATGTGCATATGTGGGCATATATTGGGTTGTGGTATTACTATGGGCCCAAAATAGATGTGACTGTTGGTCAGTGTGTCACATCTTCTGGAAGAAGAGAAGAGGGAAGGATTTGGAGACAGGGTTCTGAATTTTCTCAATAATTACCTACATCATAAAACATAAGACAGGCCCAAGGAACATGTGAATATTCACTCATACTCTTTAAGGTAGAAAGAGAAGGCCACAATTCACATTAACCCTCTCACTCACTTCCCCTTCACACAAATACTTTTCTAAACAAGACATATTTTTTCTCATTCATCTATTTTAGAATACAAGGTAGCTATACCTATGTGAATGGCTAATAAAACTAGTAAATTGTTCTACTATTCTGTTCTCATGAACATTTTCCATATTATATAATCGCTAGTGTATTTTCACATATAAAAAATTTACAGTAATATGCCAATGTATCTGTATTTTATAAAACTTTTTTCTACTCCCCTTCAGCTTAATTCACTTGTGCACTTTACAACTTACAGGTTTTGTGTGTGTGTGTGTGTGTGCATCTCTGATGAAAGGGTACACCGGGGTGACCAGTCTTCTACCTCTGACCTGTGTCCTTGGGCATGGCTGCCAGAAGTTTGGGAAGGCTGTCTACAGTGAGGGGACTGGGGAAGGTGCTGAGAGAAACACACACACACACACACACACACACGATACAAATGTGTGAGTGGCATGGAGGTGCAATGGGGAGAGAAGCACTAGGACCCAAATGCTCTTGAGCTCCAGTTCCCAAGACGGTGCTGTGCCTTGTATGTGTGTCTGTGATCACCTCTTGCAGTGTTACCCAAGCCACTCCGGCCATTTTTTATTTGGGCTGGTGTCTTAGGTCAGGTTCCCTGGAGGCTGACTCTGAGGTGAGGATTTATGTGCAAGTAATTGACTAAGGAAGTACTCCCAAGAGAAGCTGGAAAAAAGTGGAGAAAGCACTATAAGAGAAGAGAAGAGTAAGTTGTGATTTCAGGCAGTCTATGGAAGGTAGCTTCAGCCTCAGTGTTCTCTTGACCTGAGGCCAGAAAGCTGGTCTTTCATTGCCCCACACCATCAGTCATTGGCTCAGGGCTCAAAGGGATGCAAACTCCCAGGCATGTCCAGCTCCCTGAGAGCACAGCTCAGTAGCTGGAGGGAGTCCTTGAAAGAACAATGGCCACAGAAAGCAATAGATGACAAAGCCAGCACAAAAGGGGCATAGAAATGGCCAAAAGGATCTGAGGGCATCAGGCTGGAGTAATAGCATTTGCTAGCCCTGGTCTGAGTGGTTATCTGTGTCTACAATTAAAAGGACTTTTATTCATGCATGGACATAGTTCAAGAGAATAATCAAAAAGAAGAGCAAGATTTTTACAGAAGTGGAAAGACCACTCCCTGAGAGCAACTTTGGGGCACATTCCTAAATTCATATCAGAGGAAGTTGCATGTTTAAACTTCTTAAGCTTCTCTTACCACCTAAGATGGAAATGTTCTGCCTTAAGGATGTTTTCTGTAAGCAGAGAGAAAGAGAGGCCAAGTACTCCCTTTTGCAATAAATGCTTCAGCTAAAGACATACCAGCCCTTAGGCTTAGATGGCTCTTTATGCTGATCCTTGGACCTGAAGTAGGAGTATGGCCCTTAGCCTAGAGCCTACTTTTGTACCAGACTGTCATTTCCATTTAAATTTTTTTCTATCAATGGACTCAAATCTAAAAGTACTGTTGACCACAAAATAACCTTACTTTTTGATGCCTATAGATGGCTACATTTCCTTTATCTCCTAATTCAAACTGGACATGCTTTTAGTTTTTAAAGTAAATCTATGGCTTGATTTGAATTTATGATGCCCTCATCCATCATTAGGTACCTTTAAGTGGTGATGTTATTTCAATGGGAAACTCTTCTACTTCTCTTATCCTGCCCTACCCTTTTGTCTTTTGTAGTAATAGCACCATCCCTATAATCAGAGCCAGAGATGAGAAAAAGAATAGAACTGGGAAATTACCCCTTCTCCCTTGTGAAGTAGAAAATCTTGTTTTCAGCACCCATCCCTTCTCTCCCACCCTGTTCCCTATTCGTTCCTTCTTTTGGCTTCTGGTTCTATGTCTCTTCTGGTCATTGTGTCCTTATCTTACTCCTCGGTCGTGTAGGGCATTGAATTACAGACTTATCCCCCTGTTAATCTGGGAAGATGCCTATTTGAATCTTCTTAAACTTCCTTTTCTTCCATCAAAATTAACCCATCCTGAGTTCTATTTATACAAGGTTGTTCTTTCTGCTAGGAGATAGCTTGATGGTCTTGTCAGCTAGTTTGTGGTAATGGATTAAAGACAACATGCTAATTCTTCATCTCCTGAAAACACCTGCAAGTTTTAAGAGGAATATTTTTATAAGACTCCCTCAATAATGAGGCAGTGTGGTATAGGAGAAAGTGAAGTCCTGCTTTTGGAATTAAACGGACATTGGATCAAATCCATCTCTCCTTCTTATTTCCTAAGAGATCATCCACAGTTACTTAACTGACCTGCCTAACCTACCTTTTCACACCCATAAGAAGGGGATACTAACACTTACCTTCCATGTTTTGGGGGCTATTCAATTAAAAATTATAAAGGGTGCCCAGGTTAGTGTCTGATATATGGTAGGTGTCTTACAAATTGTAGTTAATATATTAACAATATTGTAAACCAAATAAGTAACTCCAAGTAATGCTGGTAATCTTAATAAACAAATATTTCTTAGATACTCTGTATAGTAGGAAAGAAATACAAATGGTACCTCTTAAATTAGATTCTCCTTCACCTATACACTATACTAGCTCTTCTCTAGTCTATTCATCTACCAGCCAACTATCCATTCATTTATTTATTAACTTATTTATGTACTTACTAGGTGCAAAATGCTAGAATGGGTACTCTGAAGGATACAAAATATGTGGTACATAGTCCCGTCTTGACTTATAATTGAGTGTGGTTTAAAAAAAAAGTCTTGAGCTTCCCTGGTGGTGCAGTGGTTGAGAGTCCGCCTGCCGATGCAGGGGACACAGGTTCATGCCCCGGTCCGGGAAGATCCCACATGCCGCAGAGTGGCTGGGCCCGTGAGCCATGGCCGCTGAGCCTGTGCGTCCGGAGCCTGTGCTCCGCAACGGGAGAGTCCACAACAGTGAGAGGCCCGCGTACCGCAAAAAAAAAAGTCTTTAGGTATTTTGGATATTGGAAAGACAAGAAAGAGAATATCTCAATCCCCTCTGAAGTTTGTCCATGAATATTCAGAGTCAAAGTAGAGAGACATAACTATAACCTTCTGGAAAGTTGAGAGAGAGATTATTTTCAGAGATATATAAAGAATATATTTTGAGTCAAGCTCTAATCATAAGCAGGGTCGATATATGGACACAATAATATGCATCAGACCAGTAGTCAAGGTCATCAGGAGAAAAGGGGGAAGAGCAAGGCTCTGAGTGGGTGAAGTGAGGAGGTTCACCAAGCAAATCCACGTCCACTTGAAATGTGACCAGGGAGACCCAAGCCATTTTGCCACAGTGGGTTCAGTCACTTATGGGAGCCACACCAGATTGGATGAAGGAGTCAGAGAGAAGAGCACGATGAGCAAAGAGCAGGAGGAAAAGCCTGGAGAGTGTTGCCATAGCAACTTGTACCAATGCATAAGCTTGGAAGAAAATTAAAGTGGCCAACAAAGTGTAAAGACTACTCTAGTTTAAATATTGGATATTCTAGCATAGAATTTATAATATCAGAGAAGCCTGGTGTACTAGATTTACATCTTTACAAAGTAGATGGTGCACTGCTTATCACCCGAACTCCAGAGGCAGAAGGAAAGGAGATTACGTTTTGTCCTTGCCACTTATCAGCTGTGTACCTTTGGACAAATGATTTAGGCTCCCACAACTTAGTTATGCCATGTATAAAATGGGGTAAAGACTAGAATTTGCTCATGGGATGGTTTTGGACACTGAATGAAAGGCTATGTATATGTCTTAGCATGGTGCTTGGCACATAGTAGCTAGGCAATGAGCGTAAGTTCTTTTGGGTTTGGATTCTACATGTATGTCTAGAGGTCTCCTCAAGCTTATGTAACCTCACCTGTCATATAGTTGTGCCTATTTTAATGTCTATAGCTGGTCATAAAAATAACTTTTAAGACCCTATGACGAAAGCCAAAAAGAAGTCAAGTGGAGCCTGTAGAATAGTAGCACACTTATGAGCCATTTTAATCTCTTGGGCATCTCATTTTCTCTCTTATTTGCTAATTATTTATGGGATCTCTGCTTTTGGAAAGAAGTCCAAACCTATCTCCATCTCCCTCAGGCTCCTGGAGGGTCAGTCCAGGATCCAGAAGGCTTTCTGCCACATAGTAGGTGCTCAGTCAGGGTTTGTCTGGATGGATGGCATTGGAAATGTGGATAATAGCCATGCAGATATTTGGTATTAGTTGGGTTGAACTAGCAAATAGGTAATGTTTCTGGGGAAATGCATAACTAAAAAACACAAAATAAGGAAAGTAAATGGGTCCGTATTCATCAGTTTACTCAGAAGAGCTTGCTGAGCAGTTCGTGTGTGGCAGACACTGTCTGTACACTGGAGACCCTCAGAACGGTGGGTGCGGGGTGGTCTAGAGCAAGTGGCCAGCAGAATCGACACTGATGGTAATAAATCAGCACCCTGGGGTGCTCTACTCTGCCAGGCAATGCCTCTCTGAAGCATCCAGGACCAAAAAGGGGCTGGGGTGGTAGGAGACCATTTGGGGGCATGCACAATGGTAGCTGTATGTGGGCTAGTGAGAAATAATAATTTAATATTTTGAAATCTGTGTTTTAGAAAGCTGGTCACACTAATGTATTCTGGCCGTGAACAAGATAGACAAGGTGCCTTCCTCATGGGCTTTCTTTTTTGGGAGTGACTCCAATGGCATCAGAGGGCTTATCTCCTGGGAGAGCTTTACTTTTCTTACCGTCACAGAGGCCAAGTTCCTCAGCTCCCCAGCCTGGGGCCTTGATGGTGCCAAACGGCATTGTGCCTATACCCACACTTGGCAAGCATTCTTATCCTTAGCACCTTTCATATTTTTTAAATTTTATCTTTGATACAATTTAAAATTTACTGTAAGTTTCTTTTCATGGAGAAAGCCAATTATGATAAGTATATGGGTCCATCTGAGTTGTTCAGTTCTTCAGGTCTTTTTGGTTGTAAGGATACTCTGCTAACCAATCCCCCATAATACAGCAGCCAATTAATTCCCACACCTTGACCCTTTGTGATGTTCCCCATGAGAACTCTCATTATGGAAAAAAAGATGAGTTAACTTACCCTTTTAGAGAAGTGGCAAGTTTTTTATTTAATCTATATTTATAAAAATTTAAAATGCTTCCATGTCAGAGACGAAAATGAATGTTATCTTTTGTTGGTATCCAGAGTGAAAATTCAGGGAGGTATATGGGCAATCAGAAGTGCAAATGGTTTATCCAGGGTATAATCAGGATAAATTTGGCTAGCTGAAGATAATTGAATTTAAGGAAATGAAAAATGTAACATCACTCTAGTCTACAACAAATTCAGTAATTTATATTCTCTTGTAAATGTGCATTATATGACACAGTAAATTATATTGTGCCTTCCTGAGACTTATTAATCAAGTCAGTCTTATACATGGAAAGAAAGAAAGAAGTCACAAATAAAGCTGTGGCCCAGACATTTAATCACAAATGCCTACTTAATCCACAAAACATGGATTTTATGGTTAGAATTGCAAGAATGATAACGCAATGATGGCAGAGCTATCTGTATCCTATTGTTCCTCACATGTTCATCACAAAACTGTCAGATGAATTGTTACTGCTAGATCTGTTATCTGGCATTGACAGGAAAGGCTGAGAGAACACAGCTTGGTATTGAGGCTCTGGGTGGATTTTGTATTAGGAAATGAAAACTTTGACATATAGATGGGATACATTTGATGTGCAAGCCATTACAAAAAGATAATTGGGGATTCACACAAAAGTACTTTCCTGCTGTAACCTCAATTCAAGTATCTCTGTTCTCATTTTGTGGTTTTAGATCATGAAGACTTAGAAGCCACTTGTGCTAGAAGTAGGTTTGCTTCACATGGGGAGAGAAAATTTACACGCCAATCCATTTCCCATGATATCTTGAGCTGCTAAACACAGTTATAGAGAAGCAGATCTTATTTCATTTCGTAAATGCATCAAATAACTCTCTTTAGTACACACTAAATCCTTTAAACAATCATCAATATAAAAAATGAAATTGTTTCAAACACTAATAACAAAACCAAGCCCAGATGTGCAAATTAGCATTTTATTTGTTGTTCTGCGTTGTCTTAGGGAAGAAAGCCAGCTCTGTGTGCATCTTTTTGCACCATCTTAGTTTCTCACAGGAATTTGTCCTTCTCCTTGTGTGTATGTGAGGGGGTAGGGGCTCATGTAACTATGTAAGTATTTTGTTTAATCTACACTAGTGAGAAAGGCAGAGCAAACAAATGTTATACAGATAAGAACTGACACTTACAAGCTCAGTTTTTAAGAGCAGTTTTAAGAAATAAAACATTTCTCTGTTCTTTGTTTTTAAATTATAGGCTCATCATCATATTTTATATTCTCTCAATTTTGAGATTAGTTAGTAGATATATTAGCCTAAGTATTTGTCCTAAGCAGTATAAGTATTTCCTTATTTGTAGAAGCAGGTGTACTAAATGATTTTCCTGTCCCCTCTCTCCTTCTTTCTTCCTCTCTATCCATCCCTCTCCTTCCTGTCCTTTTTTCTTTCTTTTTAAACCAACAGGTATTTATTTATTAGGTACTCATTATGTAAGATTCAGTAGTCTATACTTTATGAATATAAAACACTAGGACCAGATGAAAATGTAATAACTAATATTTACTTAAATGTTTATTTGGTTATTGCAGTTATGGAGAATAAAACATGTCTCTGTTAAATCACAGGGCTCATTACCTACAGACAGGGAAGGCTAAATTGCATTTTAATTTTACTAGGCTTCTTTGTACTTCTGTGGCATTGTTCACATTCCTAAATAGGCACTTTTCACTTTGCAATGCAGTTGAGCCTTTTAGTTAAATTATGCTACTGCTTTGCCTAAAACTCTCCAGTGACTATTTCATTTCAGTAAAAGCTAAAGTTTTCAGAATGGCCTACAAGGCCCTACACATTCTGCCATGTTGCTTCTCTGAGTTCATTTTTACCACTTTCCTCCAAGGTTATGGAATGTGGCCACTTTCCTCCAAGGTTATGTAATATGGCCAAAGTTGTACTTTGAGTAAAATTCATAAACCTGAATCCCTTTACTATTAACAAGAATAAATTTAAAATGTTAACAAGCATTCAAAAGACAGCAAAAGTAATCAAGCAATCATATTTTACTGATATTTGATTAGTGGGAATGTTGGTAATTTATGTTTTCTTTCTTTGTTTTTTTATGTCATTTTCCACAATATCATACATTAGTTGTAAGATCAGTAAAGAAAACATTTTGTCAGTTCAGAATGAGACATTTAGGTTAGGAAAATGGGAGACTTTATTAATAATGGAGAGCAAAGGTAGAGTAGACTCACTAAGCATGGAAAAGGAGAAAATATAATTCAATTTTTATAGTCTGTACCACTGTTTTGGTCATAATAAGATTGAAGTAATCAGGGAAAAGTTAAGATGCCAGCAAGGCAGTCTCAGGAAGATGTTAACAGCTAGGGTAAAGACAAGCCAAGAAAGCAGACAGAAAGAGCATGTTGAACACGGAAGGCAGACACACAAATTTTATCAAGCATAGAAAATTAGATTACAGAGAAGGAACATAGGAAAATATGCCTGGGTTGAGGACCAGCTCATATCGTCTTCAGGAAAAAGTCAAGAGTTCACTTTTGGTGTCATATATTGTGAGTTACACTGTCATAAATGCACTGGCAGAACACTTTCTACTCTCCCAGTACTGGATTAGAGTTGTTTTATACTCGTGTTCCAATACTTTTCCTAACATTTACCAACTGTAGGACAAAGGGCAAATTATTTAATCTAACTGAACAACAGTTTCCTTATTTTAAAATTGGTGTACAAATATCTACCTTTTCTATGTCATAAAATTGTGGTAAAAATAAAATCTTAGCATAGGAAGTGCTTTGAAAACCACAGTGTGTTATTTAAATATAAGATTTCATTTATTATTAACAGTAGTTTATACTGACACCTGTTAAAACCAGGTTTGAATCTAATGGAGTAACACATGTCCTCCAAGACCAATGAGAATTTAATAATAGTAAATGAAACGATGACAAAATGCATTGAATATTTTAAAAACAGACGGTATTTAATTGTGGGGTCCTGGGCTGTGTGGGACTAAGAGTAAGGAACCATATTGTTACCCATACAACTATGAGTTTCTTTCCATGCCCCTGTCCCCATCCCAGTCCCTAACAGATTTGCATTCAATTTTGCATTATCAGGAAATCCTTGAAAAGTGCACAGGAGTATTTGCTCAAGATTTTTCAGTAAAAAACAAAGTACAAAGGTCGGTCTGTTAATTGAAATTAAATGAGGCTAATCTTTGTAAAATATAGGGAAGAAATTGAAGGTTATGGGAGACAGGCCATGAAATATGCAAGTCAATCTTTAGAAAATGAGCAGATACACTGATTTAAATGGTTGGTGGCCTCTCCTGTGTTGATTACCTATGTAACCATACACCTCTGGATATCAGTTGTTTCTATATTGTATATTGCTGTTAATTATCAAATTTATTCAGACCTCTAGACTCAAGTTCCCAGCTGGTACTGGTACCTGTTGGACAATTTCATTTAGATGTTTCATTGGCATCTGAAACTTTAGCATACCTAAAAAAAATTTTTTGATTTTCCTTCTGAAATCTGATCTTTCCCTAGTCTTACCCATGTTTATAAATGAGCACCATTCACTCAATTGTTAAGCCCAAACTTAGTTATAATCCATGATTCCTCAGTTGCCCTCCACCTGTAGAATGTATTGTAGTCACTTTGATTTGTCTCCAATGCTGTGACTGTGGTTCAGGTCACCAGCATCTTGCACATAGATTTCTTCAGCCTCCTACCAGTGCCCCTGCCTCCTCTTATGCTGCCCTGCCATGAAATCTATTCTCTGCTTAGCAGCTGAAATGGCCTTTTTGAAAACATAAAATAAACCATGTCACTTTTTGTCTTAATAGACTGATAGGAGTCCACTAGTGTAGCTTTCTATCACAATTATTATAAAATCGAACTCCTTACCGTGTGCTATAGCAGGGCTGATCCGGGATGCACCGGTGCAGTTTTATGGGTTATTTACAGACAGTGCCTGGTCTCAGTGGCTAGTGCTCTTGCCACATGAGTTGTTCAATATTTTCCCTCTTGCTCCTGGTCCTAAAGCCCTGCATGAGCTAGTAGTTCTCAACTGGAGAGTCTCAAATGTTCTGAGGGACAGTTGGCGATACCTGGAGACATTTTTGGTTGTCACAATTGGGGAGTGCTACTGGCGTCTACTGGGGAGAGGCCAGAAACACTGCTAATATCCTGTAGGATGCAGAACAGCTCCCTGTAACACAGAATTATCTGGTCCCAGATGGCAATAATGCCCAAGTCGGGACACTGTAAGATAACCATCTTCTTCCTGCCTGCCTCATCCGCAGCACTCTCTTCCTCACTTGTTATCTCCACTGCCTTCTTGCTCTACCTGGCAAATTACTACTACCCCAGGGGTTCTCTATCACGTTATCTGTTTAATTGTTTTTCATAGCACTAAAACCATCTGATATTACCTTTTTTAGTTATTTTGGTTTCATCTCTGGCACTCCCACCTAGAATGTAAACTGCATAAGAAAAGAAATATTTCTCTCTCCCAGCATGGAGAACAGTGCCTTAATATTTTCTGAATGTCTGTCCTCCCTCCATCCTCCCTATTCCCTACACCCAGCCTCAGTTATTTTGCACTACCACCAATTCCTGAGCTCTACTCTGCGCCCAATCTGTAAAGGGTTTGGTGAGGTTTAAGGATAAGATAAGCATGTCTGTTTCACACATCACTGGGTAATAAAAACAGCTGAAAGTGTATTGATTTGTTTTTAGTCCCCATCAGATTGTCACTGAATTAAAATGACTGTTTCTTTAACATCCCCAGGATCAGCAGCACAAAGCAGCCTCAAAAGGCATGATAGCCAAAGCCATGCCCCAGAACCTTCTATTCAGATGGTGTTCTAAGAGCTATTAACACAGATTGTTTTGCCTAAGCATCCTCTGCTTAACTTGAGTTATGACTTCCCTGGTGATTAAACGTCTTAACAATGTTGTTGCAGAGGATCCGATTTCAATTTACTGTGATAGATAGCTATATAAATATTATGATGACTCTTCACTTCATGTGAATGGCCTCCCCATCCTGGCCTTGAGATTACCCGACTCTGGTCATAGTCTGAAGGCCCACACCCATAGGGTTGTCTGCTGTTGTGTACCAACAATCATGTTCTCATTGCCTGAAAATAAAAATCATTCAATAAAGAGCTGGGCCAAGGCCTGAGTTGCTTTGAATCAGTAGGTTAATTTGTCTTGGGAATTAGAAAATCAAGTTTCAACACACAAGTGCCTGTGCTTTTGTAAAGTTGCTGGTTTTCCATTTGGTTTGACTTTAAAAGATCAAATTTCAAGGAAAAGCACAGCTGAATCCCCAAATCACCAAATTTACTTTTGTTCTAGCATGACCTCATACTGAAAAAAAAAAAAAGTAGAAAAAGAAAATCCCTCAAGGTTATGCTGGCAGAAAACCTAATGAGAATAAATTCATTCTGTCTTAATCACAGAACTGTCCATTAAAAAAAGCAAATTTTCCCTTGAAACAATAAAATTGCTTATCATAAACATAGCTATTTAAATGGATTCTCTTCAATACACTATACCTGAATTAAGATTAACCAAGAGTTTTTATTGGACAATAAATGAAATAAAAAATACTCTAGATGGGATCAATAGCAGAATAACTGAGGCAGAAGAACGTATAAGTGAGGTGGAAGATAAAATAGTGGAAATAACTGCTGCAGAGCAAAATAAAGAAAAAAGAATGAAAAGAACAGAGGACAGTCTCAGAGACCTCTGGGACAACATTAAACGCACCAACATTCGAATTATAGGGGTTCCAGAAGAAGAAGAGAAAAAGAAAGGGACTGAGAAAATATTTGAAGAGATTATAGTTGAAAACTTCCCTAATATGGGAAAGGAAATAGTTAATCAAGTCCAGGAGGCACAGAGAGTCCCATACAGAATAAATCCAAGGAGAAATACGCCAAGACACATATTAACCAAACTGTCAAAAATTAAACACAAAGAAATCATATTAAAAGCAGCAAGGCAAAAACAACAGATAACACACAAGGGAATCCCCATCAGGATAACAGCTGATCTCTCAGCAGAAACTCTACAAGCCAGAAGGGAGTGGCAGGACATAATTAAAGTGATGAAGGAGAAAAACCTGCAACCAAGATTACTCTACCCAGCAAGGATCTCATTCAGATTTGATGGAGAAATTAAAACGTTTACAGACAAGCAAAAGCTGAGAGAGTTCAGCACCACCAAACCAGCTTTACAACAAATGCTAAAGGAACTTCTCTAGGCAAGAAACACAACAGAAGGAAAAGAACTACAATATCGAACCCAAAGCAATTAAGAAAATGGGAATAGGAACATACATATCAATAATTACCTTAAATGTAAATGGACTAAATGCTCCCACCAAAAGACACAGATTGGCTGAATGGATACAAAAACAAGACCCATATATATGCTGTCTACAAGAGACCCACTTCAGACCTAGAGACACATACAGACTGAAAGTAAGGGGATGGAAAAAGATATTCCATGCAAATGGAAACCAAAAGAAAGCTGGAGTAGCAATTCTCATATCAGACAAAATAGACTTTAAAATAAAGACTACTAGAAGAGACAAAGAAGGACACTACATAATGATCAAGGGATTGATCCAAGAAGAAGATATAACAATTGTAAATATTTATGCACCCAACATAGGAGCATCTCAATACATAAGGCAAATACTAACAGCCATAAAAGGAGAAATCGACAGTAACACAATCATAGTAGGGGACTTTAACACCCCACTTTCACCAATGGACAGATCATCCAAAATGAAAATAAATAAGGAAACACAAGCTTTAAATGATACATTAAACAAGATGGACTTAATTGATATTTATAGGACATTCCATCCAAAAACAACAGAATACACATTTTTCTCAAGTGCTCAAGATTAACCAAGAGTTTTTATTGGGAAAATTTATCATTATTATATTATTATTTGCTAAAGTAATTCCTAGGTCAAAGTCATTGCATTTTTTAGATCTCTCTGTAAAAATTCTGCTCCTATCCATTTATGCCTCATGACAGGTATAAGATTGTAAAATGAATTTTGAATGCTCAGGTCCCCCCAAAATTAAATGGGAAATCCCGGCAACTCAGATTCCTTACATCCCTTAAGATGGATATATTTGCATACATCATTTTATTCGGCTTTAATTTTCTATTTTTATGTTCTAAACTTAGTGTACAGTTCTCTTGTTGTAAATAGTCTTTGCTTTGGAAATATGGAATAAAGTTTTTCTAGAAACCTTTCAAAATGATACTTGAATGTCAAGTATAGTTTAGAGATAGAGAAGAATGAAAAGTTTTAAGGATTTACCCATTTAGTCTTTGCTCAATGAAACAACTGTTTCTGTTCTTAAAAGCCCTTAATTATTTTCTTTACTCAATTTACAGTGTATATAGAATCTGAGTATTGCTTAAGTTAATGTTTTTGTGTTATTTCCCTGTTTAGTTCTGAACATTTGCATGCTAATTGCAATTAAAGCAAAAAGCCATCCTGATGACTGGACAGAAATTATTTGCAGCTGCTAGGGTTTTTACCCTTTGTTTTGTTTTCTTGGGATTTGGATGGTATCTTCATCTAGACAGGAAGATCTGGCTGCAACTATCATACAACAAAGCAAATCCTCTGACTGACCTGGACTTCCTGTGTAGTATCATGAGACCTGCTGCTGGTACTTCAGTGGCAAACATGGGGAATCAATAAAGCTGTTTTTCCACTGGAGTTCTAAGTTTTCTCCAATTTAATGATTGCTTCAATTAATCAGTATTTCCTTTCATGTAGTAGAAGGTTCATGTTGCTGGTGGGCTTGACTTTTGTTAATAAAAGATCCACTAACCTTCAGATCCTAAGAAACCCAAGTTTTCATTAGGGTGTATGGAAGCCCAAACCAATGTCTTGAAAGGCTGCCCTGTGCAACTGCTCTCCAGAGCCTCTTCTTGTGTTTTCGGAGTAGTTTTCTTAAAACATACAAAGAAAGTCAGGTTTTTAAATAAATAAGATTGTAGGCACTCTACATGTTAAAATTTTAACCTACATTTCCTTCAGGCATTCTCTCCCTATTGGTGTGGGGGTTTTTTGTTTTGTTTTTTTGCAGAAAATGGAGCAAATTGAATTTTTTTCAGTGTATCACAACCCTCCTTTTTCTTAATTTTTATTTTTTAATCTAAATGATGTATGCACCATGGTGAAAAAATGAAATTATTTAGACTTGCTTATATTGAAAAGTTAGAGTGCATTTTCAAGTAATTTCTTTCTTTTTTTTTTTTTTTTTTTTGTTTTTGGAGGTATGCAGGCCTCTCATTGTTGTGGCCTCTCCCGTTGCGGAGCACAGGCTCCAGATGCGCAGGCTCAGTGGCCATGGCTTACGGGCCTAGCCGCTCCACGGCATGTGGGATCTTCCCGGACCGGGGCACGAACCCATGTCCCCTGCATCAGCAGGCGGACTCTCAACCACTGAGCCACCAGGGAAGCCCAAGTAATTTTTTTTATATATAAATAAATGTGTGAGATCATCTTGATGTTATAGTACATAGATTGATTCCCTCCCATTTTGAGATGTGGCTTCTTCCCTGTTTCATCCAGTCCATTCCACTCAATGTATTTTTCCTATAGGGTCCCAGGCACAATATGCAGAGCACATTGTTACTAGTAATTTAAGCGAGTACCTTCTATTATTATTTTTTTTCCTTCTCCTCTAATCTTTACTCTCATTTCCTCCCATCTGCCTCTCCCTCATAGGTACCTGCAGTAATGTATTTACATGTCCTTAAAATATGTATGTAATTTTTAATAATATGCACTGTTGTGTTTTAGAGTCTTTAACAAATGATATTGTACTTTCTTGTTGTTTTTACTTTTCTGATAAATTCTTACTTATTTGTTTCTAACTTCTCTACGTATTACTGCCCAGTGTTTCATAGAATGCATTCACTCCTCTCTAATCATCCTTTCCCTAAGTCTCTTCTGCTCCCCACTACCTTACTGGCCATTGTGTTCATGTGCAAAGACCATCCATGTACACATTCTCTGCAGACCTAAGTGAGAATTTCTCTGACGTATATCCCAGGAGTGTGATTACAGTGTCATAGGCCATACACGTCGTTCCATTTTCTGGCTTCTGCATATTTGTTGAAATCCATCAATTCACTAAAAATCACCACCCCACTCTTGATCTCTTTGCTGCTATATGTTGATTGATTGTGCACTCCTAAAATTTTCTTTCAGTGGAGTATTGAGAAAGACTGGAGGCAAATGTATGTGCTCAGTCCAACATTTGAACTGGAGCTCAACCATCTCCTGTTCAATGCATTATAGCTAGCTTGGGGTGTGGTACAAAGATGAGGAGTAGGAGAGAGTGAGGAAAAGACATTCCTATTGATGGTAAGCTGTGTGCAATTGGCCGTAAGCTTTTCATTGAGACCCATTGCCTAGGAAGTGGGACATAGACTAAAATGAAAGCTTGCATCTAACTAAAGGTAGGTACTGGCAGTGATCATTGTTTCATAATTTAGAGGCAACAGCTTGACTTTCAATCCAAAAGCATGACAGCATTTCTGAAACCAAAGGCCTGTTGCCTGACCTGACCCCTGGCCCCAGCCTACAGTCCTTAATCCCATTCTGAGGTTACTGTTTTTCTTCAGTGCTACAACAAACTGTGTTACATAATGCTTGTAAAGTACAACCATTTTAGTAGTTCATTTGCCAGGACTTTCCCTTCTATTTCAAATGGTTTTATGATTGCTCTAACAAGGTACTTCTGCGAATACTGCTATGAAGTAATCAGAATTATGTGTTCTGGGCCCATCAGCTGGGTGGCTATGAGAGGGCCGAATCCAATTTGTACTTGGACAGGGTTGGAGCAGGACTTAATAAAAAAGGTGAATGTGGGGCTTCCCTGGTGGTGCAGTGGTTGAGAGTCTGCCTGCCGATGCAGGGGACACGGGTTCACGCCCCGGTCTGGGAAGATCCCACATGCCGCGGAGCGGCTAGGCCCGTGAGCCATGGCCACTGAGCCTGCGCGCCCGGAGCCTGTGCTCCGCAATGGGAGAGGCCACAACAGTGAGAGGCCCGTGTACCGCAAAAAAAAAAAAAAAAAGGTGAATGTGTATCAGGTCTGCCTACATCTCAAGATCAACACCCATGGCAATGTCAGCACTTTTTCAAATTAGAGTTTTCTGGGTAAAATCTGTCAGGGATACCTTTGGTTGGATTTGAACAACCTCAGTGAAAAATAGTCAAGCAAACCCCAGATGACAAGGCATTCAGCTATATTTTAAGGCATGTAACCTCCTTTTTTCCGTTCTCCATACCAATTAAATTGTCCAAAGTACAGATTCCTATTCTACAGTGTTCAGAGCGGTTGTTCCACCACAGTCCTACTCTGTCTTGCCCAAATTGGACCTCAGCAGCTCGTAATTGCATCTCACTGAGATTAGTGGAAATGACAGCTTGTAGAGGCATTGTGATCTTGGGGATTGAGCACTTGATTTGGAGTCACGATTCTGCCTACTGTTACCTGCAGTTTTCTTATCTGTACACTTTAGATAAGGGTAATACAAGTCTCCCTGCTATGTTAAAAGTTACTATGAAGACCAAAAAATAATATACCTGAGAGTTTAAAAGGTTTGCGTTTCTGGTGTTATGGTCTGACTTGTGTCTCTGATGTTTCCTTCCCTCAACTTCATATACTGAAATTCTAAATCCCAGGACTTCAAATGTGACTGTAATTGGAAATAAGGTTTTTAAAGAGTTGATTAGGTTAAAATGAGATCTTCAGAGTGGGCCCTAATCCAATATGACTGGTGTCCTTATAAGGAGAGGAAATTTGGACACATAAAGACAGATACCAGAAATGGCAGCCTAGGCAGACTAACACAAGTACCTTCTAGTGCATTGGAGTATCAGTCAGGCATATCGGATTCTAAACTTCTTACTGTTTTCTACTTGTTTGCTCTTTTTAAAAAGGTTTGTTTACTTGGGGCTTTAAAAAGATGATGCAAAGATTAGTTAAAAACTGAAACTACTCTATGAAACAAACTTCTTATTTATCATATTAATATTTAACTTTAGCAGGCATAGCAGCAAATGATAAATGTTATACAGATAATCTTGGGCCTAACAGTCAGTTCCTCACTGTGGTATTGGTAAAGGCTTTTACCAGGGGAGATTTTAGCCCAGCCTCTGGCATAGTTCTAGCCTGAGTCTTCTTGTTCAGTTGTCCCATTCCAAAACTCCCACCTGAATTACCCACAATTTAAACTATCCTCTTTGCTTCCAGTATCAATGAGGTTATTCTCGCTGGTGATCACCTAAGGGATTTCCCACTGCACTTATCTCTCCCTAGCTGGGGCCCCATATTCCAGTGTGGCTCTGTTAGTGTCCCTGGTCACACTGAATTAGCCAGGGGAAACTCAGTCATTGACTCAACTTGGTTATTGAGCTGCTCCCTAGTCAGATCTCTTTGAGTCCACAACTATTCGATCTAAAACTCAGGAGTTACAGCAACCATGCCTTCCATGTGTAGCCAGAGTGATGAATGGAGCAAAGCTGAGCAGAGGGGGATTCCCAACAGTGTACATGTCCTTAGTTCAAATCGTCCTGCATCTCCAGCTGCATTCTTAAGCCTGAGTTTTGTAAAATACTCTGGTATTATTATAAGATTTTCCTTTTAACTTAATTAGTTCAAGTTAGTTTCTGTCATATGTTTACAAAAGCAACCCAATTAATACAACGTCCGGCATACCTGCCTTCAGTGGCTCAAAGTTTATTTTTCGAGGTGCAGGCTTTCTATGCTAATTACACAGACTTGTATTTCAAACATCATTTCAATTTCTCTCTAAAATTTTTTAATGTTCAGAAAAAGAAACTGTGATACACACAGCTTTGCCAAGAAGTTTCACCTTGACTGACCCTGAGTGCGGCAGTGGGGAAGGTTTTATAGGCCTTTTTGGCTTTAGACAGGAAAAGGATGACCTGGATGTGGTCTGTGCTGAGGCTCCATTTCTTGACATGAATGTCACCTCTAAAGATACCCGCTCCTGCTGCTCTGTCCTGATGTGGAGTTATCTGTTTCATGGAGCTTTGTAAACTCAAGATCATTCATACAGCAAAAATTGGTCCAAAATTCTCTCTGTTCCAGGCTCTATAGTAGAAGTAGAGGTAAAATCTGAAAAAGACAGGTTTTGCCCCCAAGGAGTTCTCAGTGTGACAGGGGGGCAGACAGGTAAACAAACAACTACAGTGCTATCTGAAAGGCATCGTCATGGGGCAAAGGGTTAAAGGAGGAAAGGATTCATTTGCTTAGCCTGGTGTATTTGAGGAAGGCCTCATGGAGTAGGCAATATGGGAGATTTGCCTCAAAATATGGCCATTGGCCTCAATGCAAACGGCTTAGCAAAGCCATGGCATGGCTGAGTATTGTGGGAGAGCAAGTGAGAGAGGGACAACAGGAGATGAGACTGGAGAGTAGGTAAGACAGAATCCTGTGGACCTTTGTACCCTGCAATGGGTGTTGGAGTTTCCTCAGCAGATCTATACTGCTCTAAATTTAAGTGTATATAAAAATCTCCTGAAGCGTTTATCAAAATTCAGGCTCCTGGGCCTCATCCCCAGAAATTCTGACTCAGTAGGGTCAGGGTGGCAGCCACAAAACTTTGCTTTTAAAAAGATCCTTAGATGGACTTCCCTGGTGGCACAGTGTTTAAGAATCCACCTGCCAATGCAGGGAACATGGGTTCGAGCCCTGGTCCAGAAAGATCCCACATGCCACAGAGCAACTAAGCCCGTGCACCACAACTACTGAGCCTGCGCTCTAGAGCCCACGTGCCACAACTACTGAAGCCCTTGTGCCTAGAGCCCATGCTCCTCAACAAGAGAGGCCACTGCAATGAGAAGCCCATGCACGGAAACGAAGAGTAGCCCCCGTTAACCGCAACTAGAGAAAGCCTGCCTGCAGTAACAAAGACCCAACGCAGCCAAAAATAAATAAATAAATATTTCTTTTAAAAAAAAAAATGAAGAGATCCTTAGAATGTCTAATATGTTGGTGGTTCATGAGAAATAATTTGAGAGACCCTGGTATAGAGGATGGGAAATTATGAGAGGGTTTTTATCAGTGGGAGTAGTATGATTAGCTTGTGTTTTAGGATCATTGGAGAAAGAGTGGATAAAGGATGTGAAAGAAGCAACAGGCATCTGTGGAGGAGGCTGTTGCAGGGGCCCAGAGAGAGCTGACAAGGCTGTAGCAGAAGCAAGAGATAAGAGAGGAAAGACTGAGAGACATGTAGGAAATAGAATTGACAGATAAAAGTGATAGATTAGCCTTCGGGAATTAACAAGCGGGTATCTGGCTTAGGGTAGATGGGTTAGATCATTATGTCAGTAACCAGAATCAGTAGCATAGGAATAAAAGCAGATTTTGAGAAAAAATTGTGATTTCAGTAATGGAACATTGAGCTATACAAAATATGCCACTATTTTATTATTAGGGAATGAGAGCCAACTAAGTAGAATAGTTACGAGCAAAGACTGCCTGGGTTGACATCCTGATTCTACTGACATATATTTTATTTTTTTATTTTTTATTTTTTATTTGTTTTTTTTTTTTTGCGGTACGCAGGCCTCTCACTGCTGTGGCCTCTCCCGTTGTGGAGCGCAGGCTCAGCGGCCATGGCTCACGGGCCTAGCCGCTCTGCGGCATGTGGGATCTTCCCGGACTGGGGCACAATCCCGTGTCCCCTGCATCGGCAGGCAGACTCTCAACCACTGCGCCACCAGGGAAGCCCCTGACGTATATTTTAAATATAAGAATGTTGTTGGATAGTGTCTCCTCATGTTGGTGGATTGTATTTTCTTTTGCTTTGCTTTAGAAAGTGGAGGGATTTGGTACTCACAGCCCAAGAACACCAATTCCCCTCCTGGGACTGTGCGTGGGAATTTTACATCATTGGAGACTAAGGGACTGCCCTTCTGAAGTGCTTTGGGATTCATGGTCAAGGGGAAGAGAGTTGATAAACTGGTACCCAGGCTTCACTCTTAGTTCTGAGCCCCATCATCACTGATGGCCAATGAAATTCGGGTGTGGTTTCCATACCTGCAAGAGAAAAACAGAAATTTCCTCAACCAATTAGAAATTAACCTCTATAGATTGGGGAGAATGAGGATTAAGGAAGAGGCCTTTCTGGTTTCACTTTATATATTTCTGTATTGTTCAAATTATTTTTACATTAAGCTCGTTTCATGCATTTCTTTAGTACTTGTAATATTTTAAGATGTGTGTGCATTTGAGATTGCTGCCAACCTCAAGTAACTCTTATCGTAAGTCAAATTGAACATATTTAACTGAATGTATAGGAGTAATATAATATTGGCCTACCAAAAATGAAAAAAAAAACCGAAATTAACCTCTACCAGTCAGAAGTATAATAAGAGTTAAATTGAATGTTCCAGAAGTGATGGGTTAACTGGATTTTTTCTGAATGTGGTTTCTGCATTATAATGTTTTATCTATAATATAAGGAGATGTACTGAGAAAAAAAAAAACTTGGAATAAACTTCTAAGAAATTAGAGCTGGCAGAGCTTGGTGTCCAAGAGCCATTATGTAAACTGTTGGTAGATTCTGAGTGGTGGAGACTACAATAAGCCTCCCATTTTATCTAAATTTTACTTTTTTCTGTTACATTTCTGAAAAGTGATCCTCTCAGCAAAAATGCAATGAGGGCAATTTTTTCTTTTGTTTTGTTATGTAATGACAGCTCCAGATCTAGTGGAAAGCATTTTTTATCTATCTCTTTTTCTATTCATCTCATAAGGCCTATTATTAAAAGATGTTTTTAGGAATAGTACTATTTTAAAATTGAATAGTTAAGGGGAAGTTTAGGAAGAGAAAATTCTAAGAACTTTTAGCAAAGAAAGTCACAAAATGAGGAAAATATTATCCCTTGGCAAAATTTTGAGGTAGGTGCACCTTGTCTTTGGTTCTTCTGATTTTACTGTTCTGGAAAGCTTACTCCCATTTTTGCTCATTCTCCACAAATCTCCTTGTAAAGATCTATGCTTTGGAAAGGTTCTGATAAAATATTCTCTTGTTCAAGAGGTGAGTGGCTGGTAAAGTTTAATTGTTTCCCTTTACCTGTATTTGCATTTTAACAGAGTTTGGAGTCCAAAGAACAACTCTTTAATAATGTGATTTCAGACATTCTAGTCAACCCAAGGATAGAAGGACATTATGGTTTCAGAGCTCATGTTCCAGAGCCATCTGAATCATCCTATTTAAATCATTTTATTAGTGGAGAGTGTAGAAGACAGTAGAGTCTTTCAGGCACTCTGCTCTGTGACAAATGACCAGAAGTAAGGCTACACTGAGGTAGGCCTAAAATGGGTCATAAGGTACTAGGTAGCCTACTTCACAAGTAACTCAGAGTGGAGGGAGAAGTGTCTCTCCCACTCAGCCCACAGTTCCATGCAGTCCTCAGAAGACATCCTGCAAAAGTTTATGGTACCTGCCTCTCTGATTTGTAGTAAAAAATACTAGGCCCCCTACATTAGCAGCTCCAAGCAAACTAATCTAAATGAAGCCTGTTAAACCACAAAACTTTCTCCCTAGACAGGGCCAACCTTGCTTGGGCCTATTATGAATTCCACAAATCATGAAAGAACTATAACGGAAAAACCCTGCTTCTTAGGATCAAAGCATTGGATAAAGGAACATTCACCTAAGAATCAAAACCCGTAGATCTCAATCAGTGAAGGATTTTACATGTTCTTATCTTGGACTTGTGAAATGATTCTTTTTCACTTTCTTCCACATTTGGCTCTCAGTCTTACCATAGAGCACACATGTAGTGTTAATACAGGTGACTTGCTTTAGTATTTTGACTAATAAGGAGAACAGTATAAGGAGAGCTTTAAAACATGGCTTATATTTTCACCTGTATCTGCAAATGAACATGTCCTATTTTAGGACTTTATGACACCTCAAATGCCCCATAGGGACTGGGCTTTGGTACATGTGGATTATTTTCTTTTTACATCAAACTCTCCTCATCAATATCTAGGCCCCCAATTCCTGAAGAGATGAGATTATACCACCCCTCAGAACAAAAATCACCAGCCCAAATAATGTGGTCCTGTCTTAACACTGTGTCTTTGTCTCCACCTGAGACACTTTGACTATCTGGGTTTGTGAAGAGAAAGTTGGGCATGGATGGGGTGGGAGTGGGGAGAAGATGTGTAGATCAGGAGAAGTTGTGAGGAGATTTCATGGTGTTACTAGGACTCTACCTGCCCTCTCTCTCTCATTCCTTGTGGTAGGCATTATAATGGTCCCCTCAAAGATGTTCACATCCTAATCCCTGTAATCTGTGAATATGTTACCTTATATCACGAAAAGGACTTTGCAGATGTGGTTAAGGTTAAGGACCTTGAGATGGGGAGATTATCTTGGATTATCTGGACGGGTCCAATCTAATCACACAAAATCTTTAAAAATGGAAGAAGAAGTCAGAAGCATGGGTTAGGAGATGAGGTGTGAGAAGGACTTGATCAGCCATTGCTGGCTTTGAAGATGGAGGAAGGAGGCCACAAACCAAGAAATGCAGGTGGCCTCCAGAAGCTGTGACCAGCCCTCAGTAAACAGCCAGCAAGAAATTGGGGACCTTGATTCTATAATTGAAAAGAACTGAATTCTTCCAAGTTGAATGAGCAGAAAACAGATTATCTCCTAGTGAGAGCCTACTAGACTTCAGACCTACATGACTACATGACTGTAGGATAATAAATTTGTGTCTGTTTTAGCCTCTAAATTTGTGGTAATTTGTTACAGTACTGATAGAAAATTAATACATTCTTTGTTCCCTCTGTTCCTTTTATGATCACTCCCATTTGCTCTCCTCGGTTATTTTTCTGGCCTGTCAAACATCATTTAAGATTAAAAATAATAAGGACAACTTTTAATGAGTGCTTAAAATGTGTCAGGCCTTATGATGAATATGTTACCTGAATTATGATATCTAATTTTGAGGTAAGTACTTTGTTTTCCCCAGTTTACAGGTGACTAAACCAAGATTTGGAAAGGCTAATAGCCCAATGTCAGATTGCAATTACATAAGTGATATGACCTTGGTATCAACTGGGAATGCCTTATGCCTCTGATCTATGTAAAAATGGCTGGAATGCTGACAGTTTCTCAGTCTGTGAAAATCTAAAGCCCTTCCCAAAGATTTGGTCAAGTATGACTCTTACATTCTTTTCGATAGCTAAAGTAAAACATAAGAAATTTGAGAATTGTGAGGTTTAACTACTGACTCTCGAAACTTGCCATCAGGATATAAATTAAAGCAAGTCTCACCTCAAATTCTGCAACAAATACAAACATTTATTAAACAAATATTCATTAGGATGCAGAGCCAACACAGTTCACAGATTAGCAAGTTCCAATATTTTATCCTTTAGATACTCCAACCCCACCTCGTACAAAAGGTTCACTCAGGCAGATGTAACTACATTCCAGGGACAAGATTCTGTTACCCTTAGAGGTGGCACAAGCAACTATCAATACACCTAAACTAATGATAGAACACATGATTTCCACGAGATCAGGCGTGGATGCTGTGGTGTTGATTTTACCTGTCAACCTGACTGGGCCACGAGGGCCCCAGCTATTTGGTCAAACCTTATTCTGGGTGTTTCTATGAGTCTGTTTTTGGATGAGATTAACATTTAAATTAACATTTAAGTTGGTAGATTGAGTAAAGAAGATTCCCCTCCACAGTGTGGAGTCATTGTCAGTCATCCAATCATCTGAAAGCCTGAATAGGTTGACTCTCCCCTGAGTAAGAGAAAATTTTTCCAGCCTGACCACCTTTAAAGCTGAAATCAATTTTTTTTCTGCCTCTGGACTAGAATGTAAACATTGGTTTTTCCTGTGTCTCAAGCCAGCTGGCCTTTGGACTGGAACTATACATTGGTTCTCTTGGGCCTCCAACTTGCTGACTCACCTTGCAGATTCTGGGACTTGCCACCTCCACAATCATATGAGCCTCTTCCTCTTAATAAATTCCTTTATACACACACACACGCACACATACACATGACCTATTAGTTTTGTTTTTTTTTGGAGAACTCTGACGATTATGAATGCCATCCCTAAGGGTGCAGGGTATGATCCTCTCCAAAATCTTATATCTTGTTATGTTAGTTTCAAACTGATAAATGACCACAAACTAGATGTCTTAAATCAACAAAACTTTATTCTGTCATAGTTCTGGAGACTAGAAGTCAAGAATCAAGATGTCACCAGGACCCTGCTCTTTGTGAGGCTCTGGGTAGAATCCTTCCTTGCCTCTTCCTAGCTTCTGGTTTTCAGTCCTTGGCATTCCTTGGCCTGCAGCTGTGTAATTCCAATCTCTGCCCCCATCTCCACTTGGCAGTCTTCCTGTGTATATCTCTCTCCTTATTTGACATAAGGACACCAGTCATTCTGAAAATGACCCACCTTACCAGCATGACTTTATCTTAGCTAATTACATTTGCAGCAGCCCTATTTCCAAATAATGCCACATTCTGAGGTACTGGGGGTTAGGAAATCAACATGTCTTTTGGGGGGACACAACTGAACCGACAGTACTTGTTTATGAAATATTTCAACCAACCCACATATAATGAAGACCCTTTAATTTCACCAATGAAATCCATTTTCAAAAATGCATCACGCTAATTAAGCCTTTAATTTCACCAAACAAAATCCATTTTTGATGTGCTAATTATCTGTGTCAGGCTAAAAACCCTCAGATGTTGGGGGGGATACGGAGAGCTGTAGGAACAAGCTGGCTGACCACTCCTTCATGGTGCATTAAGGTCAATAGTCTGCCTCTAAAGTTTCAAACTCTTGGATTGGCCAAAAAGTTCATTCGGATTTTTCTGTAAGATGAAAGAAAAATCCAAACAAACTTTTTGGCCAAGCCAGTAATTGGCTTATACACAGTATTGCAGAGTCTATGCTGAAGAAGTTTAAATCATAGACATTCTAATGTGTTCTGCGGTTTTTTGCCCTGTATCAACTTGGCTGCACATACATATTTCTCTATTAAGAAATTCACTCCCAGAAAACACGTCTTGCATTTGGTCAACTTTAGGCTGGTTCTTCCTATTTTTACTTACTCTATCAGGAAAGAAACAAGTTCTTCTCCTTGTCTCCTGCTTCTGTTGTTCTTGAGCGTACTCTTAGGGTCTCACTCTTTCTTCCTTAGCATTTCTCAAAGCGTATCCCTTCCAAACAAATCCATTGTTCCTCTTAAGAAGAATCCTCATGACTCCATTTGTTCGTCCTTTCCATATGAGCATTTTTTTTTTTTTTTTCGGTATGCGGGCCTCTCACTGCTGTGGCCTCCCCCGTTGCGGAGCACAGGCTCCGGACGCGCAGGCTCAGCGGCCATGGCTCACGGGCCCAGCCGCTCCGCGGCATATGGGATCCTCCCAGACCGGGGCACGAACCCGTATCCCCTGCATCGGCAGGCGGACTCTCAACCACTTGCGCCACCAGGGAGGCCCTCCATATGAGCATTTTAACCCAGGTCTCTCTGACTTTAAAACCTGAGCTTTTTGCCATGACATTGTACTGGATCACATGTATTACACTATTTAACACCAAGAATAGTATGACTATAAAACAAGTACAGAACAGCATGCAACTGCTCATAAGACTTGGGACATTTAGTTAAAACTTGATTAACAGTGATTAATTTTCTTTTTTTTTTTTTAGAAGATGTTGGGGATAGGAGTTTTTATTAATTAATTAATTTATTTTTGCTGTGTTGGGTCTTCGTTTCTGTGCGAGGGCTTTCTTTAGTTGTGGCAAGCGGGGGCCACTCTTCATCACGGTGTGCAGGCCTCTCACTATCGCGGCCTCTCTTGTTGCGGAGCACAGGCTCCAGACACGCAGGCTTAGTAGCCGTGGCTCATGGGCCTAGTTGCTCCGCGGCATGTGGGATCCTCCCAGACCAGGGCTCGAACCCGTGTCCCCTGCATTAGCAGGCAGACTCCCAACCACTGCGCCACCAGGGAAGCCCAACAGTGATTAATTTAAGAGCAATTATGCTACTGAGTTTTAGAGGAGAAATGAAATGTAAACAAAATAATTTTGGAAAAGTCCTTGATTTCATATTTAAATGGTAGAAATATATATGTTTGAAATAACTTCAGTATAGTTTCAAGCTGCATGTTAACAAATGGAATTTAAGGAAATTCTAATTACTGTTCTTTGAGCAAATGGGTAATTTTGGGTAAACCTCTGTGCTTCACAATTGCTTCCTCTGATGTTGGTAAATTGTCTCTCCTCCTTAACTAGTATGCGTATGGAAATTCTATAACTATACCTCCTTATCTGTAATTGTATCTATGTGAGAGAGATACATATGCAAATAGACTTAATTTTGTAAACTATTTGCTATTGCTCAAATTATTCCCACGTCATGGCTCCTACATATTTCTTATTAGATTGTAAGCGAATTGTATGTACCTTTGATGAGACCCAATGTGCAGTGACTGTTTGCCACATAAGCAGAAGTTTTTGTGTACCTTTCAAAATAGTCCGGTTTAGGGCTTCCCTGGTGGTTTAGTAGTTGAGAGTCCACCTGCCGATGCAGGGGACACGGGTTCTTGCCCCGGTCCGGGAATATCCCATATGCCGCAGAGCGGCTAGGCCCGTGAGCCATGGCCACTGAGCCTGCGCGTCCGGAGCCTGTGCTCTGCAACGGGAGAGGCCACAACAGTGAGAGGCCCGCGTACCGCAAAAAAAAAAAAAAAAAAAAAAAAAGTCCGGTTTAGTCATTGGTCTGCCACTCAAAAACTTTGTACTTTTCACTCAAGTTGCTAGATCTATAGGGATAGCAACTATCATTCATTTTGAGTATGGAAAATTCAAGATTGTGATAAAAAGTTGGAGGACGCTTCAAGTTTGCCTGCCATTTAGATGGCTTTGTGCTTGAAGTATGATTAAAAGAATACGCCTGTTTAATATCTCTGCAGAGGCTGTTGTACAATAGGAGAAGCAAATTCAAGTGCCATCAGGGGCCAAGCAGCTAACACATGATGGAAATGGACTAGATGCGGGCTCTAGTAAGCTCGGTTGTGCATGATTCTTTCAAAACCAGCAATTGTCTCTCACCTCGGCTATAAGGACCCAGAGGTGCCACTTAACCTAGTATTTTTTTGAATGAAGCTAGAAATGTATACATTTTATGTAAAATTTACAGATATTACATTATTGGCTCAATTTCTTTGAAAAATAAAATCTATCTGTGATTTTGGTCCATTTGTTGTGAAAAACCACCAGGTTGCAACTGGTATTCTACACTGATAATTAAGATAAAAAACAAAACGTCCCTGTTGGTGCTCTATCCATCCTCTTTGCTTGGCAAAGAAATCTGTCAACAATTTAATTTAGAATTCCTTAAATGTATTTCAACAAAAATCTGTTCCTTTGTTGAGGAGGGTGTATGAGGACATGATATCCATAATTTTTTTTAACTGTTTGGTATTATGCATTTAGAGATACCCTGGAAACAGAGATCTGCTGCATGATCTCTGACTCCATGTTTCTATGAAGTGTCCTTTCCACAACAAAATAAGACTCAGTTCTCTGTGTTAAACTCTCTCTGAATTAGTGGTACCAGTACCTTTTAAAATAGTGCCATTTTTTTTTCCTAAGTGGAAAGAATAAGTACACCTTTGTAACTTTTTTTTCCTGAACTTTAAAAGACCAATGCCAGGGACTTGGGTTAGGGGCAATAGGAGAGTGACTGCTTAACAGGTACGGGGTTTCTTTTCTGAGTGATAAAAATGTTCTGGAATTCGATAGAAGTGATCGTTGCACAACACTGTAAACATACTGGAAGTCCCTGAATTTTGCACTTTAAAGTGGTTTAAGTAGAGAATTTTGTTATGTGAATTTTGCCTCAATTTAAAGAAAAAAGTCGTTGCCATAGGGCCAAGATGCATCTTTATCATTAGAGGGGCATAAAATATCAGATAATGGTACCATATTTTCTTCTGTTTTGTTTTCTGAATAGATGGCTCCATTTCTCAAGCTCTCCTTATGTAATTCTTAACCTTTCTAATAGTCAACATAAATTTTTCTTGCGAATATTTAAATATTTCTTATCTCTGTTTATAGATGCTGTGGACTGAATTGTGATCCCCCCTTCCTCCCAAATTCATATGTTGAAGCCTTAACCCCTAATGTGACTGTATTTGAAGATAGGACTTTTAGGAGGTATTTAAGGTTAAATGAGGTCATATGGGTGGGGTCCTAATCCAATAGAATTGGTGGACTTATAAGAAGAGAAAGGTTCTCTCTCTCTCTCTTTCTCTCTGTCTCTCCATGCATGCACTGAGAAAAGACCATGTGAGCATGTAGCAAGAAGGTAGCCGTTTGCCAGCCAGGAAGAGAGTTCTCACTGGAACTTGACCATGTTAGTATACTGATCTCAGACTTCCAGTCTCCAGACTGGGAGGAGATAAATTTTTGTTCTTTAAGCCACCCAGTATATGGTATTTTGTTATGGCAACCAGAGCTAAGATAGTAGTTTAATGAGAATTAACCACCATTCTCTTTCTAACAACTCCTGTCTGAGTGTCCATAGAGAAACACACAAGGGAGCTACATTTCAAGGCAATGGAGTTCATCCAAAGTTGGCAGGGAGTGGCTACATATTCCCTGGTGATTTTTGGCATTAGCTTTTATGCATTGTTGAGCAGAATTTATGGTTTAGACTACACCACATATGTTCACATTCTTTTTTAAATGGCAGTTGTGACCAGAGTTGAACTTGATATGACCTGGGAGTAAATTTCGGAAATGATGGATGATCTAAGTGGACTTTCAGAATTATTTTCAGGGCTTTGTATCCACAAACTGTCTGTGGAATTTCTGTGCAATTAAGTGAGCTTCATCAATGTCAGTTGGAATCATTGGAGGGAGATAGGAACTCTGATGATGAAATAGCCAGTCTTGCAAGGCCAGTTTTAAGCTAAGCCATAACTATTTACTGCTTCCAAGTCTCCTCCTTATCCTTTCAGGCTGCCCTGTATTGGTTGTAGTGGCAACGTGGCACCATGATGCCTGTGCCACTGGCTTCTGCTTGCAACACTGGGCGAGACTGATCCCCTCCTTAGGATGTGGTCCAGCTCCCAGTGCTACATGCTGTCATTCACATACCAGGGTCAAGTCTAATGTTGCTCTTCTCCTCGTGACTTCAGCTGTTGAAGAGCTACAACCCTACTGTGGATTTTCAATGTTAGAGGAGCAGAGATTACAGCAAGGACATAGCTACTTGTCCAGTTTTCCATATGGGTGTGCCCAACTAGAAGAAGATTGCCAAGCGTTTAGCATGGCTACATTCTTCTGCAGTGTAAGTTGGGGCATACTGGTACATGTAAAAAAAATTTTTTTTACGGGCTTCCCTGGTGGCGCAGTGGTTGAGAGTCCGCCTGCCAATGCAGGGGACACGGGTTCTTGCCCCGGTCTGGGAAGATCCCACATGTCACGGAGCAGCTGGGCCCGTGAGCCATGGCCGCTGAGCCTGCGCGTCCAGAGCCTGTGCTCTGCAACGGGAGAGGCCACAGCAGTGAGAGGCCCGCGTACTGCAAAAAAAAAAAAAAAAAATTTTTTTACGAATTTGGATGTTGCTAAGGACTTTTATTGTTCACATTGCATCTACTTCTCTGAATCTTCTCTATCTTCAGGATAGCTGCTTCTCCTATCCTGGAGGGTAAAGGACGGAACACTTTAGCATGAGAGAACTCCAGTGATCCTTCACACCCCCTGGGAGAGGAATATGCTCTCTATCCCTTCAGAATGAAGCAGGTACCCACACAACCTGTGTTTTAAAACTGTTTACCTTGAATATATAGTAATAATTGACTTTTAATGCTTTGCATGAAATGTCACTTTACCAGCTTCCCTTTCAAATAGTCAAGATAAATGAGTGAAATTGTTAATTACTTGCCCAGACTAGCCCTTTAAAAGTATAAGGTTTATACACTGTAGTATATGCTGAAAGAGCTTCTATTTAGTAATACTATATGATTAAATAAAATGGATAACCTTCTTTTTAAATTTTATGTTTTAATTTAAATTTTGGTAGATTCTCTCTTCCCATGGTTCTAATACCAAAAATATGAAAGAACATACACTGAACATTCTTATTCTCATCACTTCCTTCTCCCAGTAGCTCATTTCAGCTCTCTCAGGCAACCATATGGACTCATTCCTTTGCATCCTTCTAGAAAAGTGTTTCTAAACCTTTTTTTCACCACCACTCTCCTAAGGAGCCTTTGAAGACATTTTTTCCTGATTATTGGTTCCCCTTTTAATTTGAATACACAGGTGTATTGTATATCTTTTTTTGCACTATATGTATAACCATGCTTTATATATTAAAACATTGATTCCTCCCACACAAGAACCAATTTTTACCCCTTTGGGGGTGATATCACCCCAATGAGAATGCTTATTCCAGGAGTGTTTTGTGCAAATACAAATACAAATGCCTTTTATTTCCCTCCTTTTACACAGATGGTAACATATTATACACATACTAACCTTTGCTTTTTTTTACTCAAAATATCTCATGGTAATATTTTTATAATGTTGTATTAAAAGTATCCCTATTGCTTTTTAATGGATGCATAGTATTTAATTTTATAAATTTAAATTAATTTACTTAAGATAATCCAAATTAATTTATTTCATCCCAATGATGAATGTTTAGGTTATTTCCAATCTTTTCTGCTTATAAAACATGTTACCATGATTAGGATTATACATGTCAAATATTGAGGTCTGTGGTATATTAAAGATGTCATGATTTCTCTGACAGTCCTCCTTCAAGAAGTGTGGTCTGTGTCTCATACCCTTGAATCTTGGTGAACAACATGACTGCTTGACGAATAGATTATAGTAGGGATGATGTTGTACCATTTTCTGGGCTCAGGCCGTAAAAGACTTCCTATATCTTGGAACACTTGCTGATGGAGCTGGTCGCCATGGTGTGAGGAAGCCCAAACAGTACCCATGGAGTGGTTCACATGGGAAAGAACTGAGGATTCCTGGTGATAATTCTGAGCTTCCAGCTGAAAGCTAGCACCAGCTTGCTGGTCATGCATATGAACCATCCTGGATAGGAATAACTGATAATGGAATAAGGTCTTTATCTTCTTCAACTGTTCATCACCACTTAACATTAATTATAGTCACTTCTTTAAATATTCACTTCCCCTTGATTCAGTGGCACTGCACTCTCATAGTTTCTCTCTCATTTCTCTGGCTACCATTTCTCAGACTCTTTGTCTTACCGTATTCCTCTCAAGCTTGAGATGTTAAGAGTTCCATAATGCTTTGTCCTAGACCACACCACCATCCTCCTCCTCCTCCTCTTCTTTTTTTTAAGTTTTATTTATTTTTATAGAGCAGATTCTTATTAGTTATCTATTTTGTACATATTAGTGTATATATGTCAATCCCAATCTCCCACTTCATCCCACCACCACCACTGCCCCCCCATCCTCCTCTTCATCCTCTCCCTCTCCTTCTTCTTCTTCTCCTTCTCCTTCTCCCTCTCCCTCTCCTTCTCCTTCTTCTCCTTCTCCTTCTCCTTCTTCTTCCCCTTCTTCTTCCCCTTCTTCTTCCCCTTTCCCTTACCCTTCCCCTTTCCCTTCTTCCTTCTCTTTCCTTTTCCCTTCCCCTTCCTCCTAATATTCTCTACAAGCCAACTCATCTGTGCACAAGTCTTCAACCATTTGGATAGACAATTTCAGCACAGATCTCTTTTCTGACTTCCAAGACTGTGTATTCAACATCCATTAATCCACCTCAGTCTCTCTACTTGGGTGTTTTATGGGTATCTCTCATACAGCACATACAAAACTGAACTCAAATCTCTTTTTTTTTTCCAATGTAATCTACCTCAGTGAGTGGCACTGCCAGCAAAGGGAGACCAGGAAATCATCCCCTCTCTCATTCACTCCCCACATTTAATCTATCACCCAATCACTTTGATTTTAACTCTTACTCTTTCTTACATTTTCACTTTTATCTATCTCTACTACTATCATTCTGCACCTAGTCACAACCACTTTCACCTGGACACTACCACAGCCTTCTAACTGGTCCCCTAGGGTCCATTCTTTCCTCCTTGAATCTGTTTTCACCCAGAAGCCAATGTAATCTTTTACAATTGCAAATAAAATCATACTATCCCCTGACTAAAGCTTTGAATGGCTCTTAGAATCAATATTAAGATATTTAATATGTCTTCTAATGCCCTAAATAATCCAGCCTCCTGATTACCTTAGAAAACCTACTCTGGTGTCACCTTTCTCTTTGTCAGATGAAATGAGCTACACTGGTTGTCTCTTGATTTTTAAACATAACATGCTCTTACCTGACTCTCTTCCTTGTTATATATGTCACAATTATAAACAAATAATTGTGCAATGAGTAGTTTTACGTCTATCATCTTTAACAGATTATAAGTCCTGCTTGTCAGATTCCCTGCTCTGTTCCCAGAATATAGCACAGGGCCTGGTACAAAGAATTAGGTAATAAAAGTTGATGCATCAATGAATAATGTTTACCTTCTCCTGGCCTGTGATTGGTAACAGATTTATATATGTATGAAAAGATATAGCATGGTCCAGGAAGCCAATGTTTCTAGAACATTGACAGCTGTTTAAAAGTCCATTCTTAAAATTGCGACAGTCATATATCTCCATTCTCCCAATAATCCTGCCTTGAGTAAGAGAACTCCACGTCCTGGTGTTGTGCCTCAGAAGGACTGAACCTTCCCTGGGAGCCTCACTGTACTCTCCTTCATGCCTCAGAGAGAGTTACAGCTTCCTTTCTTGCATAATGAACTAGGTGCTAATAATAAGGTGCTCACACTTAGCTGGCTTCCCTGCTATCTGACCTATGTCCTTGGAAATATTTCAGTGACAGTCTGTTTAACGTACCAATATGCCCCATCATCTATCAACCTACCAACTACTGGAAAAATTTACATGTTTCATGCATGGATAATTTGACTATCCTCAGGGGGTTTTAATTCTTGTCCAAAATATAGACATTTCACCAAACTTATAATTTCCAAGTGAATTCATTGTAAATGGAGGCTTTATACAAAAAATTGCACTTGGTTCGTTATTTTCTGATATAGTATGGCAGTGCATTTCTATTAATAAAAATATATATGCTTTCAAAATTATACTCATAAGTTATTAAAAATAAGCAGTTTCCCTGACTGTTTAGGGGAATATAAAAAATATAGTCATTATGCTGAAAAGTAAATAAGAAAATCATGTGTAAATGTGCTATTTGCACCATTTCATTTATTTCATTTTTTTACTTAGTATTTGAATGGCATAATGTCCTCACCCCCCTTGTGTATCTGTAGCCATCAGCATCACTACCAAACCTTTCAAACCCAAGCATCCCAGGCATTAGCCCAGGGACAAAGACTTCTGCAGCCACTACTTGGCCCAGGCAGAAGTTAAGAGAGGGGACACCGCACATCTGGCTGTTCCAAAAGCAGAGCCCAAGCCCACCACCATAGCAGTTGCTACAGGAACACTTCCTGTTCCCTGTCCCTGAAGCTTCTAAGCTCAAGGTGCCTTTGACCCTTTCCATTCTCAGAGCTGTTCTCTTTGAAATGCATTCTAGGCCATGGTTTTCTCCATTGTCTGTTTTCTTTCAGGGATTCCTCATCATGTTTTGTTTTTCTTTGTTTTCAGAATTTTAAAATTCTTTTCTGTCACTTTTAAGGATTTAGGGCAGAAATAGACACAGCCTTGTGTTCTCAGAGCTCCACCTTGATCCAAACTCCAGAGCATTTGTTGTTGTTTTATGAGCAGTGAACCACAAAATTTTGTGTAAGGCATGTTACAAATGTTTCCCAAGTGTTCCTGAGAGATTTTTTTCTTTAATTCTTTACATTGATATAATGTTTCTGAATACATTAAGCATTTTCATATGAATTATCCTATTCTTTCCTAACACAACTACTTTTCACTTTGCTCTTTTTAAATGATATCTATTATATGCTGGGTGATGAATAAGAAATACAGTTAAGATATGGAATACAAACCTTGTTGGATTTTGCTCTGGAAAATAGGCAAAAAAAATTTTTTTTCCTGTGTATGTAGATTGGAAACAGAGTTTAGGACAGAATGAAGGAGGGAGAGATTGGAATCTGGAAGGTCAGGTAGGAGATTTCCACAGTAATCTAAGCACTAAACTGATGAGACCCAGGATTAAAGTGCAAATAGAATGGACAAGAAAGTATAATTGGAAGAAATATTTCAAGGAAACACATGATAGGTCTTGGCAAAATGTATGTGATTGTTGGGAAGAGGCAATCAAAGGGGATGACAAGGTTTTCAATGAAGTCTAAAGAAGACAGTGGTGTCATTTGTGGAGACAGAGAACTCAAAGGGAGCGTGTCCTATGCCCTATGTGCACACACAGTCACACTGGTGCCTTGATCTCATTCCTATAAGCCTTGAATTCAGTGTAAGCTGATTTCATCTTGGACCCCATCCAAGAAAGTTTATTCCTGGAAGTCCTAGAAGGATTTCATTACAACATCACTTTTCACTTAACAACATGATTATGCAACTTGCATGTAATAGGAAAGTCATAATAAGGCTCCAGAGTATTTGCCTGCCCTGTAAATTAGCCCAAAGACCTGAAATCTGTAAGAAATTTTGGTAAGCCTATAAAGCCAAATTGATGCAAAGTAAGAATGCTAATAAAAATGTACAATATGACCTGTGCATTGATCCTGAATTAGTTTAGGTTTACGTTCACTGCCCAAGGAACATTACCAGTCACTGTTAGTAGTAGGATGACCTGATTAAAAAAGACTGGGCAGATAAAGTTGCCTGTGGGATGGTAGATATTTTTGGTCTTCTCAGCAAGATTCCTGGAACCATTCTGTTTTCAGCCTGGCCGCGCGTGACCTCCTCTTGCAGCCCTTGGAGAAATCAATACGGCCAGGTATGGTAGGGTAGGAGAGCAGTGAACCAGCAGGGCCAAGGCTGTGCCGGGCTCCAGATCCCCAGCAGATCTGTGAGCACATTAGCATTGCCCTTTTAAGACCTGTCCTCCAAGCTTCACCCTCAAGGCCTCTAAGGTGCTTTGGTGGCCTAATTTACACTAAACAGCAAGAGGAAATGCTCTGGGGCACAGCTGCCTAGCACACTCTCTTCACTTACTCAAATATTGCCTTTTTTCCTTGGCAAAAATTTTCATTCTGAAAGCAATTTCTCCTTTCTAAACTTGTTATCTTTTGCCTTTCAGTGGATGGATCTTTTGCTGCAACATTTCAATTGTGCCTTGGGTTTTCTTTGGCTAGCTAGAACTAGTGTCTGTCTACCTACTACCGTGGAGTCCCTTTTTGAGTGTCTAGCAGCCAAAGACAAAAATCTCTGCTCAGAATGACTCCTTCTTAGATAAAGGCTCTCCAGCCTGAGAGAGATAAGGGAACATGCTGTCTAAGCTGTAATTCAAAGTGTTGGGAATGACCTCTTTAACCCCCTTTTCAGCCCCCAAAATTCACATTCTCTTATCAGAGGCACGTGGGCAGCAGGATCTACCCCCAGGGCTGTGAAGTAGGAGGTAGAAAAACTTTTCCTGCTTTTTGTCATTTGTTTTTCAAGACCAGTCCTTTGGCTGGTCACCCATATGTGGCCTTTCACATTGCTTTGGCTTTCTTGGGAAATGGGAATGAATACGGCATTTTTTGTGAGAATCACTGTAGCATAAAAAGATTCCATGCACTCTTGTTGGTGTTCAGAGTTCTGGAAATATACATCTTAAGTGTAAATGTAAGGTTATGTGGGGCATATTGCAGTAATAGTGGGAAAAGCTTGTTTATGAGTGGCCAGACTGAGTTGTAGTCTTTTAAATGTATCTCTATGTGGTGTTGGCTAAGTTAAGTCTCTTTGAGATTCATTTTCCTCATATGTAAAATGAGTGATTCAGACCTTATGACTTCCAAAGCCCCTATGGCTCCTGCATTCTTATGAACGTTTGTTAAAACTTAGTATCTAGAGTCTCCTCACGACAGTTACCCTACTCCCCCCGCCAGAAAAAATCTGGACACAGCTGCTTCCGGGACATACAAGACAAGACAAGGTGATCTGGACTTGGTGGGCAAAATATGGGATGTGGAAAATCTAGACCACGTAGGTAGAGAAAAGTAAAAAGAAATAAAATAGAAAGAAACCTTACTCTGGGCATGGTGGTGAGTGGGGAGGTACAGAAGCCAGAACTGTGGACCTCAGGTCAGTGGTTCTCAAACTTCAGCCTGCATCAGAATCACCCAGAGGGTTGTTAATACACAGATTGCTGGCCCTACCTCCAGCATTTCTGATTCAGTAGGTCTGCTGTAATACCTGAAATTTTGATTTCTAACACGTTCCCAGTGATGCTGATGCTGCTATTTCCAGGGACCTCCTTTGAGAGCCGTTGCTGTAAGTAATTTTCTCACTTTTACGTGCTATAATCTGTAGGAGAGCGTTTTAGCTCTAAAGTAGATTCAAATAGCAGAGGATTGAATGGGTTATCTTTTCATGTCCTTTACAGTCGATTCCAGGCTTGGTATTGGAAGGGACTGCCACTTGAGACAGTGGCTACTGTCACTTGCTGTTGCTTTTATGTACTATAGGAAGGTGGGCAGCTACTCATTTCCTCTCTGCCACCATTCAGAGGACAATGAAAAATAGCACATGCATTCATTTATTTTTCCATTCAACAAATATTTTATTGAGTTCTTACTATGTTCCATTCACTTTGCTAGAAGCTGGGGATCTAGTGATGAAAAAGACAGACAAAAATCTGTCTATTCATGGAGTTTGTATTCCAGAGTGTAGTAAGGAGAACTCAATGCAAGCAATTCCCTTTGTCCCAAGGAAGACATTTTAGTCATCAGATATTTTTAAGGTTTACCTACTCTACACCCAGCACCCTAATACACAGCTCACGCTAGGTGAGAACAACAAACAATCCACACACTCAAGAGGCTTAAGGTTTAGTGGGTTGTTAACACCAAAACACATGAAGCTACCAGTTTGGTTCAGGGAGTATTATGCAGGATGCTCCATTTTTCATTAAATGCTAAGTTGTGTGATACTGATTTTAAGGTCAGTAGTTAGGAGGGGAGGCCCATCATGTAGGCTGAAGAACCAGCAATTTGGGTTTTAGGTTCTGCTCCCTCATCTATGATGAGTACCACGGGCTTAAGGTGAAGCCAGTACCACAGAGCACCACTCAGCTCTGCACTTCATGGCTCCAGTGTCCGGCCTAGTTCCTGCGCAGATAAGCTTCTAGATGTTGTGACCTCTAGGTCCCACAACATGGGGGTAACAAGCACTCAATTGTGTTTTCTAAAGACTCCCACAATTACTCTTGGCTCTCCCAACCCTACTTTCCAGGGAAATGTGCAGGGTAACGTCCATTTGGAAATCCAGCACATGTGCTTTGAATTCCGCAGAAATTTCCTATTACAGCTGTATTTTGTTATCGTGTAGCAATATTTAACTAGCATGTTTCTATAAAAAGAAAAAAAATTGAGGTAAAATTTACAAAGAGACTAAATTAAAACATACAGATACAAAAGTGACTTAAAATTAAGGAATACCAAAGTTGGCATCAAACTTACAAAAGCAATCTAGCACACAGTAGATCAAAACTGTGTGTTGAAAGTATGAATTGATCAACCTATCAATACACCATATTGTCTCTTTTTTGTCAGAGGGAAGCTGAAAAGAAGACAAAGGCTTGAGTTTAAATGTTCTTTCAGTGACTCTGGAACAAATCGTTAAATCCATTTCATTTTGGTATCATAAAATGGGTAAATTTGAATGCCTTGACAATCAACATGGTAATTATTTGGGATAAGCACTGTCAGGTGGTCAGGTAGTTGAGCTAAGGGTAGACTGTTTTCTTTCTAGTGTAGAGAGCTGTCAAGAACTTGGCTCTGGAATTCAGACTGAGGTTGGTGAAAGTCCCAGCTTCTGTTCTTAATCACCCACCATACTGCTTCAAACACAGTCCTTTATACAGAAGACCAAAGTCCAAGGCAACTGTTAGAAAGAATTCATGCCTTAGGAGCCTCGATATAAGGATCTGAGTTTGCTTGTTTAATTGGCTTATTACATATGGAAAGGACAATTGGACTACAAAACAGGACACTTGGGGCCTATAGTGGCTCTGACACTCCTGTGTGAACTTAACTCTCTGAACTTAACTCCTTTTTTATAAAGGTTTGGGGGAAAAGAAAAAAAAAACTATGTTCATATTTTATATTTTATATTGAATGACACAGCTAGATTCATTAGCCCTTTGGGGGCAGTTCCTTCCTCCTAAGTGGAAACATCCCAGATCCTCCACCTTCCTTCCCCCTTCCTCCGTGGCAGGTGGACTAGCATACAAGTAGCAAGAGAGGGAGGGACAGGACAGAGTGGGACCTCTGCAGCTGGCGCTCAGCAAATTAACCAAGACTGGTTCATCCACAGTCTGTTCTTGTTCACGTCCTCACCAATAACACAGAGGAAAGTGGACAGAACAGGATTTTTGTCTTTTTACAAACATGCTTACAGCTGCAGATCATTTTCTTTCACCTCTCTTTTCCCCTCCAAGCTGTCTAAAGTGTTCATTTTAACTTGATTTCACCTGCATGAAAGAGGAGGAGAGGCCCCGGGCGATTTGTCCTGTTCTGCAACCCCTAGGGATGGACTTGCACGTGGGGTCAGGGTGGCCTGTGTCCTAGGTGGTTTGCTTCTTAAATATTAATGAAATCAGTTTCCTCCAAGAATGTCCTCAAATCCCCTGAAGGTTCTTAGATGGTGCAGTTTGCATTTAGCTATTTCCATTAGCAAAGACTGTTGTACAAACAGGCACTGGCAGCCTGTCAGTCAGGGCTCTGCTGGCTTCACTTCAGAGAAGGACTCAGAAGTGTGAGTTAAATGAGCCCAGCAGGCATGTAACCTCTGGGTCTGGAAAAATCGTGACTCACGGAGTGATTCTCCGGAAGTGGATGGCAGACCAACTTGGTTAAGAAGCTTAAAGCTCCTCAAAACAAAACCTAGTAAAAATGATGATTAAAGCTAATGTGGAGCAGTTACTCTGTGCCAGCAAGTGTCTAGTAAACCGCAGAGAAACCTGTCATACATTTTACTCCTATTTTAATACGTGGAAACTGAGGCACAGAGAAAATATCTTGACCTATGTCCCAGAACTCTGAGTGGTGGCATGAGGGTAAATGCATGCAGTCTGTCTCCGATCCTGTGCTTTTAACCATTATTCCACATGACTCTGTGAAAATGTACTTCCTACAGGTGTGTCATTTGGCACAGTTTCTGGAACAATTTAGTAATACCTATGAAAATAAGCACTGATTAACTAATTCAGCAGTTCCACTTATTAATGTCTACCTTAGAGATATGCACTCACTCATTCACCATGAGACATTGGTTGTACCACTGTTTGTATAAGCGACCTAAATATCCATCAGTAAAGGTATGGATGAATAAACCACAGTTCTTACACTGTGGAATAACATAGAGCTGTTATAGAATGAAGCACATTATGGATAGATGTTTAAGACCTATTATGGAGTGATAAAGCAAGTTGCAGAATGAAGCAAATGGTATGATACCACTTAATGTAAAAAAACAAACACAATACTGCCTATATTTTCTCTGCATCTATATGGGTGTGAAAATATCTGGAAGGATACCAGGAGAATAATAACAGTGGTTACTTCTGGGAAGAGGTGGAAGGAAAGGTAATGGAGATGTTAATCAGAGGGGTCTGGCCTTATGTGTAAAGTGTTCTCTTTTTTTCATGTTTTCTTATTCATATTCATTTTCACATCTTCATGTTTTACTTATACAATTAAAAATAGAAATTGACAGATGGATAAACATAAATAAATAGAGTAATTAAAAGTATTTTTAATGTAGTATTTCAGCCCTGGGAATCCCCCCACCTCCTGCCAGTAGGAATTTAGAATCACAGGATGGTGGGGCTGGAAAGGACCGCAGAGATTTTTTAATCTCACCTGCTCATTTCACCAATGAAGAAAGTGAAGCTCTGGGAGATTACGTAACCTGACTGTGGTCCCCCAGAGAGTCCTCATCATGGTGAGCCTGGGATACAAGCCTTCTGGCTCATAGGGAGGGCTCACAGCCCTCACTCAGCTCAACTACCAGTGCTCCATCGGCAGGTGACCCTGCAAGGTGCTGCCTGACAGAGCCACCCGGAGCCTGGTCCCGTCCGTGCTCAGTGAACTTCGTGTACGTGCTCTAATAACCCTGAGCACCAAGAGCTGCTGAGCCCCCCAGATGAAACAGCCTTTGGCCAGATTGTTCACAGACTTTGTGACAATTCTCCCACATGCATATTCATCATGAAGGAGAGTGTTTCCATCTTTGAAACTACATTTTTTTGTTTGTTTTGGGTGGCTGTGTGGCTTGGATTTTTGTTGTTAATTCTTCTCTGAGAATAAAGAGAAGGAAAAATCCTACATTGCTTTCAGCTTATGCAGCCTCCCCAGAGGTGTGAGATATAAACACAGTCTGTTTCCTGTATGGCTTTCCCAAGGGCACTGAAAATGTGATGATATTTAATTGGCTGTTCCATGTCTTCAGTGCCTTGGTACAACAGCCGATACGATCATGAAATGAGAAAGAGCATCTGTGGCTGAATCATGGAGAAGGAGAGCAGCTCGGGAGAAAAGAGCAGCTTCCACAGGCAGTTCAGGCCTCAGAGAGATGATCCGAGAGGAGACATCTATGAGATTATATTCCCCTTTTAAACAAAGCAATATTTAAGAAGTCTGAGTGGGAAGGACCACTCTTTGTTGCTTGTTTGTACACTCTTATTCCCCTTAGATGCAACCCAGGCCTCGGTATGTTGGTGTGCTTTTAAGGAAAAAGCCTTCGTTGTTTTTTTCAAAGAAAGGGATAGTAATAATAGTAACTAATTTACTAAGTGCTTGTTTCTGTTAAGTACTTGTTTCTTTTTTTGTTTTGTTTTCTTAATAAACTTTACTTTTTAGGGCAGATTTAGATTTACAGAAGTTTCAGTGGAAAGTACAGAGATTTCCCACATTCCCCTGTTATTAACATTTTTCATTCGTGTGGTAACATTTGTTACAATTGATGAGTCAAATTGATACCTTATTATTAACTGAAGTCCCCAGTTTATATTAGGGCTAGCTTTTTGTGTTGTATATTCTTTGGGTCTTGACAACTGTATAATGACATGTAGCCACTGCTACAGATTCAAAAGAATAGTTTCACTGCTCTAAAAATCCCCTGTGCTTCACCCATTCATCCCTGGCTCTCTACTGCCAAATCCCTGCCACCACTGATCTATTTACTATAGCTATAGTTTTACCTTTTCCGGAATATCATATCATTAGAATCACACAGTCGACCTTTATTTTTTAAATTAGGCGGTTTTTTTTAGGTAAATTCACCCTTTTTAGGTGTATAATTCTATAAATTTTAACAAATATGTGCAGTAGTACCACCACAGTCAAGATATAGACTGCTTTCATCACCCCAAGCAGCTCCCTCATGGCCCTTGCTATTAATTTTTTGATATGTATTATAAATCCTCTCTACAGACCTCTGAGGAAGGTGCTCTTCCCATGGCCACTTTATAGTGAGGAATCTAGGCACAGAGAGGTTTCCTGATTTGCTCAGGGGCACACAGTTACTAAAGAGGTAGGGCCAGTATTTGAACCTCAGTGATCTGACTCCACAGGCCATGTTTTTACTGCCTGGTTGCAGTGTCTTAATGTCCTGCTTGTATACTCCAAAAACAATGGAACTGTATTGTATCATAGAGCATAATACTCTAAAGAAGAATCTCCTAATTTACTAGCAAAGTAAATAAGCGCCCCGTGCCACCGCAAATGGAAATGGCTTTCTCAAAGTCCCAAAGTGAGTGGTAGGATGGAACCAGAACCCAGGACTCCTGACTTTAAATAAAACCTTGAGGGCATGCTTTGCTCCTAATAGGCACTTTGTAAGTATCTCTTCAATTGAATTGAAATATATTCACATTCTCAGGGGACATGATGACAAGTCAGGGTGACTGTAAGTCTGAAAAGCACTAAGATACTGCATGTCTCTAGGCTTTGAGGCCATGTCAGTGTTCTCATCCGCGCCCCCGTCAGAATGTTGTGAAGAAAGCCTGACACACAGGAGAATCTGTAGGGCAGTAGCACAACATTACGGTAACATGCCCTTTGGGACTTTGGCTTGAAAGCAAGAGATACAAAAAAATAGATTACACATATGAAGGTGGAGAAATTACACTGCACAGCCTCACTCCACCCCTGTCCCCCACTGTCCACCAACCACTGGGAAAAAAGTTTGACTGTTGACAGCCCATCCCCGAAGGTGATCTAGAACTGCCTCCCGACTGAAGCTCTTTATGAGATTACCTGGCATCTCCATAGAAGTGACCCTTAGGAAATGATTCATGTTGTGCAGGACATTAAGTCTTTATTGTGAATATTCAGTGTGGGAAGGAAGGCTAAAAAGATGGTTCCAATCTCCAATGATATTTATGTAAGCATCTGAAGATGGCTTGTTGTATTACCCATTAGTATGGCTGTAACTTTTGTTTACCTTGATTTAAACTTTTCCTAAACCAGAGCTGAAGTAATCAAAGAGGCTTCCTTATTAAGTGATAAATATTGGAGTTGAAGTTATTTTTTTTAAAACAGCAAAGCTGACTTTTTTCTTTTGCTTTAATTAATTTGTTATTTTTTTATTTTTAATTTATTTTATTTTTGGCTGCATTGGGTCTTTGTTGCTGCGTGGGCTTTTCTCTAATTGCGGCGAGCGGGGGCTACTCTTCCTTGTGGTGTGCGGGCTTCTCACTGCAGTGGCTTCTCTTGTTGCAGAGCATGGGCTCTAGGCACACGGGCTTCAGTAGTTGTGGCACACAGGCTCAGTGGTTGTGGCCCATGGGCTTAGTTGCTCCGTGGCATGTGGGATCTTCCTGGACCAGGGCTCGAACCCATGTCCCCTGAATTGGTAGGTGGATTCTTAACCACTGTGCTTCCAAGGAAGCCCCTGAAGTTATTTTTTAAGCAACAGTATTTGTCAGTCGGCTACTAATAGGGAGGGTATATCAAACTGGAAATGGGAAGGAGTGTAATTAACAAATTCTCCTGCTCTCAAGTAGCTTATAACTATGGGAGAAAATGGCCAGCAAACAACTAGGCAGCAACCAGGTTCTCAGTGTTAGGACAATAGCTGTTTAGAGAAGAACATTCTGTTGACACTAGAGTATCTACAGAGGCTTCATGGAGCTTGACACATCATAAGGGATGAACAGGATTTAAGTAAGTGGCTGAAACAGTGCCTGGTACCTAGAATGCTCTCAATAAATATTTGTTCAATAAAAAAAAGAAGGAAAATACATATCTTACGTGTGGAACAGTATGGGCAGAGGCACAGAGATGGAACTGAGTGCAGTCATCCTGACGAGGGCAGAAAAAAGTGGAACTGAAATGGGCTGGGTAGAGTAGCACTAGACTGTAGTTGCCCAGCAGGGAGATGGCATTTACTGACACCTTCTCTGCACTTCAAACTACAGTAAGGATGACTTATCCCACTTGAATCTCCAGATATGAATTCTTACTATCTTTATTCATACATGTAACTATTTAAGCTTTGAGCAGTAAAGGAATTTGCTCAAGGTCACACACCCGGTGATCAACAGGTTAGTAATTCATACCCTGTTCTGTCAAACTCTAAAGTCCTGGTTCTTCCCACTGTGCCACACTCTTTCTTAGGAGATGTGTTTGGAAGTAATGTGATAAAGCCTTATCACTTCTATTCTTAGTTCTTAAGGAGGGAAAAGGAAAGGTAGTGATTTAGAAAATTGTTCACTGGGTCCATACTCAAGACAGAGTATTAAAGAATGAGAAAGGACATTGGGGGCCCAGCCAAAAAGGCTGAGCTGAATAGTGGCAGCAGTGATGGGAAGGACAAATATTAAAGTTATCTGAGACAAACCAAAGTAACCAAGCTTAGCGACAGGTTAGACATAAGGGATGAAGGATGAGGGGAGCAGTTCAAGTTAATCATAAGATTTGGGAGCTGACAGAGTAGAAGAAAATGATACTGGCTTGGAACAAAAAGACAGTTCTGGAAAATAGAATCTTGTGGGTGAGGGGAAGAAGATGACCAGTTCAATTTGGGACATGTTGATTTGGGAATGATAGCTGGAGACATAAATGGAAATATGCTACGGGCATCTAAAAATATGAGTCTAGACAAAGATCAGGCTTAAATATAAAATTGGAAGCCTTCTTCCTTGAATAAAAACTCTGTCAACAGAGGAGTGTAGAACAGAGCCTTGAATCATACCCACAATGAGACAAAGACAAAGAGAATCCAGGAAAGCTACTACACAGGGAGTAGTTGGAGAAGTGGAAGGAGAACAGAGTTGATAGCTAGCTAGACAGATAGACAGGTAGAGAATTTGTCATAAAGAAGAGACAATAGTGTATGGGGAAAATGACTAGCTCCCAACACTGTCAAATGACATAAAGACTGTGTTAGAGTATTGGCTGAGATTCTGTAACTGAAAACTCAAACTGGCGGCGTTAAGTGCTGGCAGGGCTGGTGTGTTGATTCCGCAGTCATCAGAGTCCAGGGATCCTTGTGCTGTGTTGCTCTGCCTCCTTTAACACTGGATGCAGTGGATTGAATGTTTGTATCCCTCAAATTCGTATGTTGAAATCCCAGCCCCCAATATGATGGTATTATGGGGTGGGGACTTTGGAAGGTGAACTAGGAAGTTATAGGTTAATGCTCTTATAAAAGAGACCCCAGATAGCTCTCGTCCTTCTCCCACCATGTGAGGATAGCACAAGAAGGTGGCAGTCTGCAACCTGGAACAGGGCGCTTACCAGAACCCGACCATTATGGCATCCTTATTCCAGCCGCCAGAACTGTGAGAAATAAATTTCTGTTGTTTGTAAGCTACCTACTCTATGGTACTTTGTTATAGCAGCCAGAACTGACGAAGACACTGGGCTTTCTTCTCATGGTTTAAGTTAGTTCCTCCAGTTCTTGCCATCACGTTTGTATTCAAGCCTGCAGAAAGGAGGAAAAGAGGAATGGGAAAGGCCTACCTTGGTAGTTGCATGCCTCAATGTAGATTCCATTGCTGTACTTGGTTACAAGGGAACCTGGGAAATGTAAATCTTTGGGCAGCCACATGCCCAACTGAATTTCAACTTCTTACTGTGTAATAAGGGAAGCATGGGTATTGGGGGCCCACTAGCCCTCGCCATCATGAATAGAAAGGATAATAGTAATTCAGAAAAGACCCTTGAATTTGACAAGCGGTTGGCTACTGCCAAAGCCTGTTTAACTTTTCTTCCTGCCTCCAGTCTTGCTGTCTTCCAAACCATCGTCCATGCGACAATTAGAAGTAATTTTTCCAAAGTGTCACTCCTCTGCTTGAACACTTCATTGACTCCTCAGCACTTTTAGGATAAAGTCTAAAACCATAAGTATAGCTAGGCTCTTGTGATTAGAACCGTACCCACCTTTGAAGACTCACCTTTCTCTACTCCCTTCCCTCACACAGCCCATTAAACCCTACATTCCTCCCTCACTCAGTTTCTCACATTGACTGGAATGCAGGGTTAATTTCCTCTCCCTCCCATGTGTTGAATCTCCTCTTCCCCCTTCTTAGTATACTTTCCCCCACTTTGCTTGGATTCTTCCTGTCTTCTTTTAGCTTAGATACTACGCCCACTGGGACACTTTCATAGGCCTTCCAGGATAGAGTTCTGTGCCATATCTACGTGTTCCGGAAGTACCCGGAGTGTCACGTGGACCACTTATCCAACTCTGCCTTGTAATGCTTGGCTTCTCCGTGTCACCCACTAAACTCAGCTCCTTGAAGAAAAAGGAAGCCCATTATGCAAATCTGTGTGCCCGGAGGTTAGCACAGGGCCTGTTACAGAGTAGGAGACCCAAAAGTATTGGTTTCATGAAAGAAAGGCATAACTCTAATGAGAGAAAAACTTAAAAGCTATTATTTATCGAAGCAGGTAAACACACTTTGGATTTCCTGCCCATTTACTGTTGTTTCTTAGGCTCAGGCCCCTCTGCTATATAATGAGGAACTTCTTAATATGCTGACAAATGGCAAAGAAAATGAATTACCTTGACAAGAAACATTAGAGTGTGGCATTTATCTTACAACCTGAAACATTGTTGGATGTCATGATTCCATGTCTTAGAGCTAGTCAGATTGTTTTTGGCAATCCCCATTTCAAGGGAGGGAAAATTGTCTATTGTAAATGAAGCATCCACAACCCACTCTTTAGCAGAGCTGTAAGAGCTTTTTTGCTTATTACCATGGCAACCACCAGCCCAACACTGCACATTAGTGTACTTGTCTAGACAGTACCAAATTCATCAGCACTTCCTCTTTTGTATGCTTGATTTTAAATAGGCAGGTATAGATCCAAGGTGCTACGGGGAAAGAAAAAGTTTTTCTTTCCATGTGGGCAAATGAGAGTGTTGAAAGCTTCCTGTGAGCATCTAAATGACTAGCATTGAAATCTGCACTAATTTGAAAGCTCTAGTTAGTCTGTGTTTTTCTTTTCTAATAAAACCTTACTAGAAATAAAGAACTAGAAATACACCCATATGGTCTGCCAACTGTGTCTAAAAATAATTTATGTGAAAGAAAGCGTACTAACTTTTAAATTTATAACAAACCAAGCATCAAAAATGTCTTTTAATTACTCTTTTCTTCTTGTCATCAGTATTTGGACACAAAGACATCCAAAGCCATAAACCAGACATCTATTGACTTAGAGTATTTGTGGTGTTCCCTTCAAGAGAGGAATCTGAGCAGGACCCAACCCTGCAGACCCAGTCTCTTGAGCCGTGCTCAGTCTCAGGGTCAGGCATTCCTCAGACAGAGCCCTCCCTAAGACTTGCTTGGTCTTAAATCTCTGGCAATGCTGAAAAATCCACCAGCAAGTGTCCTCTGGGAATATTTTGGAATGGAGGACCTAGAAAGAACACATGTATATTTACCCTCAGAGTTGATGCAACCAGTGGTTTTGACTAGTCTATGGGTATGAATAGAAACTTTGAATTCTATTTGTATATAGTTAACTATGTGACTGGTAACTCTGTATGCAATTTATTCTAATCTGATAGGAAATAACTGGGGGTAGGCAGGGACATTTGGCCCAGGCCTCACATTCACAAAGGGCAGCAAATTTAGAAGTCTGACCTTGTCTCCAAACAAGCATATACAAAGAGTCAGAGATGTGCTTACAGAATTGGAACCAGACAGCATTCATCATATATCTAAACTTGGGTCCCTTGCTGGATCATACTGCTTTGCAGAACACTATGAGATAGTACAGTTTATAAGATTCATCATTATTGCATGGAGAGAATAATTATATCACATTAATTTGCATGTGTCCAAAGCATTGGTTTGCTAAACGTAAATATTTGACATGGAAAACAAAACACGTTTCTCATGTCTTCCTTTTTGAAAATATATCCATAGCCTCATGAAACTGAAGAGGCCACAGCTCTCTCACGGCTGAGAAGCCTCTGAGATCAGGAATCACCTTGATTAGTGTTTGGTCCCCTAAGTCTTTGTGCTTGACTTTATGACATTTGTTGGATGCTTAATAAAACATTAGTTTAATTCATGTATGAATGAATGAACCATGAATATGAATAAACACATTTTGGTTTCTAATCAAGGTTTCTTAAATTATATACAAATAGCATTAGATATGCCTTAGGCAACGTTAGCTAATAAAAGAAATGTCATATTAAGAGAAAAAAACCCAGGCGATTTTGGTATCATCTCATTGAACTGTACAGCCAGAAAGTCACAGAGAAGAACACTAAAATATCACTGAGCAAAAAACAGTGGGAAAGGTAAAGTTGAATTAGTGGAAACTGAAGTGCAAAATATTTTATAAAAGAAATAAAGTTTTATTCTTCTCAAGTTAATGTAACTCAGAATAGACTGTGGTCTAACAGAGGTCAAGCTATCTGCTTAACCAAAGCATAATAACAGCAAGAGGCCCTTTGTGCTGTTTCCTGCGGCCGCTGTAACAAATTTCCACAAATTTAGTGGCTTAGAACAACACAGATTTATTCTTTTATAGTTCTGGAGCTCAGAAATCCAAAGTCCATTCCACAGGCTGAAGTCAAGGGCTGGTTTCTTCTGGAGGCTCTAAGGGAGAGTCTGTCTGTCTCCTTGCCTTTTCTAGTTTCTGGAGGCTGCCTGCCTTCCTTGACTCATATCACTCCAATCTCCTGTCTTCATCGTCACATTTCCAGCTCCTTCCCTTCACCTTCTTGCCTCCCTCTTATAAGGATGCTTGTGACTACATTTAAGGCCACATGGATAATCCAGAATAATCTCCCTTTTCCAAGATTCTTAAGTTAATCATATCTGCAAGCCCCTTTTCCCATGTAAAACAACATTAGCAGGGGCCAGGAATTAGGATATCAGTATCTTTGGGGCTATTATGCAACTTACCATACCTTTGTATCCCATGAATGGTTGTATCAGGCACCTTATTTTGTTTGGGTTTGATTTTCCTCATCTGTACAATGAGGAGGTTGTATTAAATTAGCTCCCAACGTTTTCAATATTTTGAAATATTCCCCTTCTCACTGCCCTCCCCCAATACACCGCACCCCAACACACACCCGCACACCCACATACCACACCCCAGAGTCTAGTTAAGAGCACAGGTTCTGTAGCCAGTCTGTCTGGCATAGTACCTGCTCTCCACTTACTAGGTATGTGACCACAGTTACCTTACCTCTGTGCACCTCAGCTTTCCCATCTGTAGAATGAGGATAATAATAGTACCTCCTTCTTAGAGTGGTATGTGGCTTAAATCAGTTAAAACACATAGTTTGGTTTTGTTGTTCAGTAACTGCTGGCTCTTAATATTAATTAATATTCTTAATCCACAGAGTCATTCATAATTGCATTTAACTTATGTAAATTCAAGTAGCTCAGCAAAAAGAGTGGCCACAACATAAATAATGCGAATAATTACTCTTGTTGTTCTACTCAATTCACAAATGCCCGAGAGGGAGGGTGAGAGGGAAGATGTGAGTCACTGCCCATCTCAGCTGCCCCGGTCCTTGTGCTTCCGTAGTGTAAGCATCTTGCAGCCTTCAGAGTGATTCTAGAGTTTTAGCATCTGGTGTTTGAACAACATTTTCCTCCTAATGAAAGCTAATTTGCAGCTCAAGAAGAAATCTCACTCACCCAAGGAAGAGAACGTGGCTCCACCAAGGGTGAAGATGGGGCTGTGCTGTACCACTTGGGAGATACTTAGGCTTCTTCAGCAGAGCTTCTGCCCAAGGGGTTTTCAAGGGTGACTTTGCCTGTACCCAACTGACTCTTAAGCTCATCCCTACGTAACCTCCTCCTGCATAAGATGTGACTCTTTGGTGCATCTACAGGCTCCTGGACTCCTTACAGAAATTCTCAGCTGGGAAAGGCTGTGTTGTCTCCACTAGCCAAACTTCTAGGGCCTCAATTTCAATCATGAATTTGGAGCATGGACATATTTTCCCCTAGAAAAAGGAAAATACAGGCATACCTTGTTTTCTTGTGCTTCACTTTACTGCTTTTCGAAGATACTGCATTTTTTACGAATTGAAAGTTTGTGGCAACCCTGCATCGAGCAAGTCTATCGAAGTCATTTTTCCAACAGCATTTGCTCGCTTCATGTCTCAGTGTCACATCTTGATACTTCTTGCAGTATTTCAAACTTCTTATTAGTATTATATTTGTCATGGTGATCTGTGATCACGGCTCTTTGATGTTACTACTACGTCTCACTGAAGACTCAGATGATGGTTAGCATTTTTAGCAATAAAGTATTTTTCAATTAAGGTCTATACTTTTTTTAGACATAATGCTATTACATACTTAATAAACTACAGTATAGTGTAAACATAATTTTTATATGCACTGGGAAACCCCCCAAATTTGTATGACTCACTTTATTGTGATATTTAGTTTATTGTGGTGGTCTGGAACCTAACTTGCAATATCTCCAAGGTATGCCTGTATTAGACATTTCAGTAACAGAAGAGCATCATAAGTTCAGTTAAGTAGAAATTAGCATTAATTTCATCATTACCTATTACAGGAATCATGTGAAAATGAAATGAGATGATATATAGAAATCAAGAAATGATCAGTGCTCAACAGTGGTGTTTAAGAGCAGCAATATGATCCCACCAGAGTTTTCCATCCAGAGGCCTCTGGGTGTTTCAGGGCTAAAACACAGAGTGCTAACCAGAGAGGCTTGTCACTGAGCACATCTTTGACACTGGCCTTCCAATCAAAAAGCATGAAACATTAGCAATTATAAAAAGTTGAAATGTGAACCCCAACCCAATATTTTCTTGCCCCTACTCTGCTTATTGCCCAGAGCAGGAGTTTCTAACCTATTGGATCACCGAGCACTCTGAAACTCTAAGACCTTCCACTAAGAAAAAACTGCATACCCACACTCACATAAACAAACCTCTACATAAAATTCAGCAGTGTACCCAAAGTAGAGACCACAGGTTTAAGAACCTTCCACCAGAATTCAAGGCCTTTTCTCATCAAGTCCTATCTATCTTTCTAGCCTCATCTCTAGATGTTCTCTCTTCCATCAAAACCATATCACAGTGTGCCAGACCACCCTTTGTGCTTAGCTTCATATCCCACTGGTGTACCTTTTATTCCAGCTATTGCTGCAGAGACCATCTTCCTGCATGTATAACTAAACCTCTTATCTCTTGCTTTCTGTCCTGGGACTTTTCTGGAAGGAAGGCAAGGATGCTGTTGATAACTTTCTTGACATTAGCACGTGTACAAACCTGAAAGTACACAGCAGTTAACAATCCCTGGGGCACCCTTGACTGCTGGAGGACAGGAATCGATTAATTAGCACTCTCATTTTCCAGACCTCAGGTGGACAGTTAGGAGGTGTATTTTACACAGGCCCTTGGAGGGTCCCAGTAAGACTGCACAAAGTAAGGTCCCACGCGATAATGCCCTCATGTGTCAGCTTTCTCCCTGTCCTTGCTTCATCCTTCCCAGACTCTTACACTTACTCCCTGGGATCATGTACCAAAATAAATGACATGCATGTGAGCCCTTGTCTCAGACTCTGCTTTTCAGGAGAAACTCAAACTCAAGCACACAGAAATTACACTAAACAATTTCTGGCTCCACATTTTATTCTGCTATACCTTAAGTCTAAAATACCCTCTCCTTTTCTATTTGGTAAATCTCCTTATCCTCAAACCCTTGCTCAAATATCATCTACATCAGAGGTCATACACTAGATTTGGCCTGGTTTGGTCCACAGTTTTTCCTGTAAACATCTCTTCTATCTATACTTGTTTACATGTTTGAGACTTGGCTTATGTTCTGTGGAACTAAGTAGAAGCATTTTGTCCTGTTCATCATTGTATTTCCATATAGTGGCAGTTTGTAAGCTTTGGATAAAATGTTATTGACCATTGAATGGATGAGGCAGCTTTGCAAAGTGTAAAGAGTAATTGACTTAAATTAGTCTTCTGTATGCCCCTAATAGATTGTGTGATCTTGGGAATGTCATGTAAACATTCAGTCTCAGCCTCAGTTGGGAATGCATTTGGCTATAGGTAACAGAAAACTTACCTGCATTAGTCTCTTTATCAAATAAGGGTTTATAGTCTCACATAATAAAATCCAGAAATAAGCTGGCGAACCAGATTTTTTTTTTTCTTTTCCTTCCTGGTCATATAATGGCTATGGCAGTTCCAGTCCTCACATTCACATACAAAGCAGGAAGGAGAGTAGAGGACAGAGACAGCTGTATTAGGTCCTTTAAGCAAAAACCAACACACATACAACCAAACAAAAATGTTCCAGAAACCCTAGCAGATTTCTCCTTTATGAGTCATGAGCCTGAACTGTAGCACATACCCCTAGCAGCAGGACTGGGAAAAACAAATACCTAGACTGAAGCAAAGCAATTTCTCTCTCAGACACAATCAGGATTTTGTTAGCAATGAAGATGGGATGGTGGGATGAATGGATGTCAGGTAGACACCCAATTGTGTCTGCCACATTCCCAGTCTGCAAAATGAAGTTAATAACACCTAACCTACCAACTCTGCAGAGTCCTATAAAGTTCAAGTAGGATCACATATGTGAAAGAGCTTTGCAGAATGCCATGCAAGCTATTAAGTAGTTTATTGTACACACAAATAGGAAAATATTATTCTATCCCACACTGAACTAAGTACATAATAGTTACACAGTATTTAAATTTTATGTTGAAAAATACATTTACCTTCTACTTCTGACAGAGGACCTTTATAAAATAATGTTATACACTGGGCTGGTGTGGTTTTTCTTCTTTTGGAATGTATAGGCTATCACCATAGCAATAATGGTAACCATAACAACAGGACCATTAGCACTTCATTACAATTTAATGGCAGGCAGGAAGGAAAAATATCTTGTCATTTTAGTTGTATGGGAGAATTTTGGTAAGAACATACTGTAACTTGGCCAGGACATCTGTACTCTTAAGAAAACAACATGGAGAGCCAAAATATTGGTTTTGTAGCTGATTTGAAAAAGTCATTATTCTGAGGCATAGTGTCCTTGGGTGTCATATGGAGACATGGGCCAAGTGGGGAAAAACTCACATTTTGAATCATCTACATCACTTCCTATGATTCGTCATTGCCCTTCATGCTGTGGAAGTAGAATGCCTTCTGGTCTCTCAGCTAGTGAGAGCTAACTGCATCACAGCCTTAGATTCCCTCTCATTTAATTTTTTAAGACCAATTTATCATGCAGTAAAGCTCCGTTAAATATTAGGCTAAAACTTTGTTAACTATTATTTGTTATGCTAGAGATAACATGGTTTATGTCCATGGGGATGAAGGCTGGATTTATTACCTTCATTTCACTAAAGGTTATGACTTCATGTAGATTTAGTCAATAGAGTATAATCCATCATCATCATGATATTGCATCCCTTAATACTTCAAATGGCATCTCTAAAAAATATTGATGTTTTCCTCCACTGACAAATTTACATTTTCCCACCTATCAAAACTGACAGTAGCTCCTTAATTATTCAAGAAGTCCATGTTCAAAAATTTCTAATTGTCTCTAACATATCCTTTAGAGCTCATTTATAATATATAGATATAAACATAGATTATGTACAGATATCATATATATGTGTGTGTATATGTGTGTATATATATGTGAAAACCATACATACATATATGAAACATACATGTATGTATATGAAAACCAAGGGACTGGTTTATGGGATTGTGGGAGCTGGCAAGTCTGAAATGTGAAAGGCAGGCTGGCAGGCTAGACGCTCTAGTCAGGAGCTTCTCCCTCAAGGAAACCTCAGTTTTGCTTTTATGGCCTTTCTGCTGACTTTCTGTGAGGCCCACCCACATTACCCCAAGGATAATCTCTTTTCCTTAAAGTGATGTGATAGATATTAACCACATCTATAAAATACATCCACAACAACACCTAGATTAGTGTTTGGTTGAAAACTAGGTACTGTAGCCTAGCCAAGTTGGCACATAGAACTAAATGTCACAGTGTTGTTTAGCTTATTCTTCCAGCCCTGTGGTGTCGTGTATGGCAGCCACCAGTTTCTGAGTACTTGAAATGTTGTTAGTTTGAACTGAGGTGTTCTGTAGTGTACAATCCACACCAAATTTAGAAGACATAATACAAATTAAAAGAATATAAATGATCTCATTAATAATTTTTTATTATTGAGGATTATCATTAATTATTTTTATTATTGTTTATATGAAATGATAGTATTTTAGGTATGCTGGGTTAAAAAATATATTAACTACTACAATTAATTTTATCATTTCATTTTACTTTTCAAAGTGGGTTACTAGAAAATTTTAAATTATATATATGGCAGCATTTTATTTTTGTGGGGTAGTGCCACTTTAGCCTCCTATATTTTTGGTAACCTAGAAATTAGACTCTAAAGATTTGATTAGATTAAATTTAAACTTTCCCAGTAAGATTACATTGTCTTGGTACTTCATATAGGAGTAGAAAGTATTATCTTGTATACTATTAGTGATTTAGAGTTTGGCCACAGGATTAAGGGGATGACCCCTTGAATCTCCCATGGTAAAATTATGGTTTTCTCCTTGTCACCAGAAAGTAATCCTCATGGTGTTAGTTTGCTGCCATAAAAGAACATTCCGTTTCTAATCACCAATTCACCAATGATTTCAATAGCCTTTGATAATTCTTGCTTAAGTCAATAATTTTATCAGAGATTTCAAAATAGCTAATGTCCAATTTTGTCACTCCTTACACATAATTAGTTATCATTAATCTGTAAAGTAGTGGTTTCCTGTTTAACTGAGACCATTTGGTTGCTATGAATACTTATTGGAAAGATGGGATAAATTCTTATCTCTTACCTTTAATTGCCAGTTTTCAAAGTAAGGAATTGATTTAATGGATGCCATAAATGATGATAAATTATCTTGGTTTCTCTTTTTTGAATATTATAAACTTGTAGATTTTCTTCATATACAGAATATCTTTCAATCAACTTCAATCATTATTTTCTTTGATGCCTGAATCTTTACACTTAAACTATGGGAGGGCCTTCAGGATGGTTCCAGTGCCCTTTGACGCAACCTCTTCAATCCTGGAAGGCTTTCTTGCTTTCTGGGAAAGCAATATTATATCCCAGACTCACTTTGTGCCTTCCTGCTCAGATCTTGAATCAGTCATTTCTATGAAAAGCCTTGTCTTAGAAAGTGTGTTTACAAACTGCGATCTTGTGCTTAGAGTCATAAATTTTCTTTATTTACTTGTAATAATATCTGAATTTTACAGTCATAAACTTAAGGGTAAAAAGAGTGGGATTTTATTTCCCTATAAACAAACTCAATTTCCACTGATGTCAGTAAACTAAATCTTTCCAGTCCAAATAAATTTAGTCCCTTCTGGATTTTTCCTAGGCTTAGTTGGATTAAAATTCAATCAAATTTAGATCTCTCTCCTTCTTCGCAATCCTTCCATTTTCCCCAAAGTTGGTATAGACTTGGGGTCTAGGAGCATAAGAGTGTTTTATGTTGTCCTAGCACCTAAAAGGAGGTGTCTTATTCATGTGTAGGATGCCAGATTGTGCAAATAAAAACACAGGATGCCCTTTTTCATCAGTATCCACAACTAAAATGTACATGCTCTCTCTGCTCCTTGGTCACCAGGTCTTTGCAGACCACTCTCTGTGTTCCTTGTCCCAGCTGCTAGGAATTTCTAGGTCTAGTCATCCATTCACAACCACTGCCACCTGCATCTGGGATGGAAGAAAATTTAGGATGCTCTCTTTCCCTCCTCTGGGGCTCTGAAAGGTTCAAGGGACTGTCTTTCTATTCCTCACCACCTATTTCTACTTTAATGCTGGCTTCTCTTGAACTGTTTTGTGTCCTACCCAAGGCAATAAATATCACTAATTTTTGTGTAGGGGGCCAAAAGAAAGACTAGTGTTATTGTTTCCAATTTTATTTTGCTGCACATCACTTAGGCGAGATTTGCTATTCCCTGCTTTAGCGCCTACCATTTTTCACCTCCAGAATTTTGCTCACGTGTTCTTTTTGCATAGATTGACCTTTCCCACCCCCTTCCAGTCTCTGTATATTCAGATCCACCCATTCTTCAGGGCCCACACAAACCTAAAAAATAGTCCTTTCTCCTTCTATTCTAATTATACTTCATTTCTGCCTTTCTTGTCGGACTTATTATTTTATTCATTATTCATTCTATAAACATATACTAAGAAGTTTCTTCCTGCTAAGGTTTGTGCTTTTTAAATCTGAACTAGATTGTAGATTCTTTGGAAGGAGAATCAGTGTCTAGTACACCATTGTATTTCTGTACTCAGCAAATATTTCTGAAGGAAGGCAGGAATGGCTGAATGAATAAGCATGTGAATTGCTGACCACCCGGACTGCAGGAACCTTATCTTTTCTCTAGCTCCTAGGACCAAGATGCCTAAATTCTTAGCTTTCCACGCTTCTCTTTCAAACTTAGTTTTGTCTGCATCTATTTTCTCTTTGTCTTTTTAAGAGGAAGAAGAGATCCATTTTCAGTCTCACGCTAGCCTTTCTGCTCATTGCCTGTCTAGAAACCATCTTCTAATTTCCCTGGGATCTCGATTCAGCGGTGATCTCCCTTTCTCTATCTTTACCTCCTTCTAGTCAGCGTATAAACAGCCTCAAGTGTTTCAAATCTTTTAAAACCCTCTTTCTCTCTTGCCCCCAAATGTTCTTGCCTGCCTCTCTATCTTCGTCTCCTGTTACTTGCAGCCCTAAAGCTATGTTCCAGCCATACTGAAATATCTGACCCTCTATCTTCGTTCACTTGTCTTTTTTGCTTTTCACATGCTCTTTTGCTTGAATATCCTCTCATTCTTTGCCTCCAAGTCTCACTCAAGCATTCTCTCCTCTGAGGAGTCCTCTACAACTCTCAGAGAAGAGCTGGTCATTGCTCCCTTCCATAATTTCACCAATTTCATATGTGTTATAATTATCTGTTGATTGATCTGCCTCCCCAAAGTGATTGTGGGATCCTTGTGGGCAGTTACACGGTCTTATTAATAACATGTGTATTCCCAGTGGCTGGCTGTAGTAGGTCCTAAAGGCTATAATTGATATACCAACTAATGAATAAACCAGTGAGACTGACCATCTCATTGCCTATAGCTGCTGCACTGTGCTCAGGAAAAATCCCATGATAGTTTAAGCCAATGTGTGTTCCTCCTGTACCAGCTCTGGCAAGGGCACCCTGACCTTGGCAAGGTTGTGTCATGTATTGAATAGGAAATCAACTAAATTTCTTGTTTGTGTAATATGCTGGCCAAAGGAAAGATGGTTGTGTGGGGTGAGGGCAGCAAATGAAAAGACCTTCTGTGCAAGGAACGTTCCTCTCCTACATTACATTTCACAGGAGGTGCCTCCTTGAAATGTAAACCCTAATTCAAGGAGGGTTACAACAAATCTTGCTCACAAGGGCTAGGACAAGTAGTTGGTTGTAGAAATCTTTATTCCAGTGTCTGAACTTTCCACTAAAGCAAATAGGAAAAAGAAAAAAAAATAACCTCATAATTACCCATCTTGGCTAAAAGTTCTTTTCTACCATTCATTGCAAATAAGAACTAGAAAAAAAAAAAACACTTAAAAATCATCTAACAAAACCCATTCATTTTGCTTACCCTAATTCACATTTTAAAGATGAATAGTCTAAGGTCCAGAGTAGTGGGAGGAGACCTGTCTAGGGTCTCACAGCCAGTAATTGGCAAAACTGGTATTTGATCTCAGGTTTCCTGATATTCCACCCAACACTTTTTCAACTTCATTATGCTAATTAAGTGCATAAATAGACAAAGTACATGAAGAGAAAAAGGGATGACCAAACAGCTGGAATGTATTATGGTACAATAACATAGTTTAACAACTTACATATGATTCCAAACACTATTGCATTTGTCATTTCCTTACATTGATCTATGACCTGGTGTTGATTTTTCCTGATACTTAAAATATTTTAGTTTGAAAATAACTGTTTCACATTTTGATTCTTCAACTACAAAATGCATGGTTCTACTTTTGGAAAGATCATGAAATCAATGACAGGATTAATAGGAGCCACAGTATTTGATAATGAAACTGCCAAATTGCCATTGGATAGCTGTTAAGAACTTGGAAGGGTCTGAAGTTTTACCATACTTGTACTCTTTCAAGTCAGCTTCGTGGATGCTGATAGAAGACACAGATCTCCTGGGTTAGAATCAAAGGACTTTATCACTCCTGGCAATAGCAGTAGCCAGAGTATCAGCATTTGCCCTGGTTTCCTAAACCCCAATTCCCACAGGACAACACAAAGAAGGCTGGGTGACATTGGCACTCACAGTGGTTGGTGTGATAGGAGAAGAACCTGGAGGCTAGGGAATTTGAATCTTCTGTAATAGGCAGTAAGGCTGACTGCCTTTTACTTTAGAGGGAGACACCATCTCTATCTCCCAAGGCTGTACAAACAGAAAAATATCCTTGAAAAGATAATCTGAAAGAGAGATTTGTCAGTTCCTCTGCTCACAAAACATGTGAAAACAAAGTGGACCCACAGAATATTGTCTCCCACTAATATCTACCTACTCATTTCTATACTGCCTTGGCTTCTGGTGAATTTTCCCATGAGTATGCCACTCCATCAGCCACTCTGCTTAATCTGACTGAGAGAGGCTGGCACTGAATCTGTGAAGTAGTTTTACACAGCATTTAATTAAGGATACTCTTATCAAAACTTCAAGCAATAGGATGAGGCCATCTGCAGTGCTTACTTTAATTGTGCACCCAGGGTCCCACCTAGCTAAACAAATCCCATAAGCGATCAGTGTCTACTATAGAAAGTCAGGTGGTTTCTCCTTAAATTGTTTGGCCTGAGACATTGATCCAGGTACAGCAAGATGTATTAGTGACTGGACAGATTCCTTCTTGGCCTGCAAGGAGGAAGGAAGTCGAGGATGATTCTGTCATCCAGACTAACTCTGGCCTGTGGACTGAGACTGACATAAATGCCTTCCAGTGTCAAAGTGAGTCATCAGTCAGTTCAACTAAAGTCAGGGGGAAAATGTGTATTGTCTTTTGTAATTGAAGGATTCCTATTGTAGGGAAAACTTTCTTGAGGGTGCCCATAAATAACAAGTCAGTTCTCCCTCTGAGAATTTTCCCTGAGGAACTAAAAGTAGCCTTATTTTGGAGAGATCATTGCAATTGTCTGAGGGCTACATGATCTAGAGGTGTTTCTTTAAACACTTTCAGGTCTTCTATGACCATCTCTAAGGTGCAAAGCACTGTGTTTTAAGGAGGGAGGCAAGTTAGTTCCTGGCTTCCACAAAGAAATACAGTCCTGGGGAGGTAGCTGTTGTTTAAAGTCCTTGGGGCCCACCAAGTTTGGCCAACTTCAGTCAGGGGCACAAGCTGACAGTTCTTCATAACCAGTGTGTCCTCAGGGCCAGCCCAGGTTCCAAGTTTACTTACAGTAATCTAATCCTTGCTTTTGGAGGAACTGCCTGAGGGCAACTTGACCTATTTGTCCATGGTGCCATCTTGGTGGCATTCATCCAACCCATTGAATGACTGAGTATTAGCTATGGGAATAGGAATAAAGAGATCCAGAGGTGCTGGCAGGTATTTTGCATGGAAGGTGCAGAAGCTGGGGTCTTTTCCCACTATTTCTGAGATTGCTCAGTAAGGTTAAAGGAAATGGTAACTAAATCAAGTCCAGAACCATCTGGTGGGGAATGGCAGAGCCAGCAGTCAGGTAAATTTAAAGTGTTTGCAACAATCAGGGAAAACTGCACTAGGGCATTTTCCTTCCTGAGGAAAGCTCCGGGGTGGTTCTGAAAGACAAAGGTAACTATTATCCCTCCTTCTCCTGTACCTATCAAGGTCTAATGTGTTCCTTCTTCTGCGGCCAGAGTTCTACTGCCGTAAAATTGGCAAGTCCCATTCCAGTCCCATCTGTAGCTTTAGCTTGTTTAAAATCATCTCCTCCTTACCCTTAGACCTTTCACCTAGAAGGTTTCAACGCAAGAGGATAAAGAGTTATAAGACTTACAGAGACTGTTTATGTCCACCACTTTGACCTCTATGGGTCACTTGGAAAGCAGTGTACCCAACCAAGTAGCCATTAGCCCTAGGCCATCCTAGGACCATGTCAAACCCACAAGAGAACCAGATGGTAGCACCAGAATTAAGTATGGATTCTCTAGGTTCCTATTAATCTGGCTGCCACCAGGAAGTTGTACCAACCAGGTTGGTCTGAGGTTGCCATTAGGGGAAAGAAAGAAGTATCTTGTCCAGGAAAGGTCAGGATGGAACCTCAAGTTTTCAAAACAGATGTACGTAATTCCTGATTATTACCCAGGAAGTGTCTGAGAGAAGATGATTCCTTTCTGGGAACAGCCACATTTAGTGAACAAACCCCCTTGCTAAAATATTGTAGACCAGGAGGTGAGACAGGTAGAATCAGAAATCTCTGGGGGTTGTTTTTTGAGAAGGTCCATACTCCACAATGCAGAGTGTCTATGGGTGGTAAAGAGAGTGAAAAGTCCACTGAATACCTTGACAACCAGCCCACTATTGAGTGGTTTTTGCAATAAGAGTCACACATTTTCAAACTCTAAAAAACAGAAAACATGACACAAGTTAGTTTCAAGGGTGCAATGGTGTGACCATAGTTGAATGATGGGACTGGAACAATAATACAGGATTCTGTTGAAACTTTCAGTAGAGGAAGGAACCACCAATAGCCCCAAGTAGGAATAAAAAATCCAATTTAGTCAGTCTTACAGGAGCAGACGGAATCCACGTGCATACAATGCGGTCTCCTTCACCTTGAGACAGACAGGTCAGCCTTTGGCAGGAGTCACAAATCTGGCATGCAGCAGTAACCTTGGCATTAGAAAAAGTGTTCTTTGCTTTTTGCCCATTCTATGTTGGTGGATATGTTTCCATATCTGGTAGAACATGGATCTAGACAGGAATAGTAGCAATGTGGGTGGTGCAGGCTCATCAGCAGCTTGATTATAGTTGGTCTCATAGGAGAACAAGCCCTTACTGTGGGTTTCTACAGGAGTGACCCAGATGGTTGAATCAGCAGCTGTAATTTATTTTTACTGCTCATGGCCCCAAAGAGGGGCTGACCAAATTGCTAGGTCGTTGGTAACAACCCGAGTCAACAAAACTGAAACAAGGTTCATCAAAGTGAGTATTGGACAAAGAACAGCCTTGAGTCCTACCCATTGAGAATAGCAACCATCATGTCCACTTTTGGTTCTGTATTGATGGCATTGAGATTGAAGTACCACAGCAGCACTTGGATGCCATTTGGTTTTAGCTGAGCTCAGACATGAACCAGTCATTTAGGGGAACTTCTGTGCGTTGATGATCTCACTGAGCTAGTGGCTTTGCTTTAGGCAGTGCGGTGGGGAATAAAGTTTCCCCCAGGAGGATAGCTGCCATTTCTTCATGTCAAGCCAAGATTCTGCTTGGGCTAGGCTAGCTGTTTTCTTGAACATTCCATTTTCATTTGACAAGTGAGGCTTGATGTACCCTTCACATCTTGTTAGTTGTTGTTGAGTCTGAGTTGATCCACCCCAAAATGGAATTATCAGTCTAAAGAGTTACAAGTTTTTTATGGGTCGGGTGTTCAGTGTCAACAAGAGCCCAGTAACAAACTAATAGATGCTTTTCAAAAGAGATGTACCCAGTAGCCTTGTCAGGGAAGTGATGAGTCCAGAACCATAGGAGTGCCCCTGGTGGAGGCTTCCAGATGAAGGCATCTTTCGCCAGAGGCTTCAATGGGCAAAATCATCAGTCATAGAAACTTGTAGCTCAAAGGGGCCATTAAGGTTGTTGAGCCCTACTTGGGATGGGCTAGAGAGACGGTTGGAAAGCAATTTATATGTTTCACTAACACTTCACTACATGCAGCTTTTCCTAATCAGAATTCCTTCTGGCACTTATGGAACTAGAAAGTACAAGCATATAACATTAGTTCTTTTAATAGTGTCAGTTGTAGAAGCAGCAACAACAGTACATTGATTTTTTTTAACATCTTTATTGGAGTATAATTGCTTTACAATGGCGTGTTAGTTTCTGCTTTATAACAGAGTGAATCAGTTATACATATACATATGTTCCCATATCTCTTCCCTCTTGTGTCTCCCTCCTACCCTCCCTATCCCACCCCCCTAGGTGGTCACAAAGCACCGAGCTGATCTCCCTGTGCTATGCAGCTGCTTTCCACTAGCTATCTACTTTACATTTGTTAGTGTATATATGTCCATGCCACTTTGTCACAGCTTACCCTTCCCCCTCCCCATATCCTCAGGTCCATGCTCTAGTAGGTCTGTGTCTTTATTCCCGTCTTACCCCTAGGTTGTTCATGACCTTTTTTTTTAGATTCCATATATATGTGTTAGCATACAGTATTTGTTTTTCTCTTTCTGACTTACTTCACTCTGTATGACAGACTCTAGGTTCCTCCACCTCACTACAAATAACTCAACAGTACATTGAATTGGCCCAAAGGGCCCCACCCATAAAGTCACATTAGCTTCCCTGTCCCGCTGTAGTCCCTGCCAGTACTTATTAGTAGAATTCTGAGGTCCCCACTCCTCATGGAAATAGTAGGATGGTGAATTGGGCACCTGTATACAACAGTCATAAAAGTTTGAGTCTTTTTTCTCCCTGAAATTCCCCAACCTACTCTTATGGGTGTATCTAACCATTGGAGACCAAAAGACCTTGGCCACACCCCTAATCACACTTTCTCTTAAAGTCATTTAGACTGGAGAGAAGGGAGGCATCAAGGGGCATGGAGGGAGAAAATGGCTCTGTGCCAGTAAACACATCTTTGCATTCACTTTCTGGTTAGAATGTTGTGGTGGTGGATCATGATTCAATCAAATGAACTTCCAATATTTTGGGCTCACCTAATCCTCTATGTCAAAAGATGAGATCCTCATGGCTGATACCACCACTTCAGCAGTGAAACCTTCTGACTCAGCAGTGACAGTCACACTGCTTTCGAGCTTAGGCTGTGAGATTTGCACCCTTTGCCTGATTGGGCTTGATTCTTTGTCACTTTTTTTTTTTTTTTTAAAGGAATCCTCTTTAATCTGGGGCATTTCCTGATCCTTTGTCATAATAACATCTCTTAAATTTTCAGCTGGTTTTAACATGTGATCTAGGGGAATTTTCCAGAGAGGCAGGGCTGATATAAGACTGTAACTAGATTACTTTGGGTAAGTTTCTCATCCTCTAGTGAATCACCTTCATCAGCATTGTAAACCCAATACAGGGCAGTAAGTAGTCATATCGTAGTCAATAACTCATCTATAGTTTCCCCCAGGAGTTTGTCTATGGCATAGTTTGTGGGTGAGGTAGCTGAGTTTAAAGGACCAGGAATGGGTTGGACAAATTCAGTAGCTTCAAAGTCCAGATCCTCTGTCCTCTAACCCAGAGGAATAGCAGGATGAATGGGGTGCTAACCCTCAGCACAGGAGCTGAGTTCAGATAAGGTCTGGACTCACAGGGTCAGATACCAGGTATTTACTAGGTATTTGCTTTCGAGCTCATCCATTGTTGGGTAAGAAATTTAGTGGGGGACTGAGCTTAGAAGAGAAAGTGGATATAAAGGGGCAGAACCTGGAATCAAAGGTTGAAAACCCAATGGGTACATATATATTTGGGTACAGATTGAGAAGAAGCCAGAAGTATCAGCAACATTGTCTTTATGGGCCAGTGGGTGTCAAGCTATCTTGGAGGAACAGGTTCAAGATAATCATCTCTCACTGGTGTTGTGAAATAAAGTCTTAGCTAGTTTTCCTGACTCCAGACTCTTCCCCTGCCAATACCTCTTCCCTGTGGCTGCCAGAGTTCCATTTATGAAGCCCAAATCTTATTATGTTAGTTCACTGCTTGAAAACCCTTCTTTGGGCTCCCACTGCAAAATAATAAAGTCTAAACTCTTTTGTAGGTCATGTATCATCCTACACAAGCTTGACAGTCTACTTTGCAACCTCATCTCTTGAGTCTCCCTAACATGTACCCAATGTTCTAGCCACATAGAATTATATGTTCTCCCCCAAATACACTGTGCTCTTTCATGCCAGTTTGCCTTAATTGTCTTGCCTGGAATGACCTTGCCTTTCTCTGCCTGGAAAACTACTAGATTCAGCTCAGTCTCCCCCTCTAAATGGCAGGCTATGCTCCCATGGTATCATATGTACATCGATTATGATGCCATGTTAGTGCAGTGGTTGTGTCTGTGTTGCCACCAGACTGTGACCTTTTTGAGTGAACCTGTCTTATTGATTATGGTAGCCCCACTACCTACTATAGTCCTTGGCATATAGTAAACATTTATTCAATATTTGTGGAATACATTTATATCTTTATGATGTACCAAGTTATTTCCTTGAAGATTGCTGAAGAAGTGTCTCATTTTATCATGTTAAAAAAACAGATGAGGACCCAAGAGTCTGGATTATTATAAATAATCCATCAAGTATAATATTAATGCCTTTATATTAGATATCCATTTTTCATTTCCAAAGCAATCAGCAGTAACTACTGTAATTAAGCACTCTAATCTTTAAGGTTATTAAGTGTGAAATTAAGCTAAACTCATCCAAGGGACAGCAGGTGAACATTGTTTTAGAGAATGAATGTTTATGTATGGTTTTTTTTTAAAGTGACACAGGTCATACACATACTAAATAGATTTTGTCTGTGATGCTCTTACTTGGTCCCAAAGGCAGTATCTCCGACCCTCCACACAACTTTCTTCTTCATCCCTTGCCTAAAAGACAAATATCCAAAAGAAATAGAGATTTTGTGTCAAATTATCCATAAATACAAAAGATATTTATGGAAGTAGTTATTTGAAAGGTTGTCTGAAGGAACATTTGGAAAACATACTTCTTGTACACTTTGTAGTGTATTGAATCTCCAGAGGATGCACAGCATTTATTCATCCTGAAGAACATTTGACTCAACCATTTTCTGGAAAAGCACAGTAAATGGAAGATCTTGTTACTCTGGAGGAATAACCTAGTTTCTCAGTATCTTAGGCATTAGGTGGCCATTTTGTGAAAAAAGTTTTTTGATTCTGCCAGTGACCCTTGTCTTCATGCTAAATATTGTTGAAGTGAAATTAAGAAAAAGTTCAGCGTCCCTTAACAATCCTTCTGATGTAACACATTGATCTTCAAGGTTCCCTGACACTAAACTACATCTATATATAGCAAGCAAACCAAAAGTGTACATCCCCTACATTGATAAATATTGTGCAATAGTGCCCATTTTTCCACTAGGAAAAAGTTATATATTTAGAGCAATAATGGTCCTTCAGTATGTAAGAAGGACATCACCAATCAATCACAACCTTTTCCCACTGGGCATGGGAAAGCCTGCTACTAATAAGCAATTAGAATTGCCTTTCAAGAAAATATCCATTTTCTACTTTTACTCTGGTCCACAAGAATACATCTTCAAATAAGAAAATAAATCCTAGTTACAAAGAAGGAAATCTAACAGATACTAATCGAGTGTTGTAACAGATTTTGTACATGAAGTCATTCAGTTCCCATTTCAACCTTCTTCCACCTTGTCATCTTCCACTAAAGAGGCTGAAAAGGTAAAAATCATACTTGCATACCCCCTTGCAATTAGACTGCGGACCTGTGACCTAGGTGCCACCAGTCAGATGGCCCTAAAGGAGACTTGAATACTAACATGAGAAACTCAAGGCTGTGGTCTTCGAGAGAGAATAGATCTGACATGCACAGTGGAGCTGGAAGCTGGTTCTTTTGGAACGGCTCTGGTAGAAGCTGTGGTGTTCCTATTTTAACATGCTCAGTGCTGAATTTTGGGCTGCAGCCTCAGTGGTTTATTAGAAGAGTCTATGGTATGAAGTAGACATTTTTCCTGCCTTCATTGTACCTGACTAGGTAGTATCAAAGTCTGGTTCTCTAGACCTCCTGGAGATTTGTAAGCTACCAAAAATCCCTTCTGTTTCAACAAACTGGAGTGTCCTCTGTTGTTTGTAACCAAGAATTCTGCTTGTCTTTGGTGTACTAATCACATATTCCCTGTGCTTTGGTATATTCTAGAAGGGGAGATAGATATTAAACATAAATAGAGTGAAAAACATGTAACTGCAATTGAGGAGTTAAAACTGGTGAGGATATAATCCTGTTAGGATTTTCCCGTTATGGAAAAAGCATAGGGAGATATGGAAAATAATGGGGTTGAAGTTTGCAGCTGTAGCCCTGCTCTAATCTCCCAACCCAAATACCCATCAATCCACTTGCAACTAAGGACTAGAGGAAGAAACAAACGAGCATCTTGCTTCAGTATGAGCATTGCTAGCTGGGTCTCTTCTGAAAATATAGAGAACCTCTGGGCTTTTTTTTTTTTTTCCATTAAATGTCAAATGATCTAACATTGCTATTCATAAGTATGTATCATAACAGAATATTAAAGCAGTTTAATGTGAAGGGAAATTAGAGTCTGCATGGTAACTATGTAATATACATATCTCTTAACTCTGATACAACGTCATTGTCCTCAACTCTGACTAGATAGGAAACAGTTAATGAGGAAACTTATATTTCTTCTCTGGTTATGAATTAGCTCAAGTACAACATAGATGTAAAAATAAATAAATGTAATGCATTTATTGAACTGTTCATAGTGCTTTATATAGAGATGTATATCTTAATCCCTTTCTACTTCATGGAATTAATTTATTTTAACTAATGTATACCTTATGCACCTACACACTCAAGGCTATATAACTGAACATTGTGTGCTAAAACTTACCTGGAGATGATTATCAATAGTAGATACAAAAATTTTATATGGAATTCTGTACACTTTTGAAATATGAGATCCAACTTTGATGAACTTCCTGGCCACACTCAAATTTGGAATACAATAGACTTCACATAAAAATCCTGTTAAACTCCTAACCCGATTATATCCTCACCAGTTTTAACATAAATCTGCCCACTCATCTGTCTATTTCTAAAGATAGAAAGCACAGTGTACTTGAAAGAATATAGGCTTAAAAATTAAATAGAACTGTGTTTGCATTACAGTGCTGCCATTTACTAGGTCTGTGGCCATGATCATATTACTTAATTTCTCTGAACATCATTGTATAATGGAAGGAGTAATACCTACTTTACAAGGCTTAGATCTTAATAAATATTATTTCCTTTCCCTTTTTTCCTAATTGCCACTCCCACCTCTGGCTCCTCAGAATTTCGGGAAAATTAGTGTTCATTTCATTAATCTGTTAACTAATTTTAAAGGCAATTGTTTATCTATATGCATGTGTTTATTTATATTTATAGATATATGCCACCCTAAAAATAAACTCATAAAATACTTTAAAATGCATTTGTAACTAGGAAACATCTATTAAAAAACTAATTGATTAGGCTCTCATTTGTCATCTGACTTCATAAAATAATGATTTTATTAGATTAAGTAAGAACCTGAGATTTTTTTACTCAGAGAACGTATTGAATTACTCCAGACTCCTCCTAGGAAATGTAAAATGATAAGAATTAAGTGATTTTTTGAAACCTGAAAACTTTATCTGTGAGTGACAGGTTAGACTATAATCTTATAAAGAAAGCTCAGATCAAATAAATATATATTTTTCATTAATAATGGAATTATAAACAGTCCTAGTTAATGAATAACTCTGTATCTGATTATGAATCAAATAATGTAACACATTTGGAAGTATATGGTATATGTAATGCTTTTACTGAACTATTTGTAGCATTCTGTTTTAGCAATTAGACATTCTCTTTCCTTAAGGAAAAAAGTATATTAAAGAAAAACAAAAGATAAATATATATGAGGGTTTTAATTGAAGTCAGAATTTAGGTTAATTACAATGATCAAGGAACAGAGCTGGACTGGGTAGTAGGCAGAAAGACAGATGTATATGGTTTTCAGTTTTATAATTTTTACTTCATTATTTTTTTGCAGATTCCAGTGCTCTGTTGATGTTCTTCATCTTGTCATCTATGTTTTGTGCACACTAATGGCAAGTATCTTAAAATCCTCATAACTACAATATGTGTTTTTTTTCTGTTGATTTTGACTATTTGATCTTGTTGTCTGGTATGCTTGGCATTTTTTTAAATTATCATTATTATTTCATGGTGGACAGTGTTTATGTAGAGTAAATTTCAGGCTGTGAATGATTTTATGTTCCCACCAACAGTATTTATATTTTGACAGGCAGGCAGAGTACAGGCAGGTCACCTTCATCCAGTCTGATAGGAAAGAGATATGGAGCTGAGTTTTGGTCTTTGTAAGGACTGGTCTATTTCCTTTCAGCCTTACTTCTAGCATGTAGCCTTTCAGGGGCTCCAACTGATAGTCTGTGGGTATTTACCAAGATCTTTCCTCTTTTGCAGGCCCTAACCTCTAGTTTTTGTCTCCCCAAAGCTCTACTGAGCTTCTCAGTCTCAGGTCTTTTCTTCGTCTCTGCCACTTGCCTCTAGCTTCCCAGTCTCTCAGATCTACTGTAAATTTACAAATACCTTCAGGGAAAAGTAACACCAAATGTCACGCTCATTATTCCATACTTCCCCTCTCTCTCCAGGGTCTTGGATTCCTAATCTTCACTGCTTTGGTAGCTCTCTGATGCCTTCAAAGAGCTAATTACCGTTTTTTTTACAGATTTTCTGATTGTTTACATTGGGAGAATTGGTCTGAAACAAGCTAGTCTACCCTAACTGGAATTTGCCTATCCTTCCATAGGTGTACATTGATATACAGGCAACTCTTGCTAATACAGAATTTGATCAACCAATTTGCAAATTAATTGTGGTTTAAAAATAACAAAAAGTGCATTAAAAATATATATACAGAAAATATTTCAAGTGTTTTCATAGTAGAAGAGTTTGTTGGTGCTATTTAGAAAGCAACACAACCTACATAATATTACAGCAACATGGGATCATTCTGCACCCTCAAAAAAAACCCCAATATAAACATTTTTTCTTCTGTAAACAGCCTTTTCTGAGTCCTAAGCCATAGCCAGGCAAACAGCAAAGGCAAGAGGGGGTTGAAGAAGGACCTTCCTGTACCAGAGTTGGGACTATGATGCTGAACAAATTAGATGAAGAGAGAAAGGAAGAAAAAGGGACACAAAACTAGTTAACATCTTTTGCCCTACTTGCTTCCTGTTTCAATATGTTAAACACACACACACACACACACACACAAAACAACAACCAGGCTCAGCTAAGAAATACCAGTAGCAGACATTTTAATAGAGTAACTGTTGATATGTGGTTTTCTCAAGAAATTTCTTTGATGTTTTGTTTGTTTGTTTGTTTGTTTTTTGCGGTACTCGGGCCTCTCACTGCTGCAGCCTCTCCCGTTGCGGAGCACAGGCTCCAGATGCGCAGGCTCAGTGGCCATGGCTCACGGGCCTAGCCGCTCTGCAGCATGTGGGATCCTCCCGGACCAGGGCACGAACCCGTGTCCCCTGCATCGGCAGGCGGACTCCCAAAAACTGCGCCACCAGGGAAGCCCTCTTTGATGTTTTTTGTCCCTAAATACTTGTACTTTGATTTGTTTCACATATTTGTATTCAGATTTATAAGTATAAATGTGTCCCTAAATATGATTACATTGATAACTTTAACTAAGGTTATATTAAATCTATTTTAGACCACATTTGTAAGTTTTTTTATATACATATACATGACTTAAGCAACTCATTTAACACCAAAGAAAGGAGTTGATTTTTTTTTTTTTTAAGAAGGGGTGTGACAAAATGGAACTAAAAATGTATGTATCAGGAGCTCTGTTTCATATTTCACACTCTTGAATGAGTCATTAGATCTCATAATTCCTCAGAATTACAATCAGGAATATAAAAATAATATAACAGAGAAAGCACATGAGTCTAATAGGAATGCCTCTTTGCACAACCCCAGGAGGTACTGATCATGGTCTGTGTGCATAATGACTTCTGAAGTCCTTGCAGGGCAGAAGCCCTGTGTCTAAGGCCAACATCCAGTCTGTTGATTCTCAGTCTTAATTATGTGTCTGATTATCTAGTGAGCTTTGCAAAAATTTGACTCCAGACCTACTGAATTAGAATCTTAAAGGTTGGCACCCAAAGATCTGTCTTGTGTTTTTGAAAGTAATCCAGTTGTTTTTGCAGCACAGCCAAGTTTGGAAACTTCTGCTCAAATTCATTCCCACCTCTGTTTCTTTCTTTTCTTTTTTTAAAATTAATTAATTAATTAATTAAAATTTATTTATTTTTGGCTGTGCTGGGTCTTTTTTGCTGCATGCAGGTTTTCTCTAGTTGTGGCAAGCGGGGGCTACTCTTTGTTGCAGTGTGTGGGCTCTAGGTGCTTGAGCTTCAGTAATTGTGGCATGCGGGCTCAGTAGTTGTGGCTCACGGGCTCAGTAGTTGTAGTGCACAGGCTTAGTTGCTCCGCAGCATGTGGGATCTTCCCAGACTAGGGCTCGAACCTGTGTCCCCTGCATTGGCAGGCAGATTCTCAACCACTGTGCCACCAGGGAACTACCCCCACCTCTGTTTCTAAGATGCTGTTACAGGTTTAGACTTTTCTTGTTCTCAGACACCATCTTCAATTGATGGTTTTCCTTTTCTTTTCTCAACAATCCACTTTAATCCTTGACAACTTTTATACAAAAATTCTTCATATCTTATCCAATAACATTCATCTGTAATTGAAGTTTTTTTTAGTCTTTAAATAAAACAATGAAGGAAGACAGATCACACTTATATAATTTCTTATTAAATATAAAATATTTTAAGTAAGTGGAAAATTACTAAAAATAATATATATCTATGATCAGCCATATGTATACCAGTTTTCTATCTATTAAAAAAAAAAGCAAATTCATTTGTAACCTTCCCTCACCCCTTTCCATTCCCTCTTTTACCAGAGGTTTATCATTATTCTGAAATTGGTGTTTATCATTCTCATACATAGTTTGGTAATTGTGCTATATATGTATTGGGTTGGCCAAAAAGTTCGTTCGGGTTTTTCTGTAAGATGCTGTGGAAAAACCCAAATGAATTTTTTGGTCAACCCAGTATATACAGCCAATCCTCATTATTTGTGGATTCTGTGTTTGTAAATTTGCCTGCTTGCTAAAACTCATTTCTAACCCCCAAATCTATACTCATGAAGTTTTTTGCAGACATGTACAGAGTAGTGAAAACTTTGAGTCACTGGACGTGCACCTTCTCAGCTGAGATTGACCAGAGCAGTGATCTGCCTCCTTGTTTTCGTTCTCATCCTATAAACAGGTGGTCTTTTTCTGGTCTATTTAGTGCCAGTGTTTTGCATTTTTGTGCTTTTTGTTGATGATTTTGCTGTTTAAAATGTCCCCTAAATGTAGTACTGAAGTGCTGTCCGGTATTCCTAAGGGCAAGAAGCCTGCAGGGCAGGCACCTCGTGGAGAAAATACACGTGTTAGATAAGCTTTGTTCAGGTGTGAGTTACAGTGCTGCTGGCCCTGAGTTCAGTGTTAATGAGACAACAATCTATATATTAAATAAGGTGTCTACAAGCAGATACATACATAAAACAAAGTTATATAGTGATCGGTTGACAACAGGGTTGTGACCAGGGTCACAGGAACCTAACTTTGTGTTTCCCCTAGGAGTAGTGGTTCCGTCTTTACTAATTCAGTGGTCATGATGGCTATATAGGGCATAACTACCACAAATAATGAGAATCAACTGTATTTGTAAATAATAAATGGTATTGTTTTATGCATTTTACGTTTAAATGGTATCATACTCTACCTCTCCTTTTTCACTCAACATTTTGTTGTTGAGATTTATACATGAATATTTAATTCTTTTATTTTAACCTCTAAATTCCACTGTCCAAAAAGACCAAACTTTATTTATTCTTACCACTGCAATTAGATTATTTTAGTTTTTTTGCCAACAATGCAACAACAAATGACTTTACACATGTCTTTTTGTGCATCTGCGTGAGAGTGTCACTTGGGTATGTTCCTAGAAGGCCTCATATCTTTAGTCAGTTTTATTTTAAATACTTGAGAGAAATTGTTAACTCAACCCTAATATGTCTTCTTCATAGTCAAGTGAGATATAATAATTCCCTACAGAGGTTTGTAAAATGAATGCTTTCCAGCAAACCATAGCCTTGAACTCAGCCAGCCAAGTTACAAATGAATGTCATTGACCATACAACAAAACAGAAAGCAGAAAAACTTCTTTATATTGATTATGGGAACATTAAAAATAATATTAACAGAATGATTATTCTTAGTACATAATCAAGGACTTTATTTACTCAAATCTCTGAATGCCTTGTCACTACTATTCTTCTAAAGAATGTATTTTTTTTAACTTGATTTTTAAAAAAGAAGTCTCTTTGAAATGCTGTTGAAATTTTTTTAAAATTGCATCTTATAGTTAATAAAGTTGAAATTGTTGACACTTTCATTTGACTCTTCACAGTAAGTTACAATATTAGATTGAATTGTATGGAATCAATTTGTAATATCATGTCACTCCAGTTTTTCTGAAGAATTTTTTTTAAATGTATGGTCTTTTTAGTTACATTTTTTTTCCTACTAATTGCCTGCAGTTTTCTTCAGAGTTGCAGCTTGCAATTAATAAATTTGAAATAGCTGATAGCTTCAATTGAGTAATTATTCTGGGTATGCCATAATGATTAATTGAAACTTGTGGAATTTCTGATATCCAACTGTCTTAGACCTATAAAAAATGGCTCTTTCATATGATTTTACCTAATATTTTTATTGAGAAAATATTCTCTTGCAGATATTGAACCTTGTATGCTCAGAGTAAACTTCTAAGTGTAGACTATTTTTTTTTGTATTCTAATAATTTTTTAAAGAAAGGCTGAATATACATACTCTAGAAAGAAATTAGGAAGAAAACTGCAAATTAAATTCAAACTCATAATGGTACAGATGAACCAGTTTGCGGGGCAGAAATTGAGACACAGATGTGGAGAACAAATGTATGGACACCAAGGGGGGAAAGTGGTGGGGGAGGGGTGGTGGTGAATTGAATTGGGAGATTGGGATTGACATGTATACACTAGTATGTATAAATTAGATAACTAATAAGAACCTGCTGTATAAAAAAATAAAATAAAATTCAAAGAAAATAAAAATAAAAGTTAAAGTTTAAAAGATCATAAAGTTAACATCTATGGAACTTTCTATTAGTAACAATATGTTTAATGTATTTTTACATTTTCTATAGTGAAACACTTTCTGTAAAATGTTTTCAGTTACATATGAATAAGAAAAAAAAATTCAAACTCATAACAGAAGTTCTTTAATTGACAAAATCTACAAAAATCCTATAGCACACATCATACTTATTGGTAAAAATTTAAGCTTTCCTGATGGGATCAGGAATGAGGAAAGGAAGTCTACCATCACCATTTCTATTCAATGATGTGCTGAGGTCCTAGTCAGTACAATGAGGCACTAAAATTAATAAAATATGTAAGGGCTGGCAGGGAAGAAGTAAAATTGTCATAATTTGTTGACAATATAATTTTTTTGTCAAATCAAAATAATCTGCAGATTAAAATATTGGAATTAAGTGAAGTTATTCAGATGGCTGGATTCTAGATCAGTATGCCAAAAAAATTGTATTTCTATATACTAGAAATGAACAATTAGAAATAAAAATATTTAATGATATTATTGCAATATTATAAAAAGGCACCTGATATCTAGTAATAAATAAGTTGGTTCATGATATTTTCAAATTCCTGTTGTGATTTTCTCTTCAACTCGTGCTATTTAGAAATACATTGTATAATTTTCTAATATGTGGGGATTTTCTAGTTTTCTTTAAATTGATTTCTGGCTTAATTCCACTGTGATCAGAAAAATCATACTCCTTATGATTTTAATCCTTTTTCCCCTAAGGTCTGTTGTGATTTGATTTATGACCCAGTCTAAGGATAAAGTTGTTAAACATTCTATGTGCACTTGAGAAAACTGTGTATTATTTATGGAATTATTACAACCAATCAAGTTTGTTAATCATGTTATGTGAGTCTTCTTTGTTTTCACTGATATATTTGTCCACTTGTTCTATCAGTTTTGTATAAAACTTCCATACATTATTGTGTATTTATCTATTTCTTTTACTTCTGATCATATTTTATTTTTTTTATACTTCATGACTAGGTTTTTAGTTATATAAAAATCTATAAATGTAATATGTTCATACTGAATTGACCTTTTTATTATTTTTTTTTCTTTTTTTTTTTTTCTTTTTGCGGTATGTGGGCCTCTCACTGTTGTGGCCTCTCCCGTTGCGGAGCACAGGCTCCGGATGCGCAGGCCCAGCGGCCATGGCTCACGGGCCCAGCCGCTCCGCAGCATATGGGATCCTCCCAGACCGGGGCACGAACCCGTATCCCCTGCATCGGCAGGCGGACTCTTAACCATTTGCGCCACCAGGGAGGCCCAGAATTGACCTTTTTAAAGAATAAATTTGTCTCTTTTATTTCTAGTAACACTTCCCACCCAAAAGTCTACATTTTTGGTTATTAGTATAGCTACTTCACCCTTCTTTTAGTGTTTTCTTGGTATATCCTTTTCTATCCTTTTATGCTTTCAAGTTTTCTGGTTGTTATGGTTAATATTTTAATTTTATCTGAGAATCATAAAACTTTATTTGGAAATATTTAGACCATTTATGTCTAGTGAAATTGTCATCTATTTATTATCTTATTATTTTTTGGTAATATCAGTTTTTTCTTTTTTTTTACTTTCTTTTGAATTAATCAATTATTTTTATCACTCTATTTTCCTTCTCTTAGCTTACTGAGTGTATATTTTTTGCTATTCCTTTAGTGTATCCTAGATTTTATTAGTGTACCCTTGATTTATTAGAGTCCAACATTAAGTTAGTAATTTTAACACCTGTCAGACAGTGAGAGGACCTAACAATACTTTAAATTTATTTACCATCCTTTTACTTTTTTTACTGTTATTGCTCTTTATTGTCAGTTGATATATATTTTAAACCTCATAAGATATTACTATCATTGTTTTAAACATCTATATTCATTTAGATTTACCTCCTTACTCTTTCTGGAGCCCTTTATTCTCTCATGCTCATTATTGTGCCTCCATCCAGGATCATTTTCCTGTTGCTTGTTGAAATCTTTTTGAAGAAATTTCTTTCTTTGCTGGCCTGTTGACAGTGAATTCCCTTAGTTTACATTTATTTGAAAGGTTTCTACTTTTCATTCCAAAATTCTTTTGGAAAGAAATGTTTTTAAAAAGATAAAAATAATATTTCAGGGGAATATTTTTACTGACTTTAGGATTATTTTTTCTTTCAGCTTTTTTACAATATAATTGACATATAGCACTGTGTAGGTTTAAGGTGTACAGCATGACTTGACTTACATATATTGTGAAATGATTACCAATTGAGTTTAGTTAACGTCTTTCTCCTCGTATAGATACAAAAAAATAGAAAAAGAAAAAAAATGCTTTTTTCCTTGTCACGAGAACTATTAGGATTTACTCTTTAGCAACTTTCACATATACCACACAGTAGTGTTAACTATAGTCATTATGTTGTACGTTATATACCCAGTACTTATTTATCTTATACCTAGACGTTTGTACCTTTTGACCACCTTTATCCAATTTGCCCACCCCCCCATCCCCTGTCTCTAGTAACCACAAATTTAATCTCTTTTTCTATGACTTTGGTTGTTGTTGTTTTTTGGGGTTTTGGTTTTTAAAAATTCCACATATAAGTAAGATCACGCAATATTTGTCTTTTTCTGTCTGACTTATTTCACTTAATGTAATGGCATTAAGGTTCATCCATGTTGTCTCAAATGGCAGGATTTCCTTCTTTTTTATGGCTGAATAGTATTACATTGTATGTATCCACACAACATTTTTTTTTTATCCAGTCATCTGTTGGTAGGCACGTAGGTTGTTTCTATGTCTGACTATTATAAATAGTGCTGTTTTTCTTACTATTGCCCCTCTGAAGGCCATGTGTCTTTTTTCCCCTCTAACTGCTTTTAAGATTATTTTCTTTGTCTCTGATTTTAAGCAGTTTCACTCTGATGTGACTAGACGTGGTTTGCTTGTATCTTATCTTGTTTAGGCTTTATGAATCTCCTTAGATCTGTGACTTGATGTGTATTTTCTGTTCCTTTTACCCTATGTGCTTCAGTTTGGATCTTTTTTACTGATCCATCTTCTATGTTACTAATCATTTCTTCTGTTCTGTCTTACCTTCTCCCACACCCAGCTTTTGAATTCTTTATTTCATTGATTGCATTTTTCAGTTTTAGAATTTCCATTTGATATTTCATAGATACTTTCTCTGTTGAAAAATTTATCTTTTTATCCATTTTCTTTAACTTATTTATAATAGTTTAAACAAATCTTTGTACAATAATCATTGTATGCCTGATAATTCTCCTTGAGTGAAAACCAAAGTCTTTGTTAAAATTATATAGGCTGTAGATAGTTTTATTTTTCTTCAGAGATGATTTACTTTTCTCCTGGAGAGAAGTTAAAGGATAATCATCTCAATCCAATCAAATATGGAGTTGACTCAAGGCTGAGTTTCAGACTTGTCAATTTCCAGTTTTTTCTCAGTATTATGGCATAACCCTACTGGGTTCTAAACTGTCAGCTGAAAGCCTGGGTGTTTAATCAGCCATATCCTCCTTGGTAGATCTTGGACTGAAATTCATATCTCTTTAGCCTATAAGACTGTGAAAATCTGTGGTGTAGCAGGTGTCTACTAGGTTTCTTTCTAATTTTGTCCCTATATCATTTAGGATTTGGCAAACGCCTCGAGGGCAAAACTGAGTTGATTATTGGATTTACTTCTTTAAGGTTCCTTGATAGGTCCGCATCCTTCCTGCATCCTCAGTTCCTTTAGTGTTTTGCACTCCTTTATTTTTTTCTTTCAGTAGTTCACCCCATTCTTTTCATTCCTTCCAATATTTTCCATACTCTCTGTACTGACTTTAAACCTCCCTATCATTCCTTTCAAACCCAATAATCACCAGTTCCTACCAACTACTTACCAGCATCCCAATGCCCCTCGGCCAATCCATTTTCTCCCATTAAGCCCTAGACTAATCTGCCCTTTGAATCCTTTACACATACAGTCTTTCCAAGTCTGGCTGTTTCTTTAAATCCCAGTCTCTCCCAGCAGAAGATGAGGGAGTTGTTTGTCATCAATACCCCTAAAAGTCCTCCAAAGCAGCCAGCACTGTGCCTGATACATAGTAGTTGCTCAATAAATATCTGTTTATTGGGCAAGTCAATAAATGGCAGAAATCAATCAAAAAGTGAGTCATTAGAGGCAGTGGAGAGGTAAAATAGTTATTTTTCTGTCTTTGCCTTTTTTTTAATATTAAGCTCTTGGAATGGTATATAATTATTTTCACTTTATTGTATCCCATAATACATCCTGGTATGAGAATGAATAAGAAATCTTGTTTAAACACTTGCCTGTTCCTTGTGTCTTGATTAAACATTTGAAAATTTGTATAAATAAATAGGTAAGTCAGAAACTTAACTCCCTTTGAATAACTTTTCTTTTCTTTTACTGATCACATCTGCAGGTGCTCAGTGTCTCAAGTTAACATATCAAATAGTCTGAGGACATTATATTTGCATAACTGAAACTCATGCTTTTTGATTTGCACATGACTACCAGCCTTCAGCAGAATCCTAATCAGACAAATACCGCTGCAACAAAGAAAAACTGGCTGGAGGTTATAAGACTCTCTTTTCTCCAACACTTGCACAGTTTAGTCCTATAGCTATTAATTAAAATTGTTTAAGAGTATGCACACAAAAGAATAGCAATAGCAGATTCCATATCTGTGGAATCTGAAAAATATCAGATACTAAAAGAACTAAGAAACAGAATTTATTGTGCTTATGTATACTAGTCCTTTGTTTCCTGAGAGGATGATGAGATAAGCCAGCCAGGAAATTATTAATGTGATCACTCAGAACAGAATTCTGCAGCACTTTGTTTCAAAGTGACTGCACTCGCTCCCGCTCTCTCTCTCTCTTTCTTTCTTTCTTTCACTTTTGCTCTGTGGTAACCATAACAACCATTTCCTTTCAGAGAGGTCAGTTACTAAAAAAGAGTATATCATGTAATATGATCATCTATAAAGTATACTTTGGACAATGTTCATTTTTTACAGAAATTGTTTTTAAGGCTCTGAAAATGTTCTAAAATTAGAGGTTAAAATGAAGAAAAATCTATAGGTGTATCTAGAAAATCAAACAGAGATGACAAATTTGAACATAAATGGTCAGTTCTATTTTTTTTAACCATTATCACTAACCATCTCAATTTTATCCTCAAACAAAGCTATGAGGATTTGTAATTTGGAAAAAATATTTTAAGTGTTACTAAGTTTGTTTACTGAAAGTGAAACAACAAAAGAGAGACTTCTTTGTTCCTCTAACCATATATGCCATATCCCTTAAGGTCATTTGAGAGAAGTCTGTAGATGGACTTGCCATCAGGGGGCCAGCCATGCCACTTACCACCTAAATAACCTCTATGGGCCTCAGAATCTTCATTTGTAAAATGGAAGTGATAAGGCCTGTTTCATATGTTGACTCTCAAAGTCAAATAAAATACTGCATGTGAACACAGAAGGTAAAGTACCTATAAAATGAAATACAGCATAGTAATTAAAAGCTAGCATTTTGGGTTAGGCTGGCCTAGGTTAAAATTTGACTCAAGAATGTACTAACTATTGACTACTACCAAGTTACTTAATTGCTCAGATCTTTAGTGTTACAAAAGATGAGAATAAGTTATACCCAGCTCTAAGAAATTGTGACACACAAAAAAGTTCTAGGTAAGGTATATTATTACTAATATTATACAAATGTGATACTTATGCAACATATGGTATACATAGTAACTAATGATGACAGTGAAGTGACCGTTATTACTATACTAGAACTACCACTTATCTATATAGAAATGGCAACTTTCAGTTTTACAATATGGGAATAAGGCCCTGGAGAATGTTAAGGATCCCAAGTGATTGGCATAGGTATGACTTATTAAAGGAGAGAGATGAAGATAAAAGATAACGATAAAAGATTTGTCTTATAAAATTTTGAAAAGCTGTTACTTTTAAATCCTTGGCTTCAATTGCTCAATAATATGTTGATTATAATATAGAATTAGATTTTGTTTTGTGTTAAAAGTAATACCAAAGCAGTTTCTCTTCATTCTCCCTTTTTAGCCATATTAAATGAAGAAATTAATGCATACTTATCATTTTAAAATATTTTTATTTTCAGAGATAATATTTCATGACTTTTGCTTAGGTCAAAGTAAGTATTAAAAGTATCTAAGCCACAATATATTACTCTCTTAAGAATTAGAGTGGGACTTTGCAAAAAAAGTTCAGGGACCAAATTGAGATGAAACAACTGGAACCCAATTTCATCTAATTGAAAAACATTAGTCTCTAATTTTTTTAAAGTTATATTTACCTTTTGTAAACTGATCATTGTTTCTCCAGGACCAGTCATCAGTGAGGGTAAGACTGAAAAAGAATCAGATCACTGACTCTTACTCTAGTCATTCATCATTGTATAGAAAACAAAGCCCTTTATGATAATCCCGATAATCTGGAACTAATGAAAACTGCAGCCAGGTCTGAACTTCAGTTTAGCACTTGTATCTCTGAAAAAGGCTTCTCTAATGTCAAGAGAAGAATAAATATCCCAGGAGAATGTTTGTCCTCCTCCAGAAAGCTCTTAAAACTCTTTTGTTTTAAGTCCTTCCTTCTGGAGTTGATGACATTGTACTCTGAAAATCCCCAGCCTCTGAGACTGGATGGAAGGCCAGAGACAGGTTAGGTTATAAGTAACCTGCGGGAGGTGTGTTGAACAGAATTTGAGGAATTGCACGCCTAGTAGTTTCTATTGATATTTTGAGTGTGTGTCTATGAAAGGGATTGCAAAACCCTTGTTGAAAGAGGTGGGCCCTGAGTTCGGGGACTTGAAAAGAACAACCTATTCTGGACTTCTCTGCTATAGGAGCAGCAGTGACTGGTGACCAAACACATAAAAATGTTTCCCAAGCTGAGGCTGAAGACAATTCATGTGTAGTGGCACCTATATTCGTAATTGTTTTATTTTCTAGTGGTACTCAAAATTCCAGTAATATAAGAGGCTATTTCAGAACTAATCTGAAACCAGGTCTTACAGAATAGTAGGCAAAAGGGCAGGGGAACACAGAGATTAAGGCTGATGCCAAGAGAGTGATTGATGAGGTGCTTTGGATGCAGACTGGATAGAGAGGGAAATCATGATTAGACGAATCTGAAGTTCAGGAGGAAATGGAAGCAAAGATTAAGGGGCACAGGTCCAGTGGTCATTCCACATTATTGTACTATTTTTCTCAACAACATGTGGTTTTCTCCTCTACAATTGTTTCCTGTAAGTCTGCTTGGTTTTTCTTTTCCCAGTGAACACCAGGAATCAATTCCCTCAATTAATTTACAGAGTATTGACCAGATAAGCCAAGTAATTTTCAATAAGTATGCAGTACTTGTAATGCACTTGAAAAAATTACTTCAGCCAACATTCAATACTACCTGTCAAGGCTTCCCTGGTGGCGCAGTGGATGAGAATCTGCCTGCCAATGCAGGGGACACGGGTTCGAGCCTTGGTCTGGGAAGATCCCACATGCCGCGGAGCAACTAGGCCCGTGAGCCACAACCACTGAGCCTGCACATCTGGAGCCTGTGCTCCTCAACAAGAGAGGCCACGATAGTGAGAGGCCCACGCACCATGATGAAGAGTGGCCCCCGCTTGCTGCAACTAGAGAAAGCCCTTGCACATAAACGAAGACCCAACACAGCCAAAAATTAAAATTAATAAAAATATTACTTGTCAATGTTGAAACATAACTATAGTGCTCACATAATTCAGTAACAAGTTTGTACAAAAAAAAATATAAAAGACTCTGGGCTTCCCGTGGCGCAGTGGTTGAGAGTCTGCCTGCCGATGCAGGGGACATGGGTTCGTGCCCCGGTCTGGAAAGATCCCACATGCTGCGGAGCAGCTAGGCCCGTGAGCCATGGCTGCTGAGCCTGCGCATCCGGAGCCTGTGCTCCGCAACGGGAGAGGCCACAACAGTGAGAGGGCCGCGTACCGGGGGAAAAAAAAAATATATATATATATATATAGAGAGAGAGAGAGAGAGAGAGAGAGAGAGAAAGAGAGAGAGAGAGAGACTCAATATGTATGAAACTTGTTAAGAGGGAAACCATTTTTAACAAAGCAAGATGCTCAGTCATTCTTTGCAGTGATGGAATGGCTTATAAAATTTCAGCACCAGAAACTACATGACACAGAGGCTACACTGTGGTCTACATGTTGAAAGTTATTTCTATTTTATGAATTCCTTCAAGTGAAATTGAATTTCACTGTTTTATAAAGCCAAAATGAATCTGTGTGAAGTTTTTCAGAGTGACAGTAACAGAGATTCACACAGGATATCTTAAATCAAAAGGTATGACTATTGTAACTGCGTTTGGAAATAAGGAAGATTCAGATGCTGGCCACACATCAGGCATTATGGGAATGAAAGGAGTTGTACAGTTTTATTTTGTGGAGAATGACTTTTTGATTTTGTGGCTTATGGGTCAGGAACTGAAGGGTGACCCGCAGGCCAGCACAGCACTTGTGACCTGGTTATGTCATTGCGCCACACCAGCAGAGGATTATTAATTCCTGATTTGCAACTGCTTCCAACTACCTCACATTCTATTCTGTATATTTTTCTTCTTCTTTTTACTCACAGCTTCTGTTGCCTCATCGGCTCTGCACACATGTCTTATTGCCTGATTTTCCCCTGTGTATCTACTATTTCCTCTCTTTCTCTTTCGCCTTCTCTCTCTCTCTCCCTTCTCTCCCCTGTCTGGGTCTACCTATATCTCTGTCAGGATATTTATCTGGCTCACTAATATCTCATTCAAATTTCCCTAAGAGATTGGTTTGATTGGTTCCTAGATCACTATTGTCCATATTAGTCAGAACTTGCATCCCTGGCTGCTTCATAGATTCTAGCTCATCTAGAGGTTGGTTGTTATTTTATCAAGAACCCCGAATAAGAACACACACACACACACACACACACATGCACGCATGCGCACACACACACCCACACACATCAGGCCCCGTCAGCAGGGTGACAAAATTTACATATATGAACATAGTGACTTTTATGAAAAAGACTCTTTGGAGGGAGGGGGAGGCTGCGATAAAAACTCTATAGAAGGGAACCATGGATGTGGCAGGTGTTTTTCGTGTTGGACTAAACTAAGCACAGAATCAAAAATGAACATCAATTTGTCCAGAGTCATATAGATCTAGACTATGGTGATTGGCCTAACTCAAGTGGGAGATACAATTAGAAGTAGAGGGACTTAAGGTGAGAATAGTAGGGAGAGACTATATTAAAAAGAAAAACACATAGAAGTTGAGCCTTCATTATGTAGTAAATTAAGTGGCATTCAAAAGTTTTGAGCCAGACTTCCCTGGTGGCACAGTGGTTAAGAATCCACCTGCCAATGCAGGGGACACGGATTCGAGCCCTGGTTGGGGAGGATCCCACGTGCCATGGAGCAACTAAGCCCATGCGCCACAACTACTGAGCCTGTGCTCTAGAGCCTGCGAGCCACAACTACTGAGCCTACGTGCCACAACTACTGAAGCCCGTGCTCCTAGAGCCCATGCTCCACAACAAAAGAAGCCACGACAATGAGAAGCCCTCACACCGCAACGAAGATCCAACACAGCCAAAAATAAATATATAAATAAATAAATAAATTTTTTTTTAAAAAGTTTTGAGCAGCAAGCTGAGGAAGGCAGAGTTTAAGAAAGGCCAACCTGGCAGTGATACAAAGGATGGAGAGAAGAATGAGAACCTGAAGAAAAGGAGGTCATTTGTAATTATAATTATTATAATGTAATACTTCTTACTCAACAAATATTTCTTAAGTGCTCACAACATTCCAGCAATGCCACATGCTGAAAATAGAAAGGTTTAAAAGGTGGCGTGGTCCTGCCATCATAGGGCTCACATTCTGACAGAAGACCCAGAAAAGCAAAATAGCAATTACGATCTGAACAGTTAAGGCTATCATAGGAACACTGTAGAGTTCGAGGGTAGCACGTAGGAGGGGTACCAAGCCCTGACCAGAAGTTCAAGGAAGCCTTCCTGAAAGGAAATATTATCGAAATCAAGACCTGTGGGCTAGATAGAAATTATCCAAGCAGAGGATGATACTGGGGGGAAAGGGGTGGGGCATTCAGTTCTAGGCCAAAGAATAATTGCTAAACAAAAAATAACAGTACTAAGTAGTTCTGCCTGGTTACCTGGTATAATTGAGAAGAAAGTTTTTGGTTTTGTTTTAAACACCAAATGTTCGGCACCGCACCAAAAGCTGGAGATATAACCCTGAACAAGATAGACATGCCTCCCTCCCTGGTAGAGAATTACAACACAGTGGGGAGTGCAGAGGAGCAATTATCCTAAGTGTGAGAAGCATTCTCAGTGGGAGAAGCACCTGAGATGGACACCCATTGGAGGAGAAGCTAACACAGTCTTGGGCATCACAAAGTAAAACTTTGGTGGCATTCTTGTAAATAACTAAAGGTTAACCAGGTGAAGAAACGAGAAATTTCTTGCTCCAGACAGAAGGAAGACCATGTGTATGTGTCTAGAGGCGAGAGAGAGTACAGAACTGTTGAGAGGTTATAAAGCAGGAGAAAAAGTCATCTCTAACCTTCCCCAAAGGGGGAAAACTGCATTTACGTTTTATTTAGTTGAATAATAGTAAACAACTTTGTTTTGTTATCAAGATGAGCCTTTTCCTCTTTTAAGCACTGTCTTGGTGGGTTAACTTCACTCATGGAACTGCTGAGTCATTTTCTATGGAAATTTATGTGAACTTATAAAATGTGCATAGTAAGGCATGTTATAAAAGTTTCTAAATTATCCTTGAAATCTTTTTTTTTTTTTTAGTTTTTAAAGTTTCTTTTAGGGCTTCTAAACATATAAATAACTCACTCGATTATCTCAATCTACCTAATAAAATTAATTTTCACCTTCTACTACAGTTTTTTTTTAATTGTCTTTAAAACTTGCTACCTTTAAAGCAACAATTTCTTTGTTAAAAAAATCAGAAAAAGAGTTTTAAAATAAAGTATATTTTTATAAAGTTTAAACTCATAATGTGATAAAATTGGTTGAATTGTTTTCATCAATATGCATTTACATAATTTTTGGTAACTTCTGGGCATATTCCTTCATGTTTATTAGTTATTTTTAAGTGTCATCTGAAAGAAAGGTTAGGATTGTTATTCTCTAAAGATTGAATAACCTGATGGGCTGTAATAAAGTTAGAGATTTTTTTTCCATCTTATATGAGAGTTTGCACTAAACTTGGGCCTGCTATAAAGAATCTCTGACTTTCCAGTTGTTTAACACTGAGTCAACAACTATGAGGTGTAAGATTTTATTTAGGGGTTATTTTTAAGCTGAAGTCTACAGTCAGATACATGAAGTTATTTATTTATTTATTTATTTATTTAAAATAAATGAGATTTAATTACCTTACATGGAGCCTTGTAAAGACATCAAAATTTGCCAGCCCACATTTTGTAAAAAATAGACTTTCCAAGTCACAAATTCCCCAGCACAGCCTGTTCCTTCTCCTCCAGCCAAAAGCCACATCAAGTCTGGCTGTCCTTGGAGGTCCAGGCAGGACCAAGGCCGGTCTCAGGACTCTACTTCAGGAAGCATGATCTCTGGGGTCTTACTCCAACACCAGAAACCTCCTACTAAAGCACACCTTCCTACCCCATTCATACATATAAATTCAGATCAGACTTGTGAGACAATCCACAGTTTGGTCCATTTCTGGGGATAGGGTTAGAGGGAGCCATTCAAACTCATAGTAGAGAAAAACCAGTTCCTGTAAATAAATAAATAAGGCAAACTTTTGGATTGGCACCAGAGTCCAAATAGGGTTAGGAGGTCTGAATTAGATGCTTAGTATCCTTCCCATGTTGGATCAAAAATTCAAGGCTAAGCTGCTCTCCAAGGCTGGAGGTTGTAAGAATTAAGCTGAGTAATTCATCCCCCACCAATAACACTTGGTGGCAAATTATTTTTCTCTTCTTTATTCTTCTCCATACCCTTGTCAACGTGCTGATTTACTACAACAGACTATGAATACACAATTGTAGATCTATTATCCATGGAAGAGCATTGGAGGCCTATTCCTTCTCTGCAGTGAACCTGTCATTCTTCTTGATGAAGGGTGGTATGGTACACACTTTTAAAACCACATGAATCTCCCTCTCTCTCTCCCTGTATGGAGAAACTCTGGGATAGCAGGACATAAAACTATGTTGTTGTTGGGCTTCCCTGGTGGCACAGTGGTTAAGAATCCGCCTGCCCATGCAGGAGACTCGGGGTCGAGCCCTGGTATGGGAGGATCCCACATGCCATGGAGCAACAAAGCCTGTGTGCCACAACAACTGAGCTTGCACTCTAGAGCCCACAAGCCACAACTACTGAGCCCGTGTGCCAGAACTACTGAAGCCCACGCACCTAGAGCCTGTGCTCCCAACAAGAGAAGCCACCACAATGAGAACCTTGCACACCACAACGAAGAGTAGCCCCCGCTCGCCACAACCAGAGAAAAAGCCCGCGTGCAGCAAAGAAGACCCAACACAGCCAAAAACAAAAATAAAATAAAATAAATTAAAAAAACAAAAAATGAAAAACTATGTTGTTGTCAAGGCTGTATCATCAGAGGCAGCAGTACCCATCCACAGGGAGAGTTGGGTATATGTGCTCTTTGACCCTGGGCTAGACACACATAGCTGTTCCTGTCCCTAATATATAGGCATATGTATGTTCTCCACACCACAGCTTTTTATTTTGAAATTTCAAACCTACAGAAGAGAGGCAATAATAATACAATAACACTCACATAGTCTTCTCCTAGACTCACCAATTGTTAACATTTTGTCACATTTGCTTAATCTCTCTTTCTTTTTGCTCTCTGTAATAAACACACATTTATTTATTCATTCAACCATTAATTCATTTACTTGCTAAAGCACTTGAGAGCTAATTATGGGCCTTGCAATACTTTACCTCCAAATACTTATATGTATATCTGTTTAAAAAATAAAATAAAACAAGACAGCCCTACATAAATACAATTGTCACATGAAACTTAATATTTATATAGTACTATTATCTGATACACAGTTCATATTCTAATTTCATCAACTGTCCCAATAAGGAACTGTACAGTTGTTGGTTTTTTATCTTTTTAAAGTTTGGGGTCCAATTAAGAGCAAGTATTGGGGCTTCCCTGGTGGCGCAGTGGTTAAGAATCCGCCTGCCATTGAAGTGGACACGGGTTCAAGCCCTGGTCCGGGAAGATCCCACATGCCGCGGAGCAGCTAAGCCCGTGTGCCACAGCTACTGAGCCTGTGCTCTAGAGCCCGTGAGCCACAACTACTGAAGCCCACACACCTAGAACCCATGCTCTGCAACAAGAGAAGCCACCACAATGAGAAGCCCATGCTCCACTACAAAGAGTAGCCTCCGCTCACCGCAACTAGAGAAAGCCCGCATGCAGCAACAAAGACCCAACACAGACAAAAATAAATAAATAATTTTTAAAATAAATTTTTTAAAAAAGAAAAGATTTAAAAATAATCTTAGAAAAAAAAGAGCAAGTATTGCATTTCATTGTAATGTCTCTTTAGTCTCCTTTTTATCTAGAACAATTCCCCAGTCTTAAATTTTTTGTATTTATGTGACATTGACATTTTTTGAAGAGTCCAAACTAGTCATTTTGTAATTATTCTTTAATTTCAATTTGTCTGACTGTTTCCTCATGATTATTTTCAAGGCACACATTTCTTGTCAGGAATACTGCATAAGGGGTACTGTGTCCTTCTCAATGTATCAGTCAGGGAGCTCACATTTAAAAAGTTACTTGATTCTTTTTTATTCTCTTCTGTGTGGTTATGTTTTTTTTTTTTGATATAACTAGGTTCATTTATTTCTGCTTGCGTTGGATTCTGGATCCCCCTATCCTTTATTATTTAACTTTATTATTTAATATATAAAACATTAACATTGCTCAAAATTCAAAACTATATAAGGTGGTGTAATCAGTGAAATCCTATCCCATCCTCTACAGCTTCTACTCTGTTTCTTATTATGCACAACAGATTTTGTATACGTAACAGATTTCTTCCTATACCTATAGATTTATATACATAATATATGTCTTCCTATACATAATAGATTTCATTATTTTATTATTGTTTAATGTAGTTCAAATTGTTAATTGTATCTTTCATTACATCTGGATTTTGAGTCATAGTTAGACATTTTTCCTTACACTTTTTGTCTTGAAGGAATTTACTCATGTTTTCTTACAGTCTTTTTATGGTTTCATTTTATTTTAACATTTAGATCACTGATCTATTTTCAGTTTATTCTTGTATATGTGAGTTATCTTTTTCCAACTGACTGTCCAGGTGTTCCAAATCATTTATTAAAAAGTCTATTCCGGGGGGCTTCCCTGGTGGCGCAGTGGTTGAGAGTCCGCCTGCCGATGCAGGGGACACAGGTTCGTGCCCTGGTCTGGGAGGATCCCACATGCCGCGGAGCGGCTGAGCCCGTGAGCCATGGCCGTTGAGCCTGCGCATCCGGAGCCTGTGCTTCGCAATGGGAGAGGCCACAACAGTGAGAGGCCCGCGTACCGGAAAAAAAAAAAAAAAAAAAAAAAAGTCTATTCCCGGGGCTTCCCTGGTGGCGCAGTGGTTGAGAGTCCGCCTGCCGATGCAGGGGACACAGGTTCATGCCCCGGTCTGGGAGGATCCCACATGCCGCGGAGCGGCTGGGCCTGTGAGCCATGGCCGCTGAGCCTGCGTGTCTGGAGCCTGTGCTCTGCAACAGGAGAGGCCACAACAGTGAGAGCGCCACGTACCGCAAAAAAAAAAAAAAAAAAAAAGTCTGTTCCCCCAATGTTCTAAGATACTACCTTCAACATATACTAAATTTCCACATGCTATCTCTTTCTAGATTTTCTGTTCTGTGGTTCTAACTAAGCATTCATGTGCCAGTACCATATTGTTTTAATTCTATAGATTTCTGTTTAAATGTCTAATGGAGTAGTCCCTCTTTCATTTTTCTTATTTTTCTCATATAATCTCATCTCTATTCTTCTTCATTAAGCCTCTCCTGACCACTCCAGAAAAGGTTTCATAGCAAGTTTGGAATCAACTTGTTAGTTCCAGAGGCAAAAATAAAGATGACTAGTTTCACTGGGGTTGCATTACATTTATATTTTAATCTATGGAGAAGTCATAGTTTTATGGTCCTTATTTGTCTTATTCAGGAATAAGGAATATCTTTTATTTGATCAGTATACTTTTATGTCACTGAGGAGGACTTTCACATAACTTGTTAAGGTTATTCTTGTATATATTATCTTTAGTGTCTACGCATGATTTTTTAAATCTTCCCCCTTCCAAATGTTAACACTGATATCTGTGAGGGACGTAACATAAAATGACATCAAAAAAATTCTATCAGGAAATATAACTGATAATACAGCCAGGGGATTTTTATATGATAGGGCTATTAATAATGCTGAATATTCTTGCTTTGTGACAATAATAAATATTAATATGAATTTAAAATGCGACCTTGTTTTTCCCACTTGCATCGACATAAATGCTCTGAGCAATAAAAGACAAACTTAACATCTCCTGCAAAGGGAGAACCCCAAACATTAGAATATTATCAAAATGAGCAGGTAATTAAAAGGAAACAGATGAAAGCATCAGGAAAGAAAATCATGGTAAAGCTGTGTACAGCATTTAGACACATCAATTAGCTGTCTAGTGAATGTGTATTTTAGACAAAATACTCATTTGGTTCCTTGTGACTGTATGTCAAACTGGATTTCTTGAAATCTCTCTGAAATAGTCTTCTCTGCCTTTGGTAATCACCTCTGTCAGTTTTTGTCAAGATCTTCTCTATTTAAGGCTTTTCCTTTGGAGGGTTCACCTACCTTTATAACTTCATTTCCTATCCAGATTAAATAAAATCCCTATTATTAGACTTTACCGAAGTAATAATTTCCTCTTCTGACCTCTGACTGTATGGCTGGTAACAATGGCACTTAATAATTTCCATGGACTTGCTCCACAGTTGTATTAAACTCGTCTTACCTAAAACCAAATTTACGTCTGAAATCTTAATTTTTTTCTTTGACACATCATTCTCCCAGTTTTTGATTCCACTGGTTCATAGTCATTTACAGTCAATCGGTTACCAAATTCTGTGACTCTTCCATCACATTATTTCTTGCTTCTGTTATTTCAACTTCATTCTTAGGGTCATTGCCACAGTCTGGTCCAGCATTGATCAAAGGTCCATCTAAGGATCCCACAGTCCCTTGCAGCCCACTAAATATTCTGCAGGATGTTTTGTATTTTCAGAGAAAAAAAAAGCTATGAAATTATTTTTTCATATACACTTTGTGTATTTTAAATATAAAATTAATTCTAATTAAAAATACATAATGTTTTAAAATAATTTCTGTCCTCTAACTTGTGCTGAAACATGTCAGTTTGCTTTGGCTAATGTTCAGGTAGTTGGGTGCACCTTAGCTGATATTTTTCGTACTATTAGTTTGTTATTTTTACATTTGTTAAATATTATTTTTAAAAGTACTGTGCCAATCTAGGCCCTTGCCATCTCTTACCTGGAGCTCTGTGGTATCATACTTACTGTCTTTCCTGCTTCCCATATTTCATATCAACACTCTCTCCTACATAAGGTACCAAGTCCGTTTCTTAAAAACATTCTGTTCTCCCTAATGTTTTCAATACTAGATCTCATCCTGAAAGTCTTTAACGATTTGGAGATCACCTGCTTAATGATCCACCTATTTTTTTGCCCAAGACAAACCATCTTCCTACTGTCCTTTCCAACACTTTGACACACTATTAATGTTTTTATTCATTGGATTCTTTGCCTTAATATTTACGATCCCACTTAAACTTATGCTCAACCAAATCTTATTTTTCCTTTAAGGTTCTATTCAATTCTTCTAAAGCCTTTCCTGACCACTCTAGGCAGCAGTGTCTTCTCCTAACAACCTATAGTAGTGGTTCTTAATCAGAGTTACTCATCAGAATCCTCTATTTTACATTAAAAATTTTTTAAGTATAGATGCTTGTGTCCTCTGTCTCTAGATTGTGATTCCATAGGTCTGAGATATATAATCTGGGGAACTTGTTTTGTTTTTGTTTTTGTTTTTTTCTGTATGTGGGCCTCTCACTGTTGTGGCCTCTCCCGTTGCGGAGCACAGGCTCCAGACACGCAGGCCCAGCGGCCATGGCTCACGGGCCCAGCCACTTCGCGGCACGTGGGATCCTCCCGGACCGGGACACGAACCCGCGTCCCCCACATCGGCAGGAGGACTCTCAACCACTGAGCCACCAGGGAAGCCCGGGAACTTGTTTTTTAAAGTTCCACCAGTGATCAGAGCTGGCTCCATAATTTGCAGGATCCCTCACAAAACAAAAATGGTGGGTCCCTTGTTCAAAAAGCAGGGGGAAAATGCCATTAAAAGTACTAAAATATAAAGCTTTTTCTTTTTTTTTCCCGTGATCTCTCTCTCTCTCTCTCTCTCTCAAGTTGCCATGTTAGTTTTTACCTGCGATTTAAGTTTGTTATTTAAAAAGTATAAAATTTTAAGTCGTTAGAGTGAATTTTATTGTTTATCTTTATATTGTACAATGCCAGTTTTAAATGCAAATATAAGGGTATCTAGTTCAATTCATACTCCATAGCTTATACATGCATATGTATTTTTTCTTATCAGAACAGTGGAAAACTTCACAAACTAACGCAACTGTTCTTTCAGTTCTTGATATGCACACATTCTATCAACACTCTCTACCTTCGGAGCAAAGAAAGACTGAAAGGAAAAGGACTTAGGAAAAGTTTTAACTTTCTCTTTCCTTTTATGTCATCATTTTATGCGTGTTCGGTGAACACAGGGAAGTAACACAAGTAAGAAAGGAAATTATATGATTCCATGATCACCATTACCTACTTTCTGCAAATTTTGGAAGGGAAGTGGACTATTGGCTAGGTCTTGAACATTTTATTTACAAATAATTTCCCAAGAAAATAACACTTTTCCTGGTTCGGGGTTTATTGAACCAGAAGTAGGTGACTATAACCTCTGGACAAACTTAAATCAGAAATAACTGGTATTAGGCCCAAATATTTTATTCCTTAGTGGAGATATGGACCTAATCTCAGATTTTCATGCAAACATTTGCATATTCAGTACAAGAGCAGATTAGAAGCATATAGGAAACCTAGGCACTAGAAACAGCAAGACTACAGCCGAGGGAGAAAACAAAAGAGAAAGGTTTTAAAGTAATTGTATTATGGAGTCAATTATCTTAGGGCAAAAGATCTTCAACATCTGTCAGTCCCATGTGGGATTTAACATTTGATAATGCCAAACCTCCCAGGAAATGTTAAAATAGCTGTAGTACTCTCTATTGACCAAGGTGTGGAACTTTAAAATCCATTTCCGAAGATTTTTGTATTTCATTTTTAGAAAATTTGGGCCTTAAATAATGTAATTTCTCATTTCTCTGTGGTCTTATGTAAATAAGAGTTCAATCATATTTGTTATAATTAAATTTTACCTGTCTTTCAAGATCCAGTTGTACTAAAAGAAATAAAATAATCTTTTCAAATAGCTATTTATTATATTCTTCAGGTCAAAATATCTAAGTTAGGTCATTAAATGTAAGGGGAAATCTATATCATTATTTAATTAGTTCCCAGTAATCTGTGCTTAATGTAAAGTTCCAAATAATAACAATGTGTAAAAGTGACAAAATGAATGATTTCTCTGTTTCTGGCAGACTTGATATCTTTTCCTATCAGTCTTCTCTTTCTGAACTTTATACACATTGCTTAGTTCTCCTTTTACCTAGACTACTTCCCTTCCTCCATAAATGTATTCTATTGAATTGTCTAAAATCTACCTCTTGCTATTACACTCTTTTTTCTAAGAAAACCAATTTTTCTAAAGAGGATAAAAGTCCCATCCTCATCAGGGCATTTGCAGTTGGAAGGCTGTTCTGACTCATTCAGGCTGCTACCAGCTCTAGCACTTCAATTATCTTATTTAGTGGACTCATTTCATTTGAACATAAAGATGGCACAATTTTGGACTCATTTGACATCTGAGACACTGCAATCCAGCAGCCCTGCTGCTGGCCTTCCCAGTTTAGCTGCAGAGACTCTAAGAGCTCTAGCAAGATTATCAGCTTTATATTTAGTATCAGAAAGTGCATATTTAAGTGACGGACTTCATAAATTCAAGGGAAGACAGCCCATCCAGAAGATGGTACTTGCAAAATCTGGACTCTTGCTCAAGTTGTCTTTTCTTCTCTAAATTCTAGTATATATATAGACTTGATCCTGAAAGTGTTAGCACCTTTCACAGGATAACACTTGGGCCAGTATTCCTCCACCTAATTTTAATCTATAAGTAAAAAAATTCAATTGCAAGAAAATAAAATGTCACAGTATAAATACAAGCTATGAGCTTTTTTTAAACCACTTTTTAAAAATTGGAGTATAGTTAATTTGCAGTGTTGTGTTAGCTTCAGTTTATGAGCTTTTCAATATTTTTTATCTGGCACCTGAATGGTGCCTGACTCGTAATAGGTGCTCAGAAAATAAATATTTGTAGAATGGGTGAATTTTTGAATCTCAATTTTCTTCTCTAAGGTGTCCCATAGTCCATGTGTATTTACCACTAGTGAGTTTTTTACTTTCATTTCTTTCTTTATTTATTTTTGCAGATACTGCAATTGTGTTTTCTTATCTCTTTGGTAAACACTGTCATTCCCAAGACTTCACTGTTTCTCTTAGCAGTATGGATCCCACTGATTCTTAGTTTTCAAAATTATTATCCAATTTTACAGCAGGAGCAGCAACCCCCTAAATACAACTTAGTTCTTATTTATCAGTTTGGTAGTTGTTTTAAAGGTTTCATACACGGTAAAGTTGTCTCTGAAATGTGATTTTTTAAAATTGTAGTACAGGCGATAAATGATGTGTTAATTTCTGCTGTGCAGCACAGTGATTCAGCTATATATATATATTTTTTCTTTTTTATATTCTTTTCCATTATGGTTTATCACAAGATATTGAATATAGTTCCCTGTGCTATACAGTAGGACCTTGTTTTTTTCCATTCTCTATATAGTAGTTTGCATCTGCTAACCCCAAACTCCCAATCCATCCCTCTTCCATCCCCGCTTCCCCTCAGCAACCACAAGTCTGTCCTCTATGTCTGTGGGTCTGTTTCTGTTTCGTAGATAGGTTCATTTGTGTCAATTTTTAGATTCCACATATAAGTGATATCATATGGTATTTTTCTTTCTCTTTCTGACTTACTTCACTTAGTATGATAATTTCTAGGTCCATCTATGTTGCTGCAAATGGCATTATTTCATTCTTTTTTACGGCTAAAGAGTATTCCATTATATATAGATGTATAATACCATATCTTCCTTATCCATTCGTCTGTTGATGGACATTTAGGTTGTTTCCATGTTTTGGCTATTGTGAATAGTGATGCTATGAACATAGAGGTGCATGTATCTTTGTGAATTATAGTTTTGTCTGGATATATGCCCAGGAGTGGGATTGTTAGATCATAGGGCAACTCTATTTTTAGTTTTTTGAGTAACCTGCATACTCTTCTCCATAGTGGCTGTATCAATTTACATTCCCACCAACAGTGTAAGAGGGTTCCCTTTTTCTCCACACCCTCTTCAGCATTTATTGTTTGTAGACTTTTTGATGATGGCCATTCTGACACGTGTGAGGTGATACCTCATTGTAGTTTTGATTTCTGCAGTGTGATTTTAAGCTTCTTGAGAGCAGGGGAAAATGCCACAAGCCCCTTTGTTGTACTTATAGGTCATATCAAAGTATTAGGCAATGAGTAAGTGATCATTATATTCTGAATGTTTGATTAAGTGAGTCATCTATTGTTAGTTATTCATTAATTCCCCAAATACTTACTGGGCCAGACTGTGACACCACAGTAGGTTTGAGTAGACATTTCTTTCAAAATATTTTACTTTGCCATTACTGTCCTTGTAATCACCATCTCACAATATGATGAAAAATCAGAATTATGTAAAGAAGCAGAAGCCCTGAGTCTTGTCTTGGCTCTGCTTTCTCGACTCAGTGACTTTGGGATGCCAATTAATACAGTGGTTGTAGTAGACAGAATAAGTGTCCCTCAAAGATGTCCACATCTAATTCCCAGAACTTGTGAATATATTACCTTACATGGCAGAGGCACTTTGCACATCTGATTACATTAAAGATTTTAAGTTAGGGAGATTAACCTGGGTTTTCCAGGTGGGCTGAATGTAATCACAAGGGTCCTTAAAAACAATGGAAGAAGGAGGTAGAAGAATTGGAGAAGGAGGTGTGGGAACAGAAGCTAGAGGTGAGAGAAAAAGAGAAAGACGGAGGGAGGAGGAGAGAGACAGAGAAAGGGAGAAAGAGATTTGAAGATGCTACTCTGTGGCTTTGGAGATGGAGGAAGGGCCCCTGAGCCAAGAGACACAGACTTCTAGAATCTAGCTGGAAAACGCAAGGAGACAGATTCTCCCTTAGAGCCTCCAGAAGGAGTGCAGGCCTGCTGATTTCTTGATTTTAGCTCAGCAAAAGTCATTTTGGACTTCTGACTTCCATAACTGTAAGATAATACATTTGTACGGTTTTAAGTTTGTGATAATTTATAACAGCAGCAATAGGAAACTACGTGGTTGTTAACTCAGGCTTTACTGTTCAAAAACACAGCGTTGCCTCAGTTATTCTGTCTCCAAATGAGAATAATGAAAGCACATTCCTCTTAGATGATTGCTTAGCTATGCTTGACTTTTTTTTTTTTTTTGCGTTACGCGGGCCTCTCACTGCTGTGGCCTCTTCCGTTGCGGAGCACAGGCTCCAGACGCGCAGGCTCAGCAGCCATGGCTCACGGGCCCAGCCGCTCCACGGCACGTGGGATCTTCCCGGACCGGGGCACGAACCCGCATCCCCTGCGTCAGCAGGCGGACTCTCAACCACTGCGCCACCAGGGAAGCCCTATGCTTGACTTTTAATAAATACTTATTTGCACCAAGTATTCTTTTTTTAATAAATACATTTTAATATTTTTTCATATACTTACAATATCCTTCACAGGGAAAAAGGAAATAGGAAATTCTTTTGAAAGGGAAAGATAATGGACATGTAAGCACCAAGTATTCTGTTTCCAATTGATTTTAAAATATCAATTGTAGGTGTCATTTATGTATTTTTGAGCTATTTAATTAGCTGTTCCTGGAAGAATTAGCTAAATTTTACCAAAGCAACCTACTCTCAGAGTACTTAGTATAGCTTAACGCATGAATCATTTCTTAAACAAAAATATATGTTACTGGATTTCAGGGTTAAATATATATAAATTCTTTGACTTGACTATTAATAATAATAGTAACAGAAACTTTACCTCCTATTCAGTTTAGAAAAATTATTTTTTTTTTTAAGTCATAGACTGTAAAGGACAGGTGAAGACAAATCAAAAGGACGATTCAAGCAACTGTGGGAAAACTTTGATGTCAAGGGAAATAGTTCAGAATAATTCAGATTGATTGTCTACACAGCTTGAATTTGCCAAATGAAAGCTAAGTTTCCCCCACATTCTGCTGTGCAGGGCTTCTTTGTGAAGCAGTGTCAGCAAAATCACCTTGATGTTTCCTACAGGAATCAGCAGTCTTGAATAGAATATAGCCATGAGGTAGTCAGTCCACTCCCTGGCTGCTGACATATTCATTTTATTTATTCTTGTGTGTTCATTTAATAATGATCCATCTGTGCTTCCACATCTAGTCATACAAAGTGGAAAGATTAAAAGAGAACAAAATAGAGACACAATATGGTGGAATATCAATATCTCCTTATATGTCTTTATAATGCTACTTGAATCAAAGATACTTATACCAGTTAACTATTTTAAGACAAGGCACTTTTTTACATCAAATTTCTATATTGAATTCTGAACAGGACACATTAAATTAGTTTATTTTCTGTTTATTAAAGATGGATGCTATAGATATCACTTTGATTTCAGAAATTTTTTACAATGGATACTCACTCATCAACTTTCCCTAATATTATTGGGTGTATAGCATTATGCAAGAGAGTGAGGCAGATTGCTAAAACCTAACACTTCTCAAAATGAAAAAAGGTAATTCAGTTGGGAAATGCCTATATTTCCTTTGAATTCATAGCACCCACTTGACTGAGTGGCTTGTGGAGAGCTCTGTTATTTGACATGCCTGGTTATAGTTTTAAGCAGTACCACACATCCCCTTTCCCTTGCAAAGGCCCATTTGTATCCTTTGTACAGTGGTGTTCAACAGTGAAGAGCTAGAAAAACTAGAAATCACAAAGGACCACCAAATAATAAGAAATATTATCACAAAGGAATTTTCGAATCCTAATGTAGCTTTAACATGTGCCAGTTTAGCCAAGTGTCAACCATATTACAAATGACATATGTGAAACTAAGTTATTATCTAAGTTAGTAAACTTAATAACCTAGTTATAAACTAAGTTATAACTAGTTGTTATCACTAGCAGAAATGAATTTTATTTGTTCATTTCATTCAATTTTTTCCTATTTTCTCCCCTCCCTTCTTATTTCTTTTCTCTCTTCTTTCTCTTATTTTCAGATGCCAAAAAGTTACCAAAATATTTTTTTTCTACTGGTTCTGTGGCATCTAACCACTCTCCTTTTCAAACTATGTAGATATTATTTATATAAGCAAAGTATCTTGAAGACGAGAAAACTATGCTTTACCCTTTTCTCACAAGGGCCCTATTAGAGTAGAATCTGAGCTGTTATCTAGTTTGCTAAAACCACATCATCTGTGGAAAATTAGGCTATTTATTTTTTTATTGTACACCAAAATTTAATCTACACAATCTTTACAGTATTTTTCTTTTAATTTTAAGATGTTGGTAACAACATATATATTAAACATTTTCCAAAAATATCATAAAGTTGGATTAGTTGGTTACTTAGTAATGGTCTCTCATTCTATATAGGCTATCTAGAGCAGTGTATAGAACTCTAAACAAGACAATTAAAATTGGAAACTCAAAAATTTAACTAGGAGAATGAGACTGTCAGGGTGGTAGTTAAGTATGCATTCATGCAGGCCATAAGAGCTTATATAATTGTAAAACCTGGGCCATAAAATGGGCTCTAAGCTATCAATTAAATATGAATCTCTTATCGTCAATCCATTGAAAAATAATATATCTGCTCAGAGAAGCAAGTAGTTTCTGCACACCTGGGTCTAAAGCAAATTATTTTGTGTTAATAATAAAAATATTTCTCTCTCTCTCTCTCTCTCTGTCTCTCTCTCTCACACACACACACACACACACACACTAACTATTGGGCATTGGAGCTAATGTGTATGTAGCTTCAGAATGTTTTTCTGCTAAGGTCACTGAGGAATACCATTGTCAGATGAGGAGTGGTTATAGGACCTTGAGCAGAGAATACTACCAGTTGGGACTTGGGAAGAAGCACAGTGAGGGAATATCCAGCAGGGTTGAGAATATATGACAGAGACATGTTCTGAGCCAGCAGGTCTAGTGGCTGCTAGTGGTTCCATGTGGTCCACTCCAATATACAAAATTCGAATCATTTTTTCCCTGTAAGGAGATTAACATTACCAAATCTCCAAAGATCCTAGTTCCCCAAAAGTACTATCTTCAGATACAACAGCATTAGTTACGTGTTGTACACTGATTGCATTTACTTCATACCAAATTTTAAGAAGGGCACTGGATACCTGACATGTATCCAGAGGCAAGTGACAAGAATGGGGGAGGTTTCTCATATTATCATATCTGAGGAACATGTGACAGGCTTGGTGATATTTGGAGAAGAAAAAGAAACACTTAGTGAGTTCATGCTAACTGTCTCTAAATATTTAAGACAGTCATGTTGAAGACATTTTCTGTGTAGTTTAGGAGGCCAGGAAGGAAGCAGAACTAGAACCAAGAAACGGAAGTAAGCACCAAGGACAGATATTTTAACAAATGTAAGAAAGAACCCTCTAGTAATTAGAGTTGTTTGAAAACTAAATGAGCTGCTTTGAGAACTGCATAAGCACCCTGTCATTGGAAGCAAACGATCAGAATGTGAAGGAACATTAATGAAAGATAGAGGCTCTTTCAGAGAAAATTGGACAAGGTGGCCTTTAAGGCCCTTTCCAGCTCCTCAACACTTTGATGGAAAAGTAGAGTTCTCTTTTCATTTTTTTTCTAGCTCTTGCTCTTGCCCCCATCCTCCCTCTACATCTCCTTCCCTTTACTTCTCCGTCTCCTTCTTGTAGTTTACACATGAGAACCAAGGGGACTTGGGAAGACATATGAGTGCTTTAGACCTCACTCCTGCCCCAGTGTTGCCTCTCTCACCCCCTCCATTCCCATTCATTGCTATTGATAATCCATGTTTTCCCCAGTCTAATAAAATGTGTGGGGGGCAAGAACAGCTTCAAGTCCTCTTTCTTTTCCCTTCCACCAGCTCACCACCTCAAGCCACTTCTTATGTATAAATTCTGGAGTCATTATGGCATGCACCTATTTTTACCAACAGTAGCTTCCAAAACTTGGAGTAATGATTAGTCACTTTAAGACAGAAATGAGTCACATCTGAGTACAACATCTCTGTGTTTAACAAAGTCATGCTTCTTGTTAATGAAGAAAATCATGATGGATATTTTGTGGTCCAAAGAATCTGTATCAAAGGAAGAAATGAAACAGGAATCTCAGTGATGGGTTATTGCTAGGAACACTTCCTCTTATTTCTCTCCAGGAAGATAGGATACAGATTCTGGCCTGCAGTTCGTATACATGTCTGATGTTCTCTCTGGGCAAGATACTCAATGACTCTATAACTCCAAGCTTGAGGATGGCACCAAGGGATCCCTGAGAATATAAGCCTTCCCTTGGCTGGAACAGTTTCTCCCTTTTCCAGGCACACCCCCCTGACTTTGTGGAAAGTAATTTTGTTCCCAGATAGTATCATTGTATTTTCTCTATAAAAATAAGGGGGAGGGGTGGAGTCAAGATGGCGGTGTGGGAAGACGCAGAGTTAGCATCTCCCCACAACCAGGGTGCCTGCTGGCACCCTGTAAAAAACTGTAAAAAACACAAATACATGGAGGCTACTGGTGGGGGACTCTGACACCCAAGGAGACAGGAGGAACCCCAGAGTGAGCCAGTAGGACATAGGGGGACTGAGGGGGGAGGAGAAGTGGAGGCCAGACAGGATCGGCACCCCTGAGGCTGGGGAGATTAGGAGAGGCAGGTGGGAGGGAATCTCCTGGAAGAGCAGGAGAGGAGTGAAGGGCGATCACCTGGCCCACTTGGTCCGGGGAGCCTTCTGAGCTCCCAAGCTGGCTCCCCACCTCCAAAGCCGCATCAAGGCCACATGGGTCTTTGGGGGCATAGGAGGGAGTCCAAGGGGAGACCAGGAGAGGCAGGCGGAAGGGGCCCTGCCAGAGGAGCTGGAGAGGAGTGGAGGGCGTTTGCCCTGCCCACTCAGGCTAGGGGAGCCTGCTGAGCTCCCAAGCCAGTCCCCTGCTCTCCAAGGCACACCCACCCCCTCCCACCACATTGGTCCTGGGGGCATAAGAGGGAGGCTGGGGAGATCAGGAGAGGCAGGTGGCAGGGGCCCTCCCAGATCCCAGACCAGAGGAGCAGGAGAGGAGAGGAGGGCATATCCCTGGCCCACTCAAGCCCAGGAATCCTGCTGGGCTCCCAGGTGAGATCCCCTGCCCTCTGAGACCAGGGGTGGGGGGCACACCTGAGACCCTTCTGGTCCTTGAGCCTAAGCCCCACCCCCCCACAGCCCCCAGGGCCTTTTCCAGCCCTGTGAGTCCTGAGCATTGGCCCCACCCACTGCCCAAGCCTCGCTCATGCTTAGGCCCTGCCCTCCACAGCCAAGGCCTTTCCCCACCCCCTGCCCTTTTTTATTTCTTTTTTTTTTCTTTTCCCTCCTCCTCTTTTTTAATATTGTGGTACTGATGTACCTTCCAGTTGTTGATTCATCTATACTTTTATTTTTACATTCTTTCTAACATATCTGTTAGTTTCCTAGTCTAATTTTATTTTTTACTTTATCGTTGTTCTCTTGTTTTTTTTTTTTTTTTTTGCCATCTCACGTGGCTTGCGGGATCTTAGTTCATGAGCCTGGGGTCAGGCAGAAGCTCCTGTGGTGGGAGCTCCAAGTCCAAACCACTGGACTAACAGAGAACCTCAGAACCCAGGGAATATTCATCAGAGTGAGGTCTCACAGAGGTCATCATCTCAGCAGCAAGACCCAGCTCTACCCAATAGCCTACAAACTCCAGTGTTGGAAGCCTCAGGCCAAACAACCAGTAAAACAGGAACACAATCCCACTCATAAAAAAAAAAAAAAAGAAAGAAAATGAGATGGCAAAAAAATATGTCACAGATGAAGGAGCAAGGTAAAAACCTACAAGACCAAATAAATGAAGAGGAAATGGGCAATCTACCTGAAAAAGAATTCAGAGTAATGATAGTAAAGATGATCCAGAATCTCGGAAATAGAATGGAAGCATGGATTGAGAAAATACAAGAAATGTTTAACAAAGATCTAGAAGAACTAAAGGACAAACAAACAGAGCTGAGCAACACAATAACTGAAATTAAAGATACACTAGAAGGACTCAATAACAGAATAACTGAGGCAGAAGAATGAATAAGTGAGCTGGAAGACAAAATGGTGGAAATAACTGCCAAGGAGCAGAATAAAGAAAAAAGAATGAAAAGATTTGAAGACAATCTCAGAGACCTCTGGGACAACATAAATGCACCAACATTCGAATTATAGGGGTCCCAGAAGAAGAAGAGAAAAAAAAAGGGTCTGAGAAAATATTTGAAGAGATTATAGTGGAAAACTTCCCTAACATGGGAAAGGAAATAGTCAATCAAATCCAGGAAGCACAGAGAGTACCATACAGGATAAACCCAAAAAGAAACATGCCGAGACACTTGTTAATCAAACTATCAAAAACCAAATACAACGAAAAAGTATTAAAAGCAGCAAGGGAAAAGCAAAAAATAACACACAAAGGAATCCCCATAAGGTTATCAGCTGAATTTTCAGTGGAAACTCTGCAGACCAGAATGGAGTGGCAGGGTATACTTTAAGTGATGAAAGAGAAAAACCTACAACCAAGATTACTCTACCCAGCAAGGATCTCATTCAGATTTGACAGAGAAGTCAAAAGCTTTTCAGACAAGCAAAAGCTAAGAGAATTCAGCACCACCAAACCAGCTTTACAACAAATGCTAAAGGAACTTCTCTGAGGGAAACACAAGAGAAGAAGAAGACCCACAAAAGCAAACCCAAGGGCTTCCCTGGTGGCGCAGTGGTTGAGAGTCCGCCTGCCGATGCAGGGGACACGGGTTCGTGCCCCGGTCCGGGAAGATCCCACATGCCGTGGAGCGGCTGTGCCTGTGAGCCATGGCCGCTGAGCCTGCGTGTCTGGAGCCTGTGCCCCACAGCGGGAGAGGCCATAACAGTGAGAGGCCCGCGTACCGCAAAAAAAAAAAAAAGCAAACCCAAAACGATTAAGAAAATGGCAATAGGGACATACATATCAATAATAACCTTGAATGTAAATGGACTAAGTGCCCCAACCAAAAGACACAGATTGGCTGAATGGATACAAAAACAAGACCCATCTATATGCTGTCTACAAGAGACCCACTTCAGACCTAGGGACACATACAGACTGAAAGTGAAGGGATGGAAAAAAATATTCCATGCAAATGGAAATCAAAAGAAAGCTGGAGTAGCAATACTCATATCAGATAAAATAGACTTTAAAATACTGTTACAAGAGATAAGGAGGGACACTACATAATGATCAAAGGATCAATCCAAGAAGATATAATAATTATAAATGTTTATGCACCCAACATAGGAGCACTTCAATACATAAGGCAAATGCTAGCAACCACAAAATGAGAAATTGACAGTAACACAACAACAGGAGGGGACTTTAACACCCCACTTACACCATTGGACAGATCATCCAAACAGAAAATAAATAAGGAAACACAAGCTTTAAATGACACAATAGATCAGATAGATCTAACTGATATTTATAGAACATTTCACCCAAAAGTGGCAGAATACACTTTCTTCTCAAGTGCACACAGAACATCCTCCAGGATAGATCACATCTTGGGTCACAAATCAAGCCTGGGAAAATTTAAGAAAATTGAAATTGTATCCAGCATCTTTTCTGACCACAACACTATGAGATCGGAAATCAATTACAGGAAAAAAACTGTAAAAAACACAAATACATGGAGGCTAAACAGTGTGCTACTAAATAACCAAGAGATCACTGAAGAAATCAAAGAAGAAATTAAAAAATACACAGAAACAAATGACAATGAAAACACTATGACCCAAAACCTGTGGGATGCAGCAAAAGCAGTTCTAAGAGGGAAGTTTATAGCAATTCAATCTCACCTCAGGAAACAAGAAAAATCTCAAATAAACAATCTAACCCTACACTTAAAACAACTAGAGAAAGAAGAAAAAAGAAAACCCAAAGTCAGCAGAAGGAAAGAAATCATAAAGATCAGAGCAGAAATAAGTGAAATAGAAACGAAGAGAACAATAGCAAAAATCAATAAAGCTAAAAGCTGGTTCTTTGAGAAGATAAACAAACTTGATAAAACCTTAGCCAGACTCATCAAGAAAAAAAGGGAGAAGACGCAAATCAATAAAATTAGAAATGAAAAAGGAGAAATCCCAACTGACACTGCAGAAATACAAAGGATTATGAGAGATTGCTACAAACAACGATATGCCAATAAAATGGACAACCACGAAGAAATGGACAAATTCTTGGAAATGTACAGTTTTCCAAGACTGAACCAGGAAGAATTAGAAAATATAAACAGACCTATCACAAGTAATGAATTTGAAACTGTAATTTAAAATCTTCCAACAAACAAAAGTCCAGGACCAGATGGCTTCACAGGAGAATTCTATCAAACATTTAGAGAAGGGCTAACACCGATCCTTCTCAAACTCTTCCAAAAAATTGCAGAGGGAGAAACACTCCCAAACTCATTCTACAAAGCCACCATCACCCTGATACCAAAACCAGAAAAAGATATCACAAAAAAAAGAAAATTACAGACCAATATCACTGATGAACATAGGTGCAAAAATCCTGAACAAAATACTTGCAAACAGAATCCAACAGCACATTAAAAGGATCATACGCCATGATCAACTGGGATTTATCCCAGGGATGCAAGGATTCTTCAGTATGCACAAATCAATCAATGTAATATACCACATTAACAAATTAAGGAATAAAAACCATATGATCATCTCAATAGATGCAGAAAAAGCTTTTGACAAAATTCAACACGCATTTATGATAAAAACTCTCCAGAAAGTTGGCATAGAGGGAAACTGCCTCAACATAATAAAGGCCATATATGACAAATCCACAGTAAGTATCATACTCAATGGTGAAAAACTGAAAGCATTTCCCCAAAGGTCAGGAAGAAGACAAGGATGTCCACTCTCACCGCTCTTACTTAACATAGTTTTGGAAGTCCTAGCCACAGCACTAAGAGAAGAAAAAGAAAGGAATACAAATTGGAAATGAAGAAGTAAAACTGTCACTGTTTACCAATGACATGATACTATCCATAGAAAATCCTAAAATGCCACCAGAAAACTACTAGAACTAATCAATGAATTTGGTAAGGTTGCAGGATACAAAATTAATACACAGAAATCTCTGGCATTCCTATACACCAACAACGAAAAATCAGAAAGAGAAATTAAGGAAACATTCCCATTTGCCTTTGCAACAAAAAGGATAAAATACCTAGGAATTAACCTGCCTAAGGAGGCGAAAGACTTGTACTCAGAAAACTATAAAACACTGATGAAAGAAATCAAAGATGACATAAACAGATGGAGAAATAGACCATGTTCTTGGATTGGAAGAATCAACATTTTGAAAATGACTATACTACCCAAAGCAATCTACAGATTCAATGTGATCCCTATCAAACTGCCAATGGCATTCTTCACAGAATTAGAACAAAAAACCTTACAATTCGTATGGAAACACAAAAGACCCTGAAGAGCCAAAGCAATCTTGAGAATGAAAAAGAGTTGGATGAATCAGGCTCCCCGACTTCAAACTATACCACAAAGCTACAGTAATCAAGACAGTATGGTACTGGCACAAAAACAGAAATATAGATCAATGGTGCAGGACAGAAGGCCCAGAAATAAACCCACACACATATGGGCACCTAATTTACGACAAAGGAGGCAAGAACATACAATGGAGAAAAGACAGCCTCTTCAATAAGTGGTGCTGGGAAAACTGGACAGCTACATGTAAAAGAATGAAGTTAGAACACTTCCTAACACCATACACAAAAATAAACTCCAAATGGATTAAAGACTTAAATGTAAGACCAGACACTATTAAACTTTTAGAGGAAAACATAGGAAAAACACTCTGACATAAACCACAGCAAGATCTTTTTTGACCCACCTCCTAGAGTAACAGAAATAAAAACAGAAATAAACAAATGGGACTTAATTAAACTTAAAAGCTTTTGCACGGCAAAGGAAACCATAAACAAGACAAAAAGACAACCCTCACAATGGGAGGAAATATTTGCAAATGAAACAACAGACAAAGGATTAATCTCCAAAATATACAAACAGCTCATGGAGCTCAATGTCAAAATAAGAAACCAGTTAAAAAATGGGTGGAAGACCTAAATAGTCATTTCACCAAGGAAGACATACAGATGGCCAAGAGGCAAATGAAAAGATGCTCAACATCACTATTAGAGAAATGCAAATCAAAACTACAATGAGGTATCACCTCATGCTGGTCAGGATGGGCATTATCAAAAAAGCTAGAAACAATAAATGCTGGAAAGGGTGTGGTGAAAAGGGAACCCTCCTACACTGTTGATGGGAATGTAAATTAATACAACCACTATGGAAAACAGTATGGAGGTTCCTTAAAAAACTAAAAATAGAACTACCATATGACCCAGCAATCCCACTACTGGGCATATACCCTGAGAAAACCATAATTCAAAAAGAGACATGCACCACAATGTTCACTGCAGCACTATTTACAATAGCCAGGACATGAAAGCAACCTAAATGTCCATCAACAGATGAATGGATAAAGAAGATGCGGCACACATATACAATGGAATAGTACTCAGCCATAAAAAGAAATGAAATTGAGTTATTTGTAATGAGGTGGATGGACCTACAGTCTTTCATACAGAATGAAATAAATCAGAAAGAGAAAAACAAATACTGTATGCTAACACATATATATGGAATCTAAAAAAAAATGGTACTGATGAACGTAGTTGCAGGGCAGGAATAAAGAGGTAGACATAGAGAATGGACTTGATGACATGGGGTGGGAGGGTGAAGCTGGGGTGAAGTGAGAGTAGCCTCGACATATATACACTACCAAACGTAAAATAGTTGGCTGGTGGGAAGCAGCCGCATAGCACAGGGAGATCGGCTTGGTGCTTTGTGACCACCTAGAGGGGTGGGATAGGGAGGATGGGAGGGAGGCTCAAGAGGGCGAGGATATGGGGACTTGTGTATGCATATGGCTGATTGTCTTTGTTGTGCAACAGAAACTAACATGGTATTGTTAAGCAATTATACTCCAATAAAGATTTATTAAAATAAGTGGAATGAGTGATGATTAGGAACCTTGAAAAGTATAACTTTTTGTTTAATTGCCATCACTGAGTATCCATTGCCCTAACAGTTCTCAAAGCAAGCCCTGTATTTTTCACAGATGATTCGCAACTAAATAAGGTTTGGAAATGCTTCACATTCTATTATTCTTGGAGAGTCAAAATGCACATATATATATTAAAAACCCTGAGAAGTCCTGCAGGAGGGAAAATTGTTTTAATATGTTTAAACTAACATTTCCTCAACTTATTTGCCATGCAAAACCATTTTTTCAAAGACCATTAGTAGTACAGGACACCATTCCTCTGCTGGATATAGATGAGAAATGCTACATTATAACAAACCAAAGCTGGTACAGCATACATGTAGCCCAGTACCCGACCTTAAATAGCACCCAACAGATATCTTAATTAAATCTTTTAGTTTGCATCTACCTGGCTGACAAAGTTAAGAATAACAATGGCCAATTGAGTTGAATATTTGGGCCAAATAATCTCCTTTCCCCAACATATAGAATATATGAGGTAATATTGGGAAGATTTTTTACCTTTTAAGGAAATTAGAATTTCAAATTATAAGGCAGTAAGACAAGAATTTACATAGGACACCTACGTTAGTGCCTCTTCCTTGCTCCATCTCTCATGGGGGCAGTCAGCACAGAGATTTAAAGTGGAGATATTATGACCAATTATATAGTTTGTAAGTCTATTGGAAGTGTCATCTATAGTTTGGGGGTTGTCTCCTGCTGATATTGTAGAACAATTAGACCTTTCTACCACAAGTTCATGCAAAGCCTGAAAAAAAGTATCTATTTAAAAAAATACCATGTGGTTCTTTGTTTTCCTACACCCACTTACTTGAATTTTCCACTTACTGTGTATATTGTGGGAAATTTCTGGTTTTTCTCTGCTTTACTCATCAAAGTGTTATTTTTAGAGGTAATTTAGAACTCTCAGATGCCCAGAAAATCTATTTTCAGCTCTATTTTACAGAAGAGTCAAAAGTTTCATATAGTTAAGTGTAAATGAAATTAAGCACTCAAAATGTAAGAGAGTCTAATTTGAAACACAGATTCTCCAAGTTATGAATATGTTCCAAGGTTGGAAGAATATATGATCACATCTCTAAGGATTGCCATTTATACTCCAACACAGGCAGAGGTGAATTAATGCCTTTTTTAGCCCGATAGCTAATAAATTGCTTTAGGTGAGGACATTTTGAATGAGTTCAATTTTATGGTGAGCTTACTAGACACACTGATAAGCTGACAGTTCCATAGACTACAGAACTTTCTGTCCTCTCCTTATGGAAATCCAGGGACACATAGCCCTGGAAATAGGAATGCAGAATTTAGTAATATGGACTGGCATGTTAGAGTAAATATTTGGAGCGCTCAGTAGTTGCAGATACCACTTATTAAGAAATTACCTAGTGTTAGGTGCTGTGCTAAGCGTAATATTACTAACAACAGCTAATATTCAAAGCATGCTTATTCTGTACTGGGCACTATGATGAACACTTTACGTGCATTTTCTCTATTGATCCTTACAATTATAAACACGGACGAGCCTCATTTAAGATGCAGAAACTGAGACAAAAACCAGAAATTTCCCAGTCACATGGTTAGTCTAGAGGGATTAATAGCTGAGTCCAGATGGATTAATTCCTTAGTGTGTCAAGCTACTTGTTTTCTCCTTGGCTCTCCTTGGGATCTTCCTTTTTATTCCTGAAACGTGAACCAATGCCTCACCTGTCTCAGTCTGTTTTGGCTGCTGTAACAAAATACCATGGACTTATAAACAACAGGAATTTATTTCTCACAGTCCTGGAGGCTGGAAGTGTGAGGTTAGGAAGCCAGCATGATTGGGTGAGGGCCCTCTTCTGGGAAGCAGACTTCTTACTGTCATATAGTGGAAGGGGCCAGGGATCTCTCTGGAGCCTCATTCATAAGGCACTAATCCCATTCATGAGGGCTCCACCTTCATGATTTCAGCACCTCCCAAAGGTCCCAACTCCTAATATCATCACCTTTAGGGGCTAGGATTTCAACATATGAATTTTGTGGGCACTCAGACATTCAGACCATAGCACGTCTCATCCTTCCTTGCACTGGTAGCCTTAGTCTTTCAGGCTACAGAACTCTTGAAGTTCAAAGAATAGTACTTGAGTTCTAACAAGTGCCATGAAAACAGATATGACCCAATTCTTTAAGCTTCAGAGAGAATTAGTCCAAATTTCATTACAAAGTTCTTTAATTTTTTTCTGAGGATCCTGGGAGTGAGGCTGTTTTATTTATCTATTGCAGCATAACAAATTTTCCCAAAATTAGTGGCTTAAAACAATAATAATTATTGACTATTTCCCAGACTTTCTTTGAGTCAGTTAGGACACGGTGGAGATGGCCTGACTCTGCTGCACAATGTCTGGACTCTATGCTGGAAAATGGGAAGATTGAGAACAGGAATCATCAGGCTTGTATGCCCACAGTTTTAAGAGTTGCTTCTTGCTCGTTGCTTAGCTGAGGCTGTTGGTCAGAATATACCCACACATGGCCTTTCTATGGTGCACGAGCTTCCTTCCAAAATGGTGGTGTGGTTCTAAGGGAGACCCCCTGTGAGAAAGCAAGAGCCAGGTGGAAGCCATATTGCCTTTTTGGACCTAGCCTCAGAAGTCATGCGGCATTCCTTCCCCCGTGTTCTAGTAGGTGAGGCATTTATAAGGATCTACCAGGTTCAAGGAGAAGGAACACAGACTCCATTTCATGATGGATATGTATCAACATCACATTGTAAAAAGAGCATGAGGGGGCTTCCCTGGTGGCGCAGTGGTTGGGAGTCCGCCTGCCGAGGCAGGGGACGTGGGTTCGTGCCCCGGTCTGGGAGGATCCCGCATGCCGCGGAGCGTCTGGGCCCATGGGCCATGGCCGCTGGGCCTGCGCATCCGGAGCCTGTGCTCCGCAGCAGGAGAGACCACAACAGTGAGAGGCCCGCATACCACCAAAAAAAAAAAAAAAAAAAAGAGCATGAGGGATGAGGTATATGTTGGTGTGGACTTCTTTGCAAAGTAACTCGCAACAGGAAGCAAGAATGAGAAATGTAAAAATTTTCCAAGTCACTGATGACCCTTAGCTCCTGCTTTTACTGAGTTAGTTCCACTAATAAATTGTTTTTTATGTCCTCTCTCTATTCTCTACCACATACAATAAGACTTGAAATCAAGCCTGCTTCCATAATTTACACACACAAAGAAATACACTCCCTACCAAATAAACACTCACAAGCAAAAACACTCATTAAAGTCTTTTCTGTGTAGCAGACTTGACTGAGGCTTGCAGCAATGGATGGTATTTACATTGCAGCCAAACAACTTAAAATAGAATATTGGAAAACCCTAATATGAAAAGCCCTCTGGATCCTTTCCTATGTTCCAGGGCTCTCCTCCCTGGTTTCCTCTGTTTTCTTATCTATCCCTTGTCTCTCAGGAGTAATAACTTTAAATGCCTTCCATTTTCTTATAAAAATTAATTCACATTAGCTCTGCTGAATCTCCATACCCTATACTCAGCACGTAGACTCTCTCTTGTGTACAAAGACCCACTAGTGTATTCCGCTAAACCACACAGGCCATCTAAATCTAAGCCTCACCCTTGCTCCCTCCTCCACCTCTTTCTGCAAAAGGAAAAGCGAAGAGATTTAGTCCTTCATTTGTATGAATTGTTCCCTGTTTCCACCCGTAGCTTCTCCATGGAAAAGGCAGAAGTTGCTATATTCATTTGTGGTTTTAAATAACATTTTCCCCCTCTGCATTGCACTAGCATGCATTGAATTGCAGCCAGCACTATCCACTTAAGTTTTCCATCTCTAATTTCCAAAACATTCAGGGAAAGCTTCAGCCTCAGACTTCATGAATATGCTTCAGAACAGATCTTCTGAGGCAAAAATCACTATTCAATCAAGAGAGAGCCTCCAAGTCCCCATTTATAATGAAACCAAATAGGTAAACTCCACTTTTGTCCTCTCTCCTATAGCACAATTCTGGTTCTGTTTGGGTTCCCTTTCCAAAGTCTATCCTTTGATCTTAGGAACTTTTAGAATTAGATTGTCTCAGGAGAGGAAATATCTAAATACGAAGGAGATGCTCTCTGACTAGTTCCTAAATAGCCAGATTCTGGAAGAATATTGCTTCCCATATGGCAACTATAGTACAAATTCCAACTATTTTCTCCATAGTCATGTCCTCACTACTCCCATAACCCTCTTAGCAAATTTACCCAAACCCTCTCCTCTCCATTCCCACAGCCATGCTGAGAGGGAATGCACCACATGATTCCACACACTTGCCTACAGAGAAATGGATTATGGTGGACGACTGGCTCAAACTCAGCCAATCAGATGGTTTTCCTAGGACAATGGGATAGGGCTAAAGGATATAGCTAACATAGTCTGAGCAAAGCGGAGCAAACCTCTCAGCAACAGCGGAGCACAAAGCAGATGCTGAGAAATTTGACATGGATGCAAACCATTTGGCTTCCAGACCTGGAGAAAGAAATCTAGTTCCCCAAAGCCACCTAGTTCCTGCTTCCAGCCCCTTGAGGGGTCTGACTCTTCCTCTCACCCCTGGGTTGGCTGAGATATCCCCAAAATGAAACAATAAGCTGACCCTTATTGCTTCAATCACTTTGTAACCAAGCAAACAGATTATTCTACACGGAATATTAGAAAGAAAATGGAGAGAGATTTTTATTTTCATTAATTTACTTACCTACTGTCTTCTGGGCGTATATATTGTAAGTAGTGAAGAATTATAAATCAAGGAGTTTCAATAAAGTATGGTTGATGTTCCTCTCTGGTACTCTAGGACTGTTAAAAAGATAGAACATACTTTAATACTGAATGAAATGTCATTGTGAACTTATCCTAGGTAATCAAAGAAGTTCCTCAAGAAATGGTGTGCTACTGAAGTATCTCTAAAGATATTTTGCATGAATTAACCCTTAGACAGTGAACTTTATTTAAGGAGCCTCCATAGCAGGGCTTTGCAAGATGCTAAAGAATACGCTACTTGACAGTTTTCTCAAGAAATCTCTATCAGCTCCTTGGGGTGAGCATCACGGCAAAAACAAACAAACAAGCAAACAAATAAAAACACACTTGTAAAGCATTTCTGAGAAATGTGTGCCCATTTCAAGAAATGGGGTCAAATGCATTAGTAAATTAAAAAATGTAATGGATTTGGGGAAAGCCTAAGTCACAGTTGGAGTTGGACTCTGTATGAAGCTGCATGTATAATTCTTTATGTAAGGAATTCCTACCACTGACTGACAATGGGCCATGTAACGCACAAACAGGACATGGTTCAGAGGAAAGGAAGTAGTCTCTACACTCACTAACTGTTAAGCAAGCTATTTAAGCTCATTGAGCCTGTTTCCTCATTTGTAACATGAGGATAACAGCATTATTTACTTCAGTGGGATATTGTGAGGGTTTAACAATACAGTGCACGTAGAGCACTTGGCACATGCGTTGATGTGCTCAATAAATCTCATAATACTTGTATAGTAGTTGTTATCTTCATTATTACAACTCTATCTGGAAATTCTGGTGCAATTTTCCTGGTATACGGAGAGCCTGATGTGCTGGCTAGAGGCTGGCAAGCAACTTGCCTCTCCTCACCCAGACCACTCAGTTTCTGATGTGTGTTTGTATGTGTGTGTGTATGTGCTTGCACACATGCTAAATTGATCCGTGCTAAATCCTGTAGTTTCTGCCATCAGGCTTCAGTTTCTTTGGCTTTCTTTAGCTTGCTTTATTCATGGGCAAAACAGGAAAACTTTTGATATTTTTCTGTCTAACCTTTAAAATTACCCACAAAACAATCATATTCCTGGACCTCCCTTAGCCTATTTGTCTCAGTTATCAGCCTCTCATGTGAGCCCTCACACAGGCAATCAGATGACAATTGGACTAGATGGGAAAAAGTGACCCAACCAGCTAGCAGAATATTTTTGGAGCCTTGCCATACTTTAACTATGTCCCTGACAGTTTTGGAACTTTGACAGTCTTAAATCATGCACCTTGCCCTCAATATGTTTACTTTTTCTTTTTTAGATCACTCAAAGTAATACAGTCAGCATTTTTGGACTTAAAAACCGAGGTTAGAACATTTTTTGTTGCTAAATACCACTAGCATACATGTTTTGGTTAATGTGCAACTATAGTGAAGCATCATTTCATTTATTCCTGAGTGTCCCGCCTCTCTTACACTCCCACTTTCCCATTTAAAGAAAAATGTGTGTGTGTTTCCATCACACAGTACACAATTCGAATTGTTTATAGGTCATACAATTAAAAGTGAGCTACACAGTTCCCTCTCAGAGACAATCCCTGTTAGTTTCTTGTGATAAATATATACTTAAGCACACAAAATGTAGCATACATAAATATTCTCAGCTAAATTTCCTGAAGAGAATTAATCTCTCAAACCCTAAGGCATCAGTTGTATGTGATAAATTAACTTTTCTCTTTGGCATCAGGATGGGTATTATGTACCATTCTTGGGAGAATTGAAGAAATAATTACAAATAATTTTCTGTGTGCTGTGGTTCAGATGAGGAACTCTAGATGAGAAATGCTTTCACTTAACAATCTAGCTTGCAGATTATATACATGGATACATGTAGAGCTGCTGCCTTCCTCCTACACATCCTCCTACTCATCCTCATCCATTTCCATGTTCTTCCTCTTTTACTTTATTTACTGAGGTATAACATAAATTGCAAAGTGTGTAAAGTATGTCAATCTTAAGTATTTAGCATGAAGAGTTTTTGTATATGTGTACACCCATGTAAACACCATTCAAATCATGATATAGAGCATTTTCATCACTTTAAAATGTTCCTCATGCCCCCAGAGTCAACCTGTAGTCTCATGTCAGTCACTACAATTAGTTCTGTTTTGAAACTTCATATAAATGAAACCGTATTTGTATTTTCCTTCTTTCCTTTAACACATCAGAGAGATTTTCCATGTTGTTGTGTATATCAGCTATTATTTTTATTGCCCAGTATTATTCCATTTTATGAATAGATTCGCCTGTTCGTGGACATCTGGGTTGTTTCCAGTTTGGGGACATTTTGAATAAACCTGCTAGGGACAGACTTACACATGTCTTTTGGTGGCTACAGACACTCATTTCTCTTGGGGATATACCTGGGAGAAGACTGGGTCATAAGGTAGCCCTATGTTTAGCTTTAGTAAACATTACCAAACAGTTTAACAAAGTGGTTGTTCCAACTTTGTTCATTCTTTTTAACAGATGAATAGTATTATATGATTTTTCCATGATGTCTTTAAACTAGCCCACTCTTAATAGAAATATAAGTTGTTTCCAAACATTTGCTATTACAAAATGTGTTTCAAATATTGTCCTTTTACATAAATCATTTTTACAAATACAAGTTTATCTATAGGAAAAAGTGTAAGAGGTGAATTTGCTGGATTCAAGGATTTGCACATTTTTAATTTTAGTAAATATGAACAAATTTTCTCCAAAGTGTTTCAGCTATTAGACACTGTCTCACCTCATACTCCAGACACAGTATATCATAAAATGTTTTGAACTTCTCTGTCCAACAGGTATAAATTATATTTATTTGTGGTTTTAATTTGAATGTCTCTTATGATAAGTGATATTGAGTATCTTTTATAAGTTTAAAAAGCATTAGTATTTCCTCATCTGCGACTTCTTTTTTTTTTTTTTTTTTTTTTTTTTTGCGGTATGTGGGCCTCTCACTCTTGTGGCCTCTCCCGTTGTGGAGCACAGGCTCCGGACGCACAGGCTCAGCGGCCATGGCTCACGGGCCTAGCCGCTCCACGGCATGTGGGATCCTCCCGGACTGGGGCACGAACCCGTGTCCCCTGCATTGGCAGGCGGACTCTAAACCACTGCGCCACCAGGGAAGCCCTGCTACTTCTTTTAAAATATACTTTACCAATTATTCTTTGGGGTTGTTGGTCTTTTATTCATTTAGGGGGGCTCTCTTTACATTAAAGAAATTAGTCCTTTCTCTGTGATATGAGTTCCAAATATTCTTCCCCAGCTTGTTGCTCGTCTACTACCTCTGTTAATAATTGAAAGAGTAATTTGCAATATCCTTTACATCAGGTTTCTAAAGCATATTTTACAAAGCCTTCGTCTGCCCTTTCTTCCGCCACCCACAAGATGGGTCTTGATATTATTAGTGAGTAAAAAGTTTATTCCCAGGTATGCTCTAAATGCATTCTCTGGATTATTAGAAATAATCTTGCCCTAATGCACACTCCAGAGAATTGAAAGTAAGCCTGCTTATAAAAAAGCAATTGGCAGAACACAGAACATGAGTATGGCTGCTAACTTAACAATTTTCTCAAGAAAGAAAAGACAAGTTGCATTCTTCATAAGATTCTGTGTTAGGGTTATTTGTTCAGCTTTGAAAAGTGTTTATATGTGGTAATCAGATGCCTCATGCTTCCCTAGGGCAGTCCACAAGTCAGAGAGAGATTGGCAGGCACGGCACACTGTTCCCAAATCCTTGGTCAACTTGGAGTATCTCATAAAATGCCCTCAAAATGAGGCGTATTCTAAATAGCGATATCACTGAGATGCTTAAAACAGTTAGTCTCATTCTTCAGGATGATTTCTCCTCACGCACTGACCTCTTCCATTAAAATCATAGTGTTATAACCTAACATTCAGTCACTTTCTTCTCCATTAGATTCTTTGAGTACCACGTATTATTTGTATCTTCTTCCTATTGCCTCCATAACAAACTGCCACACATTTAGCAATTAAAACAACACCCATTTGTAAAAAATCTCATAGTTATGCAGGTTAAAAGCCCAGGTCACCATAGCTTGGCTGAATCCTCTGCTTAGTGTTGTAAGACAGAAATCAGGGGGTCAGCAGGGCTGTGTTTTTTTCCGGAGGCTCTGGAGGTGAATCAGTTTCCAAGCTCATTCAGGTGGCTGGCAGAATTCAGTTCCTTGAGACTGTAGAGCTGAGGTTCCTGTTTCCTTGCTGGCTGTCAGCCGGGAGCTCCTCTCAGCTCCTTAAGGCCACCTGCCTTCCTGTTTTATTGCCACCGCACACCGCCCCATTTTCAAACCCTCAGCACAGCATTGGCTCATTCTCACATTTGGAATCTCTCTGAATTTCCCCTTCTGTGACATCTTGCTGCAGCTAAAAGAGGTTCTCTGCTTTAAAGGCCTATGTGACTAGCTGGACACAACTGGATAATCTAAAATCATCTTCCCTTTTAAGGTCTGTAACTTTAATTATGTCTGCAAAGTCCCTTTTGCCACGTAAAATCACATATTCAGAGATTTTGGGGGTAGGACACAGGCATCTTTGGGAGGCCATTAAGATGCCTACTGTACCTATTTTTTTTTCTTCCTCTCTCCCTCCTTCCCTCTTTATTTCTCTCTTTCCTCCTATTTCTTCTTTATTCACAGCATCTAGCACAATGCTGAGTTTGTAATGTAAGGAGAATGAACATTGATGAGTTGAATGATCTTTTTAGAGTTCTTCATCTTGAGGCTTTAGTCTAAATTCTCAGAATGTATATTTAATCCAGAATTTATCGGGTGGTTTATGAACCGCCAGCACATCAGAGTAGAAAAAACACAAGGGGCTTCTCATCACCTTTCTCCTGCAACCTCGGATGAAGGGCCTGTCTGGTCCAAGAGTGTGGCTTTGTGTTTCTTAGTCTGAGCAAACACTTGGGGTTGTCCTAAGCACCTCAGGGCTGCTGTGCCATGCAGGGCTCTGGGGACAGAACAGGTAAAACTCTGTGATGACACAAGCCAAATTTGGACTCGCTGGGGTTTTTAGAAAAACAGAGAAGAATATTAGGCACTCAAGAGAAGGCAGTCTGTTTTGGGACAAAGAAATACTGTGGTAGAGGAAGAACTTTAGATCACTGTAACCTTATCTTTGGTTCTGGGCTCTTCTTGGCAGAAAGCAGAGACATCTTTGCATGAGAATTTTGATCCCAATCTACCCAGAGACAACTGAGAAAGACAAATTCTCACCGTTCCCCAGCAAATTTCACTAAAGATAAATCCTTATGGTTAAATATTCTCAGTGGAATAAACATCTCCAAATTTCTTGAGCAGAGATTTTGACTAATACTTTAGCTCTGACTGCTTGGTTTGAGTGAAATAAAAGCACTATATCATTATTGTTTTTTTGCAATGGTCAAGGACTAATTAGTTACCTTCAAATAGTATTTATTATATTTGTTTTAGAGAGTTAGATATTTACTAGAGTTTTTATGTATGTTTACAACTCAGTCTCCCCTTAGGCTGCACCTTCCTTGAGCAAAGGATTCATCTTTAATCCAAGGACATAGAACAGTGTTGAGCATATAATAATTCCTTAATTTTTAAAAAATAAAGGCTCAGAGAATCAAATGAAAGTTATTTGCACTGTAACTTGCACAGTTGGATCTGTTGGATCCCTCAACCAGAGACATATGGATGACGTATAAACATAATTAATAGTTGAAAGAAAATGTGTTTATGTGCAGTAAAATTCTGGAATTATCAATACTATGTTGACTTTAGTTGAATACAGATAAACATGGAACCTAAAATAGATCATCTGAATATCATTATTCTGCTACCGAAGAGAAACTAAGCAGCAGTAACCATTAGTAACAAGATAACATTACCTAATCCAAAACTGCCATGCTATGAAGCTCAACATCATTTGTATTATACCTCCATGATTAATAATATGTAATAAGAAAGATTCATGAAAAGGAACATTTCAGGAAAATAACATCTTTCAAGTTGAGTCAAAAGTTATTCCAGTTAACGTTCTTCATGGGAAACAAAGCAACCCCCTACTCAGAGGGTATGATTATAGTTCCCATAAAGAACCAGAGGCATCCGTGTCAGTGTTTAGTGAGAAGCTGGATGAGACGACTTGGTTTTGCAGCTCTCAGGCCTTACACCTGTTCCTCTATGTGGGACCAGACTAAGTATGCTCACCAAGTGCATAAAGAAGTTCTCCCAAACCAATGATGATTTGCTTATGGCAGCTGAACTTTCAGACTTTCAGAAACTAGAATATTTCTTAGATAGAAATGAGATTGCCCTTTAAAATAAAGCTTTGCATATTAATGATGGACATCTCAGAATCATTTCTAAAATTTAGTGAAACAAGCACTGACAAAAATGACAAAGGAAGAGTATTTCAAAACTACTGAAAAATTAAAAAAAAACCTCCATCCTGTCATTTCTGATTGCTTATCAGGAATGCAAAAGTGAGGAAGTGAGCAAATAGAGTGTGACTCGGATAATAATTTTACAAATCATCACAGTTTGAGGGCAACTAAAGAATTTCATTTAAACAGAAGACGGCACTTAAAGATTTTCATATAATAATTCCATTCTAAGCTTTAAAGTCAAAGGATTTTAGAGTGTTAGAACTGGAAGGGATTTGGAGAAATTTCCAGTCCCGTTCCCTTGTCTTATAGATCATGGAATTCCAGTAAGTCAATTTCCTCTAAAACTTTTTCTAATTACAGTTTTTTATAGTGGCATTTATAACAACCTATAAACTAAGCTATTTTAACAGCTGATATATATTTTTAAATCATTCTGTAATCACGATTCTTTTGCTTTAGTTTTTTAGCTAAAACTGTGGTCATGAAGAATGTTCTTAGGGATTTTGATATAATTTTTGGTTTATATTAGAAGGATAGGGAAATACTAAATTTTGATGGTGCAATAAAATCCTGCCTCTAAATTTTCTATTGGATGTGTAATATATATGGAATACATGTTCAGTTGTTTTATATATATAAATATGTATGTATTACATATACACATAAAAGAATATGAAGTATCTGGTCAGACAGTCCTGCTTTCAAATGCTATCTCTGTCATTTAGTAACTGTGAGTGATCTCAGGCAATTATTTACTCAGTAATCCCAGATCTGTTAAAATGAGTTTAAAAATGCCTAACTCAAAGAATTTTGTGAAGTTTAAGGGGGATTATGCAGATGAATGCGCCTAACACAATACCTCTCAAAACATATCAGCTCAGGGCTTCCTTGGTGGCACAGTGGTTAAGAATCTACCTGCCAAGGCAGGGGACATGGCTTTGAACCCTGGTCCAAGAAGATCCCACATGCAGCAGAGCAACTAAGCCCGCATGCCACAACTACGGAGCCTGCGCTCTAGAGCCCGTGAGCCACAGCTACTGAGCCCACATGCTGCAACTACTGAAGCCCACACTCCTAGAGCCTGTGCTCTGCAACAAGAGAAGCCACCGCAATGAGAAGCCTGTGCACCGCAAGGAAGAGTAGCCCCCGCTCGCCACAACTAGAGAAAGCCCACGTGTAGCAACCAAGACCCAACGCAGCCAAAAATAAAATAAATAAATAATTTTAAAAAAAAACGCATATCAGCTCAATAGCTTCTTCTTTCATTCCTTCCTTCCACCAGCACTCATCTGTCTTTCCCTACTACTGAAACACATTCTGCATCACTTCATTATTTGTAAATGACGTATTAGTACTATTCTCCTAATAGCTGTAGGAAAAAAATTTTTTAACATTAACATGGATGAGAAAAATAAATGTAAACACTTAAGTTCTTTAGGTGAAAACAGAATTTTCCATATTGAACATTTCTTTCCTGGGAGAAAAAAAGGTTCCATGCATGAGCTTTGGAAAATACTTTGAAAGTACTCATTCAAATCACGATGTAGCGCTTCTTTCTCTTGCTTACCCAGGGAGAGGGAATAATTGGGAATAATTTGTTATTTTTCCTTCCTGAAGTCTAGTCCAGTTAGCATCAACTTCATTTCAGCTTTGGCACTAAAACAAACTTGAGCTTGATGTGGTTGAGGATTAAGAAAAATAATTTTAACACCTCAAATGAATTCTAGAGCTAAGAGCTGCCTTTACAGCCTAAAGAGAGAAACTATAGTTTGCTTTTATAATCCTCCACAAGTTCTGTGCATATTTGAAGTTGAATATTGATAATTTATTAAACATTTCTTTTTTAAAATTAATTAATTAATTAATTAATTTTTTGGCTGTGTTGGGTCTTCGTTTCTGTGCGAGGGCTTTCTGTAGTTGCGGCAAGCGGGGGCCACTCTTCATCGCGGTGCGCGGGCCTCTCACTATCGCGGCCTCTCTCGTTGTGGAGCACAGGCTTCAGACGCGCAGGCTCAGTAGTTGTGGCTCACGGGCCTAGTTGCTCTGCGGCATGTGGGATCTTCCCAGACCAGGGCTCAAACCCGTGTCCCCTGCATTGGCAGGCAGATTCTCATCCACTGTGCCACCAGGGAAGCCCCTATTAAACATTTCTTAAAACTTCATTATTTTGAACCATTTGACCACTTAAAACTCTATTTTTGAAGAAAAACTTTTTCTTTTATACTTATACATTAAGCAGATATTTTATCTACTTAGTGCCAGGTTTTGTGTCAGACATCAGGGATCCAAAAATCAGAAGTAATCCCAAAGTCTGGTGATAAGACAAGCAGGCACAATGAAGTCTTACAATACAACATAACACATCCTAAACTAGAAGAATGCTACCTTTCTGATCTCATCCTTGGTACCCTTTTCTGTTCCTCATTACACTCTAGTCACATTATCTCAATCACACTTTTCCTATCCTTGAACACCCCCACTGATTCATGCCTCAGTACCTTTGTACTTGCTTTCCCCCCCCCTCCTCTGATAGGGATGCTTATCCCCCATATCTTTCAGTTGCTGGCTCCATCTCATTATTCAGGTCTTAGCTCAAGTGTCAATCAAAGAGGCCATCCCTGAATACCCCTTCCCTCATCTTGCCCCGGGTCAATCTTTGCCACATCATTTAAAAAAATTCTTTATCTAAAAATGCCTTGCTTACTAATTTTTTACTTGTATCTTGAATATGTGATTGTAATTGTAGAATTAAGTTCCATTAAGATAGTGCCTGGATCTTTCGTGTTCATGGCTCTATCTCCAGTGCCTAGCCCGTTGCCTTGCACACAGTAAGCAGATGCTCAATAAATATTTGTTAAATTAATGAATGGTGCCATGAGGAGTAACTGGGGCCATCAGGAAAACTTCACACAGAGGGTAATACTGAACTTGAGGCTTGAAGGACCATATTTGCGATATGGGATTAACACCCAAACTGGGGATTGTTTAGAAGGATTTAAGGTAGGTTTCCACCATATGTGAATGAGTATGTGGAAGTGTGACCATTTGCATAAACAGAGAACAGAAGATGGTCCCATACTTCCAAGGGAGATGATAACTTCAGTTTTGGATGAAGGTGAGTTTGTGATGCCTGTGAGTCATTCAGGTAGGGATTTGTCATGGACACTTAGGCAAAGGGAAAAAGGTCTGTCTTGGAGACAGAGATTTCCACTACTTTTTTACCTTGTAAAGCCACTCAGGAGAGTTGCCAGTGAACTACTCCTAAGCATAGATCCTTCAGGGACTGCTTTAATATATTTTTTTTTTAATTTGCAGCACATTTTGTGAAAATTACTGAAAATGTGCTGAAGCCAGACTTTGAAACATAAAGCTAGACTTCAAAAGCTTAAATTTTGTTTATCTCATTAATTTATCTCATAAAATCTTCCTTCATATATATCCCCCAAATACACCTTTGTCTAATCTCAGTTTAGCCTAACTCAAGTTGAAGCATTGACTGCATGGATTCCATTTATATATCACCAATTTAGGCTTTGTTCATGTGTGTCCTTAAATCCCTGGGGTGGGGGAGAAGTTAAAGTAAATTGCAACTTATGAAAATTGGACAAAAAGAACTCAGGACATTTTAAACTGCAAAACTATAAAAAGTAAATTCGTTGACAGAAGGAACAAAGAAGGTTCTGAACTTAGCAACCAATGAAAAATTACCATTCATATGATTTACGACAGAAATTTTCTCCTCTTGTCCAGCTCTTCCAGGGAAAAAGCTCTCACCAACCCCTCTCCTGGGCCTTCAGCCCTTCTCCCACCAGAACCGGAAGGACACCCGACTCCCTGGAGGAGAAATCAATGGGCTGCTAATTTGAACTTGAGGTTGTGAGGAGGAAGCAACAGAACTCCAGGGAGGATGAAAAGAGGAGGAGTCGGGGAGGCAAAGGGCTAAGAATGCCTAGTAGACAATGGAAGGGAGGGAGACTCAAGGAGAGCTTTCAGATGTCCATCCCGGGTGGACTCAGTGTGTAGGAGGCGACTGAAGATGCATAATGGAGAACCACCTTGCACCACCCTCTGCACTTGTGATCTTGATTGTCTAAACCTAAGAATTTTCTCTCTACTAAGGAGCAGTGTTTAACCTTTTCAGGGCATAGTTAAGGGATTACAGCTGGATGCTTTAAGGCTCTGATCTTTCGGTGCAAAATGAGGCAAATCCATGCAAATGAAGACCTGGCAGTTTTTCTTGGACTCTTCTGATTTCAGCTTCTTAATGTTCACATTCTCAGCATTTTCAGGAAAGTCTCGTGGGACTTTCCAATCACAGAGTCAAATTCTCACTGTTTTATTATGATGCCTTTGAGAATCAACAAAAAACTTTACCCTGTCTTAAAAAATGCTTAGGACACATTTTTCAACTCTAGAAAGATGTTTAATTTAGGGCCAATGCCAAAAACACGCAACTCCAAAACTAAGATGAACCTGAGGTTATGAAAGCTGTGCCCTTTTAAAAGGAACCGTAGGGATAGGTATGTAAGTGAATATATATGTGTGGCACGCGGGGCGGGGAAGAGAACCTTAGTTTTTCAGTTCTGTTTTCTGACAATACGTCATTACCAGTATTTGGTGGAGTAACTGGCACATGGTGTCATTCAAAACCATTTGTGAAATAAGTTAATCACTTCAAAGAATCTCAAGTTTACAAATTGTTCTGCCTGCAGAACCATCTCTTTTCTGTAAGTTGCCAGAATTTATGGGGTAGAAGACAGAAGATGAGTTGGTGAAAAGGTCAAAGAAGCCAGAGAGTAAAGGCTAAGAAATTAAGGGGAGTCAAGGAGCGAAGGACTAACCAGTGTCCATTGGATCTGGGAATTTCTAGGCCTCAGGGCACAGCAGTGTGGGTACAACAACATGATGATTAAGAGACAGGATTCTGGAGTCAGACTTCCTGAGTTCAAGTCTCAGCTCCACTCTACATTATATTAAGTAATTGGGTGGCTTCCTCTTCACCTCAGTTTTCCGTCTGTGAAATGAGGATACAGATGTAACTTTCAGCCCAGGAGGAATTCTTGTTTCTTTTCTTTCTTTCTTTTTTAAAAATAAATTTATTTATTTACTTTTGGCTGGGTTGGGTCTCTGTTGCTGCACACGGGCTTTCTCTAGTTGTGGCAAGTGGGGGGCTACTCTTCATTGTGGTGCACGGGCTTCTCATTGTGGTGGCTTCTCTTGTTGCAGAGCATGGGCTCTAGGCGCGCAGGCTTCAGTAGTTGTGGCACATGGGCTCAGTAGTTGTGGCTCGTGGGCTCTAGAGTGCAGGCTCAGTAGTTGTGGTGCATGGGCTTAGTTGCTCCGCGGCATGTGGGATCTTCCCGGACCAGGGATTGAACCCATGTCCCCTGCATTGGCAGGCGGATTCTTTTTTTTGTGTGTGGTACGCAGGCCTCTCACTGTTGTGGCCTCTCCCGTTGTGGAGCACAGGCTCTGGACGCGCAGGCTCAGTGGCCATGGCTCACGGGCCCATCCGCACCACGGCATGTAGGATCTTCCCGGACCGGGGCACGAACCCGTGTCCCCTGCATCGGCAGGCAGACTCTCAACCACTGCGCCACCAGGGAAGCCCGGCAGGCGGATTCTTAACCACTGCGCCACCAGGGAAGTCCCGGAATGCTTGTTTCAAATGCTATTTTCTGGGGAATTGAGGGCTTTTGGTGAAAAGTAATGCAGTCTAGTCATGGTTTAGATAGTCCAATCAGTGTTACTAGCTAGAGTTGTGATCCTAAGTGACTTCTTTCAATTTTTTTGCCTTTTCCCTCATTTGTTAAATAGGAATAATAAAATCTGTTTCTTGAAGCTTATGAGATATATATTGGAAGATTTTTACAAGATAAAAAGAAGGTACAACAAAAATATGTCAAAGTATTATTATTTTTAAATTCAAACACTTTCATCATTCTTTGCATGTGTATTCCCATGAATTCCAAGGAACTACAACATCTGATGTCTGAAGTTTCTGGCAAGGGTTTACCTTCTTGAGTATCTCCACAAGGAGAGGAAGTAAATCACTCCAATTTTTTAAAAGAAGAACTTCATACTAAAGGCAAAGAGCCTTCTGGCTTCCAATCAGCTGTTTCTCTCTTTGGTCAGCCTCCTCCTTCCATCTCCATTCTCCACTAAGTGGTCAGATGAGAAGGGTGATGAGGTGAGCAAAGTGCCTAACGAGGGTTCCCCAAACTATAACTCTGGGTATCTCAGGTTCTATTAAATCCTGAAGTCTGAGGATGACAAATCCCACTGTAAGGGGACAGAACTTAGCTCAGCTGTCAAGGTGCTTGAGTTAATTTCAAAAATAGATTTAGTATTTATAGAATTTTGTTTTAGCCATGGCACAGTATCAAGGGATATTTAAATCTGGAGACTTTATTTGTTACTCCATGTCTTGAATAAGGTGAGCACTACCTTCATATAATAGAATGGTGTACGTTCTGTCAGCTTCTTAGAGCATGTTTCTGCATTTTCCCAGTGTTATGGAGAATATTCATTGATTACTTTAATCAGTTTTAAAAATTCACAATTTCCCCTTCTTCTTTGTTAAGACCAATTAGCTAACACACACACACACACACAAACATACATGGGCACACACACACTGGGATTTTTAAATTCCTTATACTTGTTTTGGAACAACATTTACCACTCATATTATTTTTAAAGTTTTGCACCACCATTCAGATAAGTTTTAAGGCAAGCAGAAGGCTAATTTTAAAATATGTTTCATATGGGTCTGTTTTGCATAGTAGGATAATCTGAATAAATCTTCCTTTGAGACATTCCTTCCATTTATCTCTTTGTTTCTACAACAGCCAGCTTGTTCTTCACCTACAGGAGGGCTAACTTGACTTTTCCAGGGACTTTCAATTATTTCTAGATGTTGGGCAAAATACAAGACTGAGATCACCATGATTTTCAAAAGTTCCTCATCTCTTACATTTGTCCTTTATCTTTCAAATGCTATGTTCATCATTATGTTTGATAGAGTGACGTAAGTTAGAAGTTATCCTATATTCACTTTTATGTTCAGATTTCACAGTTTGCTAAATATAAACCTATTTTTCCTCCTTTCATTGCCAATGTCCCCAACATCAATGGCTCAGTTCTTGATGTTGTGTTACTTCCTGAGACTTACTGAATTCTCAGATATGAAGACACTTTTCTGAACATATTCTCAGTGTGAGTTTCTCAGTGGTGGAGTGGAGAATCCTCATCTGTGCTGCCTTCAGCAGCTGTGTAAATACAGCTGGAAACTTGCAAGTGGACAGCGTTGATTGTAAATTGGTTTCCTTATGTGTTTTGGAATGCTGTTCTGAGAACCATGAACCCTGAATTTCAGATGAGTTTCCATCACTACAACTTTCATATACATATTTAATATAACTTTCTGGGTTTGGACAAAGCCTTGCTCTTAGTGGACATGTTACTTCTTTAGGCTTAGGCTCCTTCTTGGACTTTCTATTTTACAATATCCTAAAACTCATAACAAACAGAAATATTACAAATCCTTTTGTCTTCTGGATGTTTGGGGTAAGGCAGGGGTATTAGTCTACGAGGGTTGCCATACAAAATACCACAGACTGGATGGCTTAAACAACAGAAATTTATTTTCTCACAAATCTGGAGATTGGGGTGTCAGCAGAGTTGGTTTCTTTCAAGCTTATCTCCTTGGCTGGTAGATGTCCATCTTATCTCCTTGGCTGGTAGATGTCCATCTTCTCCCAGCATCTTCACAGGGTCTTCCCTTTGTGTGTGCCTGTGTCTTAATCTCCTTCTTATAAGGACACCAGTCACATTGGATTAGGGCCTACCCTCATGAGTCATCTTACCTTAATCATCTCTTTAAAGACCCTATCTCCAAATATAGTCACATTCTGAAATACTGGGGGTCAGGACTTCAATATATGAATTTTGGAGGGGACACAATTCAGCCTCTCATAGGAAGGAAGCAGGAGGAAAAGGGAGGTAGTGATAAGAAAATTACTCAAAGCTTGCTGTTGGAGTATTGAGTGTATGAGTTCTACACTCAACAGGTACAGAATTGAATTTATCATCACCTCCTTCTCCTCCCAAATGCACTCTTCTTCTTGTGTTTTCTGTTTCAGGAGGGACCATCGTCATCTAAGCAGTTACAGAGCCAGAAACCTGGAATCATCTTGGGCTCTCTTCTCCAGCTAATCCCTGTTACTCTATTAAACCCCTAATGAGTCTTGCAATTCTACCTTGGAATGTATCTTGACTCCTTCCCTCATCTCCTTTCCCATGGTCTCTACCTTAATTTGGGCTATTTATAATTACTCACCTGGATTACTGTAATAATCCCCTAATTCATCTTATTTCTTCCAATTCTGCCCTTTCTCCCCACTAAAATTCATCCTCCAAACTGCTCTAAGAGTAGTCTTTCTAGGAAAAAAAAATCTGGTCATGTCACTTTCAGATTGAATTTCTTTAATGGTTCTATATTGCTTTAAGCATAGAATTCAAATTTCTTAGCTCTAACATGCAATATAATTCTTTCCCTTCAGTCTGATGGTCACATGCTCATTTCTGGATGAGCATTATTAGATCCAGGCAATCCAATACACTGATGGGCTAAAATAATTAGGATCTACTCCTTAGGGTCATCTTCCCTGGAATCATGGGCTGGATGGGGGAAAGATGGGGCCCAGGACAAAATCAGGGTTTCACTAAGAATGTGGAGGAGGAAAGAGACAGTGGGTGTCAGGCAGGTAACCAGTAATGTCTTCAGTCTGTTCCTTCATGGAATTCTCAGCCTAGTGGTGAAGACAGAAAAATAAAGGCAAAGTTACAGTGCAGTGTGATAAGGACAACTGTAGAGTTTTGCACAGGGTGCACAGTAAGCATGAAGGCTCCTTTGTAAATTAGACCAGGGCTTCAAAGAAAGTTTCCTAAAGGAGGTGATACACAACCCAAATTTGTGAAAAATGAGCAAGAGTTAACACATTGAAGAAGAGGGAAGAGGCATTGTGGCAGCAGGAACAGCAAGTGAAAAGGCCCAAGAGTCACTGGGGAGCCACACATCACTTGGGTTGACCAGAGAGGAACTATATATGTCATATACATTTTATTCTATAAAGTTTCCCAAAATACTTCTATTATATTCTATAAAGCTACTGTGTACGTACTGCTAACTAAAGGCCAAACATGGTATGCAATTCCACTTAATACAGCACTCTGGGGTTAGAATGTAAACCCCAACCGGAAGATGAAGAAACTCAGACTAAAAGGATAAAGAACTTATCCAGGGTCATAGAGACCTGGCTCTAACCACTTTTTTTTTTTTTTTTTTTTTTTTTTTTTTGTGGTACGTGGGCCTCTCACTGCTGTGGTCTCTCCCGTTGCGGAGCACAGGCTCCGGACGCGCAGGCTCAGCGGCCACGGCGCACGGACCCAGCCGCTCCGCGGCATGTGGGATCCTCCCAAACCGGGGCACGAACCTGCGTCCCCTGCATCGGCAGGCGGACTCTCAACCACTGCGCCACCAGGGAAGCCCCTCTAACCACTTTTATACACAGCCTTTCACTTAGAATTCAACCTCATGAAACTTGTTACCTCAAGCAATGACTTAGGCCGAAAACAAATAGAATTTCAGGAATATACATTTGGATATATTTGAGAACCAGATATCTAAGAGAGATTGAAGGAAAACCCTGTTTCTAAAGTACATCTTCTCTTTTTGACCAAGTCCTCTGATGGACTGTTCTTTGGCATACATGTCAGGGATAGAACACAACGGTCAGTTTCTGATGCAGGGCTCTTCTGTCACCTGGCTGTCACCAGTCAGCGATCACATTTCTTAGCTCATGATCTGCCCCCGTCTCTGCTGGAATGTCTCTTTCCCCCTTCTTCAATTTGCTACCTTTTGTTCATTCTTCACAGATTCAGTTTAAGCATCACCTCCTTTAGGAAACTTTCTTTGAACCCCTGGTCTGGTTAAGAAAGGAGGCTTTGTGTTCACAGTGTACCCTGTGTAGAACTCTACAACTGTCCTTATCACAATGCACTGTAACTTTGTCTTTGATTGTTTCCCTACCCCCTCACTGCAGTCTGTAAAGTCTAAGATAAGGACATTGCATTCTTCTTTTTCCTCTTTCCTAAGAAAACCTCAGTTTTGTTCAGGTCTCTGTCCCTCCTGCATGTGGTCCACATAGCTCAAGAAAGGCTACCTCTTTCCTCTCACAAATGGATCTGATTGTTTAAGTCAGTGATTCTCAACCAGAGGTAAGTTTTCCCCTCCAAGGAACATTTGACAATGTGTGGACACATATTTGGTTGGCACAGCCAGGGCTTGCTACAGGCATCCACTTGGTAGAGGCCAGAGATGCTGCTAAACATCCTACAATGAACTGGACGGCCCCCTATCCCCTCCCCACTGGGCCCCTTGGCCCCATCAAAGAGTCATCTGGCCCCAAACATCAAAATACTACTGAGGTTGAGGCACTCTGGTTTAAGTCAGTGTCTGTGTGACTTTGTTTCCTGATCGTTAATAGTCTAGGGATGAATATGAACCATACGGATGCAAGGGACTGATATACCATGAATGGGAAAAAGATGGGATGATAAAGCTAGAAAGCTGGATTGTGGTTACATTGTGGCGAATTTTAAGTGGAAGACTAAGTATGGTCTTTGTACTGTAATGGAGCAGGGAGTAAGTACCGTGATTGAAAAGTATTTCAGGAGAGTGGGTCTACCATGTCACCCGCAGGATAGATGGGAGTGGGACGGAGCATGACAGCCAGGAGCACCTGAGACAGCTATTGCTACATTTCCTGAGTGAGGTGACATGGTGGGTGGCCCTATTTAGGTCCCTAGTGGTTAGTGTAGTCTCCTACACCCAGAGGGACTCAAGAGTGTTTCTTGAATGGTTGGTTTGCAACTGTTTTCTGGAACACAGTAAATAGATTATGATTCTGACCCAGTGTTCTTATTACTTAAAAGATCTGTGTCACCTAGATGTCTGTGATTACACGTGAAGAAAAAATAACGTTTAATAAATTCCAAATTTCCCTGTGTTTTGAAAGGACATCATCTTAGGTAAATTTTGCATAAACACTAAAGGCAGTTTGTGTGTGTGTGTGTGTGTGTGTGTGTGTGTGTGTGTGTGTGTGTGTGTAGAAATGTTTTCTTGTAGAAGTACCTTTTGAACATACTTTCCTGGGATAGATTTTTGGTTCATGTGGCAGTGCCCTGTTGGGTTTCGAGTCTGACTCTGAGGTGAATGCCCAAGATCTCAATGTTGGGGTACCCTTTACCAGCTTCCTGAGGCTTCAGACCTGCAGAGGCAGCCCCCAGGCTTCTGCCCTATCCCACTGCCCTGTTTACTCCGCAGACCTGCCTTCCATCACTTTCCTGGCTGGTGAACACTGGCCCTGAAGGCATTAGGGAAGTTCACTGAGACTTGTTTTTTCCCTTTGTTCCTAGTAATGGTTCCAAGGTAAGTTTTTTTGGCAGGATAACGACTGTGATGTTTTAGATTACTTCAGGGAAGCTCCTAGTGGACCCCTTAAACATCGCACCCGCTGGCAGCCTAATCAGTACTTGCTGCTTTGGTAGTGTGCGAGGACATCTATAATCCTGGCAATAAGCTTACAGAGAATTTATTCTTTATAATTGAGTGTAAAACATTGCTTTTTAAGGTGTGCTTTTCTGTACTCAAAAAAACTTAAGACTAAAAAACAAGACATTCTATAAATATGTGTTTAATAACTTAGTTTTGTAAGTCCACCCCCCCTTTCCTTTTGATTGTTATAATGGAAAACATTGCTTTCAGTGATTAGAAGTAAAATGTTGATGGGAAATTTAAAAGACATTACGATCCTTTATATCTTTTTTCTCTTGGCAAAGCAATTTAATTAGGAAATAATCTTGTCCTCTAACATCTGACAATTACCATAAAATTATATCCCATTTGGTTGGCAACGAAACCAGTTTGTTCGAATTTGTAGCAAAATTTTGAGCTTTTACATTACTGTGAAAAGCCAGTCAGATTTTAAATTAGAAAGATGAGGCTTAAAAAAATCAGAAATGCAAAGAACCAATTTTAAAACGCAATCTCCAATTTTCAGAAGTATGATTTCAGTGGGGCTGAGAGTGGGGAACCTACTAAATCCTTCAGGGAAGGAGAAGGGAGCACCTGGGGAGGGTGCTGATCACATCAGAGCTCAGCTCTTGCTGCCTGTGCACGCGTGTGACTGTGTGCACGCACGCGTGTGTGTGTATGTGTGTGCCTGCGTGTGTGCGCGCGCGCAGCCACAGGGCCGCTGGGGTGCTCGGGCCGCGGGCTTCCTCGCGGCCGGGAGCGGGGCGCGCGTCCCCGGCTGGGCAGACCCGGGTCGTGCGCAAACGCATGCAACGCCGGCTCTTTGTGTGTCTGTGTGGCTCCGCGCCGCCGCGGGCACCATTTTCTGCTCCGCTCGGGACAGGCACATAAAAGGGAAGGCGGCTGCCGCCCGTCGCCGTCCTCTTTCCCTCAGATGCCCTCTGCTGCAGGTTTATTATTACAGTACGGGCCGCGCCGCCTCTCCCCGCGGCCTTGGCCAGCCGCCGGGCTATGCAGCGCCCTGGCCGCCTTCACGCTTGGCTCGCCCCCAAACCGCCTCCTCCGCCTCCTTATTTGTCTGAAAAGCAACCGCACGTCGAGGCGAAGAAGCCCGCCGGGGCAACAGAGGCCGGGCCGGCGTGAGTGCGCGCCGCGCTGCGGGGGGCGGGGCCGGGGCGGCGCGCCTGTCTGCGGGCCCCTTTGTCCCCCAGGCCCGGGCCAGCGCAGTGGGGGCAGTGGGGTGTCCGGGGTGCCGAGGGCCGGGGCGCGCGCTCGTTGGCCGCTCGCCGACCGGGCCCCGAGTCGCCGATTCCTGCCGAGTAAGCAGTCTGGCTCCGCCGCGGCAGCACAGTGGCAGCAAGGCTGGGGCGCTGGCGCCGCACCAGCCCATCAGAATTAGCTCATTGTTCACTAGCACACTAGCAGCAGAGAGAGGGAGAGAGAGAGGGAGAGAGAGAGAGAGAGAGAAAGAAACTGACTCTTAGAGAAAGAGACACACACTCTTGGAGAGAGAGAGAGCGCGAGGCAGGGAGACCTTCCCCTCCTTTTTCCAAGGCTGCACTTCTTGGAAGTGAAGCTGGTTTGGGTTTTGTTTCCCTTACCCCTCCTCCCTCCTCTTCCTCCACCCCTTTTCCCTCCCCCTGCCCCCTCTCCCCATCCCCCAGCTGTCTTTCTAGCATGATACCCTTTTTCATCCACATTTGTGTTTCAGGTGTAGAGAGGAGAGAGTGAACAGGGAGCGGGGCTTTTGTCTGTAAGTATATGCCATTCCCATCCCCGGCCGGGAGCGCTGCTTTCTCTTTTGTGTCGATTTCTTGCCGTTGCTCTTAGCTGGACCCTTCAACCCTGCAGAGTTCATGCTTCTTCCCTCTTAATTTTAAAGAGCTGAAGCGTGTACTTGGAGAAATTCTGGCATTTTGGGTCCTACTGCATTAAGGCTGGAATTTAACTTGGGCTTTTTTAAAAAAAATGCACAAGTTAAGAGGGAGAATTCTTTTGCGAAGGGGTGGGGTTTTTTGCTTGTTGGTGTGGTTAATTTTTGTTCTTCTTGCTCATAAAGCATTGTTAGGAACTGTTTTGTTTCTTTTCATGAGATGCACTTTGGTGCATGCAAGCCTCCCCCCACCCCCGCGCCTTTTATAAAATGAATTTGTGTCCCTCCATCCTTAGACTTTATTACTCTTTCAAAGCTTCTGTCGCCTCCTGGGGTCTTTCCAGGCATTCGATCTTGCAACACTTTTTTTTCCTGCATTTTCTTATAAAGCAGTTGAACTTCAGGGGAGGGAGGGCTTAAAAATAACTGACTGCTTTTTGCTTGATGATGATAATAATCTGATTTACATTTATATGTATCTGTAATACCATTATAGGAAAACTCGAAGAGCTTAAGATACCCTGAGAACTTTTAGTTCCTCCATTCATTTTAATTTTTGTCTTAACTTATGTTAACAAAAGAACTGTGTTCTGATGACACAAAGGTTGAAAGGAAAATCACTGCAGCATGTACATTAATGTTTATTTGGTTTAGGGAGAAGGGCATAATGGTGTATATTCCTGACTTTTCCCCCTCAGTGTAGTTTTTTTTTTTAAGCACGGAAGGTTATGTAATGCAGTGCCATTTCCAAAAATATCCACTCTGAGGCATTACACTACGCGGTGGAAGGCTGATTCCTATTCTGCTGTCTTGATTGCAAATATACTGCCAGTAGTATGTCTGGGAACAAAGAGCAGCCAGAAAACAATCTATTTTTATCACTTGGTTCTACTTTTAAGTTTGAACTCCTGCAATTTAAAGATGAACCCAACACTAAGAATAGCCCAGGACTCTGGGAAGCTAGGTACCAGGGATTCCTTTGTCCCCTATTTAAGCCTACAGACCGATTGAAAAGCTCTTTCAGAAGCCCCAGTGGTGACAATAATTTGCATGTAACTTAGCTTAACCACAGAAAATGGTTATTTGTCTGTAGCCTCTAAACAGGCTTTCTCATTTGCTGACCTGTGGTGGGGCAATTTGTCTACTGTATTTAAACATATTTTGCAGGTTGGTTGGTCTCCTTGGACTGAAGAGAGGGAGGGTGCAAGGCCAAGACTGTTAAGGATTCTCAAAATGGTAAGCATTGGTCATCAGAGGAGATTCTCAGTTGCTTCTTATCAGTCTTTATTCCATATAAATATCAACCACCCACCTTCATCCTGCCTGAACCCTCCATTGTTCCTACCCCATCTGACCTTTCAAAGGTTCTGTCTCTAGCCTGGAGAGCTTTGCAGTACAGCAATTTATATGAACTGGATGTAGTGAATTAGGGATTAGGTCTTTTGATTTTCAATCATTTTGAATAGAAAACTGAAATTCCTCTTTCAGAAGTGACGATTTATTTAACTCCAACAACAGAAACCATTCTGTTCTTTAAGAAGAGTGATATGTTGTGACATGCGTGGAAGAGGGGGCGGCAGTAGGGCTCAAACAAAGCAATGAGTCTTCTATTAGAGATAGCCAGAACTTATCCTCAAAAGTAGGAGTCTGTGTCCAGCTAATCCAACAGCTACAGAATCTGCTGTCTTTAAAAGCAATATATACATAGAGCATGGACTTTTATATTAATACACTGTCTGTTTTATCTCAAACATAATTAGTGTTTTTTTGTTGTTGATTTATAACTTCATTTATGAGAGATATCTGCTCAGTTTTAGAAGGTAAGCATGTTATCCTCTAAATGAAAGTGTAACTATTTCTGACAAGCATTATGATCCACAGAGGAGGCAGTTAAGTGTTTGATGACTGATTAAAGAAATAGATGAAATACACATTAAAAACAGTTGAATAAGTGTATTAATTTTCTTTGAAAAATTTCCTTTATGGAAATAAAGTTGAACTGAAAAATAGAACAGAAATGTCATGAAACTTTTCACTTAAGTACAGCATGTCCTACTGCAGATGTTTATGCTCTTTAAAACACCTCTTTGCCACTTAGAGTGTGTGATTTCCAAATTTAGTTTTCATTTTTTCTTTTAAACGAGGGAGGAATTTAATGAATCAAAATTGAATCCGATGTACTTGATGTTTTCTTTGAGAACAATCCAAGTATAAGCTTCCAACGAGAAAAATGAATCAGAAGCTGTTAAATGAATTCTGTTTGAATTCTGTTAATAAGTAAGCTCTTATTTTTTGTGTATGCCTCACCTGTCATTTCAACAGGTGGGTGTCAAAGCACCTAATCAAATAGATCTTGTTTGGACATAGATTGATAATGACCAAATTGAGGAACTTAAGGTAGGAGGCAAAAGGGATGAACAGAAAACTAAACTAATCAGTAGGTTTTGTGCAAATGGTTCCTAACTCCATATTAAATTCCTAACTAGCCATTGTCATAGAGTTCTAGGATGGTAATAAACTAAACTGCTACAAAGTATTTTTGTTTATTTAATTATCTTTTACTGTGACTGGCCACATCATCTTGTCTTGTAGCTCTTTATCCCAGAACCTTACCCTTTGTGTCACCATAGATAGACCATGAAGTTTCATGTGTGTTGTGATATGTCAGGTGACCAGTTTGGTTGAACATCAATTTGACCACTGACTCTGCCAAAACTAGCCCTATAGATCAGGCTCAAAGAGTAAATATCATGTTTCCATAGTAGTGAGCGGAGTGAGCTTTGTGGAAGGCAAGCATGTGTGCCAAAGCCGAGAATGAAAGTTGGAACGATTTGCATGCTGAAGAGCAAATTCAAGTTATTACTACATGTGTCACTTTCTTACAATTGTCGTTTATGTATGGTGGCAGAATGAGAAGTCACAATTTGTTGCTCTTGGAAGGATTTTGAGTCATGGAAAAATTCTCACAACTTTTTGGTGATCCTTTCATCAAGATGTCAGTCCCTTTTGGCACAAGCCCATTGCCTGAAATGAAACCACCGACAGTTATTGTCCGTGGGTGATTCCAAGTAACTTTCTAGCAATTCTCTTATTCCAGGAGGTCTGAGGTCTTCAAAGTCTTTTCACATTCTAATGTAAAAAAAAAAAGTTTCTATTGTGTTTTTTTTAAAACTGATATTAGAGGGGTCTTATACCTCCTTTTCTCCTTTTTGGAAAAATGAAGTTATTTTCTTTCCTTGATTAAAACAGATTACTTTGCTGATCTCTGTAACTGGCTTTTTAAAGACTTAGCCCGTATACAATAGAAATTAGTACTAGAGAAGCAATAGAGTTAACACCTGGCCACCTCTAGAAAATATACAAACATGCCTTTTCTGTTAAATGTGTACTTCCATTTACATAATTTAAAACATTAAAGAGGATCTAATTTCAATGTATTTGACCTGCTTAGTAAAGGGCCTATTCCAAATACAAATTTATACTCAACTCATTCCAGAGTAAGAAATTAACTAGTAGACTCCAGAATTCAAAACAGAGTGATTCAATATTTAGACATTTGACATACCCTAAAGTGATGTTTCACAACGATAATTTGAAGGCACTAAAGAATACTAATGTGCCTTTTGCATTATCAAAAAAATACAACTGCTTTGTTAACAGTACAAGGCGTTAATCACATTGTATTCTGTGTAGGGGACCCTTTGGGCACAACTCCAGGGGGCACCATTTACATAGACTACAGTTCATCTGGGGTTGTGCATTTTTGGAGGACTGTTAAAAGTTTTAATTTTGACTGTGGTTTGCCTTATCTTAGTTTTCTAGAATGTTTTTTTTAATAACTCATCCCTCAGTTTTCTAGTAAGCATACCTTTTTCTAGTCCCCCCACCACCCCCTTCTCTGCAATTAACAAAGATATTGTGAGTCTGGAGAAATCTTCAGCATTTCTTTAATTTATATTTGGCTTTTTGTTAAATTTAATTTCTAAGATTATATTTTATATGGGTCCTTGGTTTTACTTAGCTGTTTTATTTTAAAGGTACTTGCTTCAGGTACATCACTGAGAAGAAAATACTTCAGAATGAGTAGATGGGTCTTATTGAATAGTTTGAAAAACTAAATTATTTAATTCAATGTCAAGAGTAAGTCCTTATTTTCAACATGACTACCCTCTGTGCTGTAAACTTGCCTCCAAGTATGGATGTGCCATAGATTCACAGTGGCATAAGCATGGGCTCATTATGTTTTAACAGAGACCTAGGAATTGGAACAATTTTAGATTCTCTCTAAGACCGATGCTGAGCTTTTCAAAAAGATGAGTTGACTCCATTGTACCGTTCATAGAGCTCTGCTTTCTGTACAGTCTGTGAAGTGGCATTCATGGGCTTACAAGGAGACTCTTTCAATAATCTCTCCATTAACATAAGGTTTCCTTGTTTAAAGAAAAATACAAAGATTGCGGAGGGATGAGGTCCTGTTGGTAGCTGTGCCGTTGGGTTTTGGAATGTAAATTTACAAGTTGCTTAGTGATTCTTGATTGTGGAGATGCTGAAAAGTACCTAGGAGGGTAATTTTAGATGGTACTATCTTCTCTTTCACCAGGCCTTCTAGCACACTGTGAGGGGAGAATTGGGAATTGTTTGGGGAATGAGGACAGTAGGGATGGTCTATCTGGGTTTAGCCCCAGTCCTGCTTCCTCTTGAACTAAATAGATATTTCAGGCAGGAGAAGATATTTAGGCAGAAATCTTGGAATAAACAGTTATTTAAAGTACCATTCTATTTTTTTGTTTGTTTGTTTCTTCTATTTTAACCTGATGCAATTCTTAAAAACTGGCATGTAAATCAGATCTTCATAAATACACTGAAGGAATTCACTTTATTTTAAACCCTAAGATGAATACTTTAAAATCAGAAAATACACTTCTAAAATATGAATACTTTAGTAAGCCAAATGAGTAACCTCCAGATGATGAGTCTTATACATCGTGTTCACTTACATTGGACTGACTGGGAGCCTTGGAGTGAAGTACTGTGGCCTCCTTGCTCTCGCACATATTTTTTTTGTTTTGTTTTGGTTTTTTTGTACATATTTTTTTAAATGCTGTTTCTGGCTGGAAAGTCTTTTAAGGTCTTATTCTCACAACCAAAGTGAAATGGAGGGTTGAGATAATTATCTGAATAATTATGCTTAAAACAAAAAAAAAAGTTGATTTTTGTCTGATTCATCTTGGCTATTCAAAATGTTGCTGGAGTGAGGTAGGAGTGGGAGGGATTTGCCTGAATTATCTGAATAATTCCTTTGTTATATAGGAAAAGACTAGCAATAAGGAAGTCTTACCAGCAAGTCCAATTTGAATATACCAGAAAATATATTGCATGTACATGGACTGTGTCATCTTAGTTGATCAAGATACTTTTTAAAAATTCTAATTTTAAAACACTCCTTTGCTTTGTACTGGAAAACAGGTTAACTATAAATCTCAACCCACAGCTGTAGAAATTACGGTTACTAAAAATATTACTTATTGGTTCTATATTTATCTGAAATGGGTATTTCTGGACATATTTTGCACCTAAGGACAGCTTCAAGAATCTCTCATCTCAGTGGTTTAAAAAAACAGCAGTGATCCTGAAACTGATCTATTAGTGCATGACAGTATTAGCAGCTCTAATGGTTTGGGACTTAAGCATTAGCATGGCTCTCAACTAAATTCTAAATATCAATTCAGTTATTAGTAGCAATGACATGGTATTAACCTAGTGTAACACTAGATTATACTCTCCTGCATTACTTGTTAGTTGGATCACATACATTTCTTTCACTGACCAGCTAAATTATAGGCTCCCAGAGGGTTTATAAACTTCATATACAGTGCTTAATAAAGTATTAAATATATGTTAGAAGCTCAGTAAATATTTGGTCTATACATGCTAATATCTGAAAGTTGGACTTTCAAAAAATTCATCATTAATGACTTAATCTTGTTTAGTTTTGGTGGACTAGAAGTAATTTGTATCCTTCCATTCTTCTAAAGAGCTAGGAAGTTGAAGTGAGTGTAATTTTAGTTTCCACAGCAAATTATTTTCCTTTTTTTTTAATGTACCTCAATGGCATATTGATTTTTTTTAATAAATTTATTTTATTTTAGTTTTTTGGCCACATTGGGTCTTCACTGCTGCAGGTGGGCTTTCTCTAGTTGCAGTGAGCGGGAGCTACTCTTTGTTGCGGTGCGCAGGCTTCTCACTGCAGTGGCTTCTCTTGTTGTGGAGCATGGGCTCTAGGCACGCGGACTTCAGTAGTTGTGGCACACAGGCTCAGTAGTTGTGGCTCGTGGGCTCTAGAACACAGGCTCAGTAGTTGTGGCGCATGGGCTTAGTTGCTCCGCGGCATGTGGGATCTTCCCAGACTGGGGCTTGAACCTGTGTCCCCTGCATTAGCAGGCGGATTCTTAACCACTGCACCACCAGGGAAATCATCCATTATTTATTAACAGGAGAAAAGAATTGTGCTTAAGCCATAAAGCCACTTGCCAAAAATGAATGGCTTGCAATTGCTCACCTTTGCCGGTGTTTAGAGCCACACTCTGAACAACCCGGTACGATGCTAGCTCTCTAGGTTTGATCCAGCTGTGGTACTCAAAACTCACAGTAGCTTCTCCTGGAATCCTAAAAATCCCCTCTGGGATCCAGGAGGACCTTTGCTCCCAGTATTGGAACTTTAAAGCCTTTACTTATTTCCAGTATAATCTCATTCTGTGATATTCTGAAAATGGTCCCAAGAAAACAAAGATGCCATGTCTGAAAGTACTGAAGAAAATGAGAAGAGATAGCAGTAGGGTTATGCATATATTCCCATGTCAGCTGAACAAGTTTTTTTTTTTTTTTTTGAGTATTTTCTTTGTGCTTAGTTCTTTGCATTATGGAAAGTGCACAGTTGGCCAGTGCCCTCAGTGGATTTATATTTTAGTTGTGGCAAGAAGACTAATATGCATGACAAATTTAAACATTGTCTTGCAGTATAATCTAGTGCTAAATTGTAAGATGCAGAAGAGTGGTATTATTGGGGACTGGGGATTATAGGCGAAAACTTTTTTTTAAGGAGGTAGAAATTCAGCTAGACCCAGAGATGACAAATGTATGGCATGTGTGCCACCACTGACTCCTGCTATATACCTGTGGCAGACATCGCTAATCGGTGTCTTGACGCTCATTATTATTATTCACCCTGAATATGATTTCCAAATCCTCACAATCTTGTTCTGTTAACAACTGATTGGAGTCGGCACAAAATTTGAAACCTAGAAGCTCCTTGAGAGCAGGTACTATGCCTTCTTAAGATTTTTAGGGCTTAGCATCACTCCTTAACAAATATTGAGTGAATGAAGAATTAAGAATATTCCGGTAGATTTAGTTGAGAGAAAAGCATATTTCTCATAAAAGTAAAGTATGCTTACAGGAGTGAGCGTAATGCGTTTTTACTACAGTAGGGAACGTCCTCCTTCCTGTTTAGGGCCTCTGTGCTCTCAAAGACAGACCTCACACACTCGACCTAGAGGTTGAGGACTTAATGTGCTGAGCCAGAGGAAGCCACTGAGCGGGCATCTTGGAGATGGCCCGAGGCTCTCCCTCAGGTTCCAGCCTGCCTCAGGTTCTTGGCGTTTTGATTGTGCCCAACAGAAAAGGGCACACACACTCCCTCACATACACCTTCTGATCGATTGTCAGCCTAATTTACTGCTGCCTGTCACTGTGTTTGGGTCAGGGTGGAGTGGTGGAAGAGAAAGACGCTCCCTAGCTGGAAGGAATTGGGAAGGGAGCACACGTTTAATCTCTTTCTTGGGAGAAGGTGGCAGCACCTTCTCTGGTAAATGCCAGAGGGTTCGTCAGTGTCCACTTGGCCAGAGAGGGTGTTGCTGCCATGCCAGCTGCATGAAAGGAGGCCCCATGCGTCCCTTCTGTGAGGCTAACTGGGTGTAGCCATGTGCTAATCAGTTGTAACCACACGCACCCAGCTGGTTCTCTCTCTCTCCTTCTTCCTGATTAGCCAGATGTACGTATTCAAAGTTCAAGCCAACACTTACATCACCATAATAAAATTGTTTACAATTTGAGGCCTACAGGCTGTTACTAATTTAGTCAGTAGTCTAGTGACCATAAGGGAATCTTGTCACATGATACACAGAAGTTGGCGAAAGCCAAGACCAAGAAGGATTTTTCTGGAATCTCTTCTGGAAACAGCACAGACTCAGAAGGCATCAGCTGCAAGCTTTTCAATATGAAATGATTTTACCGGCTCCTTTGGCCCCTTCAGATGAGGTTGGACTCATCCCCTAAGTCTCTCAGTAAGTGACATAGGTAAGCACTGTTCCTTGAATTCCTTAAGCCATACTCCCACCTCATACTTTCAAGTATTTTTTTTTCAACTTGGGTGTTTAAACCTTCATAAGTTTAATTTCTGTGTCTGGGTAACCATGCCAGGAACTATGTGAACTCATCTTTTATTTCTAGCTACTATAGCATATATTTTCTTAGAGGGACCAGGCCACTTGTTATTCTGAACATGCCCCAGGAGGCCCTCCCTCTGTGCCTTTGCTTACTCAGTCCTAGAAAGAATGCTCCTCCTGACAAAATAAAGCTCTTCTTCCAGACTGCATTTAAATGACAACTCCTCCACGAAACTCACCCCAGGACATCCAGCAGGAATGATCTCATGCTCCTCTGTACACTCATCACACAACAGTCTACTTGTAGCTGGCTTCTTTCTGCATGCTTTTCTACCCTCCAAGATTGTAAACTTGAAACACGAACACTGACCACTAGTAAGTGAACATCAGGCCTCTTTTTATGATAGCAGTTGAGGCTGTGATGCCTCATTTTTTTCCCTTTCCTCTACCAGGATGGTGAGTTCAGATGTGGGAAAGTTTCATCATTGAGAGGGAACTCTAGAACAGCTAGTGAAGTTGATTGGCATTCTTTTCCTACAAAGTAGAAGGAACCCCTAACCTTCATGGACGTTAGAATAGATTGCACCTCCATGAACCACTCTGACCACTGCTCCAGTACCTGTGTAGGAACTGGCACATTCTTAGTAATCGATAAATGTCTGTGGAATAAATGAATGAGTCAGAGCTCAGGGATACATGGAGATCTGTTATTTCTGGGCGGAACCGGGTGGTTCACCTTGAGATTTACAACTAGTAATAGCTCAACACTTTGCAGGGTCGCGACAGTGCAGATTGTAGAATGTATGACCCAGGAAATGAGATCACCATGGACAGGTGATGAATTTGCTGCTGAAAACCCCTCTCATTGAATAAAGAAGGCTCAGTGTGTGTTAGGGAGGTAAAAGGAGAGAGTTAAGTGAAGTCTAAGCACAATACAAAACCAGCTCTGTAGTTCTGTGCTCCCTTCCTGTACACTTCTTTAGACAGAAGAGGCCCTGAAAGTGTCCAGAAGGTTAGTTCAGTATGGTCTGCTGGAAGAGGACTCTCATCTTTAGGGTGGAGTCACACATCCATCCAGAACACTGGCTGTGGGGTGCCCTTGTGCTCCAGGTTATCAATGGTGTTTTGCCAGTGGTCCCAGTTTGCCTCTCAGCAGTCTGACTAAGGCATTCATGACGGTAGAGCATCATCTGCTCTGGTTTCACAAGGTAATGAAATCTTCATAAGTGAAATGATTGCCTCTTATTACCTTAGGATGGTTTCCAGTCTAAGCTTTGTGCCTGAAAAGTGTTAGGATTATCTAGCTGGAAGTATTTTTAAACCCTTGATTTTACACTATCCTTGTTTATCCTCACTTTCATAGACTAAAATACAAACATAATTCCTGTTTGAAAAGGAGAAGGAGAAGATATTTAAGAGAATGTGCTCGATGAAAGGAAGGTCTCTTGGCCCCGTTTAAGCTGAAATTGGGAACCAGAGCCATTGACTGGAAAGAAAGGGAGAATGGCTGAATAGTTGTTGCCAGTGAAAATATGAGCCAGAGACTCATACCAATAGGCAATTAAAACAAGAGGGAGATTCATAACGTGCACAGAAGTTTTGGTGTCGTTGCCCGGTTCTAGCTCTTCTCCCTTCTCCACTCCAGCCCTTACTCAGATCACCATCACACACCAGTGTCCTTTGATTACTGGGGCAGGTAACAGCCTTCCTGTCTGAATTGTGTTTGATACAATTCCAGCAGGGAAAAATACTGCAGTCCAGTGGCTGAACAGGGAGAAATCTACAAAAGTTGTGTTTAAAATGGGTCCAGACATTTTGAGGTCACTTTTATTGGATAAAGTCAGTGTCGGATATAGAACCCATTCTTGGACAGGAAAGAGTAGAAATTAGGAGAAGATACTGCGTGTTTGGCAGCCAGCGTTCAGAACTGTCAAGGAAAAACTAGCGTCTGTAGTTAGATGAATAAAACTTACTGACTAAGATACTTATAAACATGACCCAAGGAAGGGATTGTTATCAAGTACTTTACTAAGAAGGACTGTTTCGTGTCCTTCATTGTCGTCATAGTGAAAGTTACCAAAAGGCTTACTGAGACCATGAGGGGAGAGTCTGTTCTTGTGCACCTTTGCCAGGCGGTTGCTGAACCTGCGTGCACTGTTGTGCCATGTGGGTTTGGCAGCACATGGTTGAACATTTAGCCTAGTGCCTGCTGCGTTGTAGGGACTCAGTTAACACTGGCTGAGAGAATGGATACTGGGCAGGGAATGGATCCACTGTTTGAAAGATGCGATCTCATGTACTTTCTGTGGTTGCATGGCTAAGAGAATTAGAATTTGAAAAGATGAATTCATTAACTAGCCCTCTCCTTTCCTGAATAGATATCCAGGATTTGGTGGCTTAGCTCTAAAAGACTTTTTTGAGAGAAAAAAAAAAAAGGGTTTTCTTTGCTACTTTGGCACTTCCAGCCCAAGGTAATGGGACATTTTCTTTGATAATATGTTCATTCTCTAGAGCTGAAGGCTACCTACTAAATATTAAATGCTTCACAGAAAGTAAGTACTTGGTAACTATTTCTTGATTTATTGATTGGATAATCAATTAATATATCTACTCAACCACTTCAGTTAATAGAGCATCAAAAATTCTGCCCACATCTTCTTGGAGTCCTTCTCATCTTTGTAATTTTGATCTTTAGTCACCTGGATTTGACTGTTTCCAAAGCCTAGATGCTATGGACCGCAACTAAGGCTCCATTTCATGGTGCCCTGTGGAGACTTAGGTCTAATTATGCATCACAGAATGCCTCTGGCCTTTGGATATTTTGTTCACTTCTTGATAATAGAATCTTAAATTGTTCTGATCTTGTTATCAAGGTCTGGGAGTCAAGTCTCCATATCTTTTCATTTCATCTTCATTAAGCCTATGCTTTTTTTTTTCATGAGGACCCCTTTTGAAACTTTAATTTTCTTTTACAGGATTAATTGTCTACACTGTCACAATCAATTCAATCAGAAATTCAATTAAATTTTTTTGGCATCATATAAACAATTCATCCGATAGTTAATGTGAATTTTTACCAATTTGATCAGTATTCTTATGTTGTTCAGACAAACCCAGAGGGGCACTATGTCTTTGACTGATTGAATACGGTACTCTGCCTGTAGTCTGAGGATCAGATACTACTTTCCTTGTTATTTTCTATTTGTTACCTTCATGATAGTAATAACTAATAATTGGCTTGTTCCCTGATCTCTATTTTTCCATTTTTCTGTCTTTAGTACTGACTGCATTTCTACTACGTTGATTAAAAGTTTCCAAATGGAATCAGGTTACATTTTTTTTTCTTTCTGAATTACCATTCTTAGTAGTTTCCACACTGCCTCTCTGGTCTAATAAGTGTTTATTTTCTTCCTCTTCAATTAGGATTACTTTATATTTATATGTAGTGTATGGTTTGTATATCTGCATATCATTGGTAAAGATAAGAGTTTAATTCTCCTTTGACTAAACAGTTTGTTCTGAAATTGAAATTTTGAAAAGCAAAGTTACAGTGAACATGATTTCAAAGGCATCTGATGAAAGAAAAATATTCTGAATTAGACTGTCCGTTACTAAGCCATCAGAGAAGAAGTCATTTGAGAGTTCATTTAGGGGTCATATGAAAACCATTTGGTTTCTCAGCAAATGCCCTTTGTAATTAGCTGCAGTGTTTGCTAGATATTTGTATTGTGCTGAACATTTCCTTCCAGGGAAAACTGAAAAAAGACAAAACTGCGGTGACGAGTGTTGCTTGGGTTTAATTAGATCCGCAGCCCTCATGTAGCCAAGTGAGAGTTGCTGCTCTAAGAGTAGTCTTTCCCAACTACTGTAGTGACACGTGGATGAGCACACCCTCTGTGCCCTCAGACAGTGCTGATTTTTTTAGGTAAGTTATTTTTGAGGGCAGCTATTTATCAGAAACACAGCTGGCAGAGTAACAAATATTTCTGAGAAAACTACTCTTGATAGTAGGTGTCAGAAATTTATCTAAATTTCATCACAAGGGCACTAAGTGGAGATGCTCAGCACCTACTTGGGGGTTGAAAACAGGCCCCAGCTCTCAGGGGCCTCATGACGCCACTGCAGGTAGCTCTGGGGAAATAGCAGAGAAGATCGATATTGAGAGACCGTGTTCTCTGAGAAGAGAGGCTGGGTTTGCATGCTGTCTTCTCCATTTCTTGGGTATGTGATCTTGGGCAGGCTCCCTGACTGCTCCCCATCAGCATTCTCATCTGTCAGACTGTGAGGGTGATGATAATAACAGCTACCCCAGATCCACTTAGTCCTTGTGTGCTGGACCCTGTTGCCATGGCTTTACAGGTATTGATGCACTTCGTCCTTGCAACAGCACCCTGAGGATTAAATGAGTGTGCCTGGAAAACATGCCTAAAATTTAAAAAAAAAATTATAATGACCTCTAGTATGCATTGCCATGGAAAACTCTGGGTCTCCAAATTTACATACTCTGCCCGTGTGGGTTCCAACGACCCTCATGCATTGCTCGCAGTTCTCTTCCTTTGGAGTAGTATAGTTTTGCTGATTGGTTTGCAATGGAAGAAGGACTGAGGGGGAAAAGCCCAAAAGATGTCAATATCAATTTATTCTGTTGTCGCAGAATGCAGTCAGGACTTGGAATGAAGTTCTGAGTTTCCAAAGCTGGCTTTTTCGCGTCAGTTGGAATATGTGATCCCTTTCCCAGGGAATTTAGCCTCCTAATTTGGCATTCCTTTTGCAGTTATCTTCACAACTCTTGAGGTGTTTGTTGGGTGACTCCAAGTACTGAAACACCTTGTCGATTTGGGTTGGTGGCCGCCCCCATAGGTCTTCTCTGCTTCCCATGGTACTGCCTGACTGAGCCTTTGTCAGGGAGAAGACTTCTACTGAATCAGACCAGGCTGTACTCAATGGGGCTGAAAATCCAGGTGGTGTACAGGGGCACATCCATCCTAACCTTATTCTATTCCTCTTGTACTTTTAGTTTTTTGCCAGTTTTCATAGAGGACAGGTTACTGGGAGCCTCTTAGTGCCCTGTTTGTGACCTAAACACTTACAGCATGCAGATATGGATCTGGCTATATTTCCCCCCTTTTTAAAGCCAAACTTCTTATAAGATAATCAACTAGCCTCTGATTTAAACCAATTTTAATTACACCCTCTCCACAACAGAAACCATTTTTCCTCCAAATTTAGTGATCTGTTATGATGCTGTTTGCTGTTGAAGAGTTATCAGTCTTTGAATGACCAAGACGGTGCAAGACAAGCACTGAACTGTGAAATGTGTTTTGCTAAATGCTGAGCGGTTTGCAGCTGCCAGCAGAAGAGGGTGCATTGACGGAAAGCAAGAATAACTTCTTTCGGAATGAGCACTTTGGGAGAAAATACACTTTCTGGAAAAGTCAGTCTTGCTCATGTCATCAATAGGAATGCTTTGAAGTGTCCACAAGCTCGTCAAAAGCAACTGGCTATCTCATCATTCATGCAGATCAAGAAAAACCCCAAATCCTTATGTCCAGATAAATAAATACCTATTTCACTAGCCTTTGATTGAGGGCTTTAGCGAAAGAAATCTGAGTTTTGAGGACTTATTCTTCTGTGTTGTTGGTGAAAAGTTTTATAAGATTTTAGTGGATAGTGCAGTAACTTCAGGACAAGAGGAAAGAAATATCAGTATTCTTGGTGAGTAGAAATCAGACTTCTTATAGTTATTTGAAACCCAGCATACCTAAAATTATTCAAGCCAGCTAATAAAAGCAAGTCTAGATGTTTCCTATTAACCTTGGAATGTGCTTGGAAAAAGTCCTGCTAGTTCCAGATGTCTAGTATTGGAAAGCATATCAACAGCGTGACTCTCATTTGTGGCAGAGAATACAGTTCAAAAATTCATAAGTGCAGTTTGGTGCACTGGGGCCCAATATGGTTTTCTTTCTTTCCTTCTTTCCGTCCTTCCTTCCTTTGTTTTCCTGTTTTTCAGTCTTTTGCTCTCTCTCTTTCTTTCTTCCTCTCTTCCCTCCCTTCATTCCCTTTCATCCTTCCTTCTTTCTTCTTTTCTTTCACCTTAAAAGTAGGAGAAACATTGCAAGATGTGGTGTTTTTCTGATTTCTTGGTTACAAATGAAAACCAATTTATATAAGGGAATAAGGTGGTCCAGACTTAGAACTCAGATGTGTTAAGTAAATATTTATTCTGGTTCCACTCCAGGGAGGTAAAGATTTTATTAACATATTTGTTGAGGTCATGGGGCAAGGAGAAGCTTATGCTGTGCTAAATGCCTGAGGGGCCTTGTTTTTTTCTTGCTAGTTAACAAAGGCCAGTGTTTTTTTTCTGCTGAAAAGAACGAATGTCTTGCTTTGTGGCCTGCACTTTCTTACTGTTCACTCACAAACTGCTTAATCTCAAACTAGAGTTTTTAAAAGCTGCTTTATTTTTTCCCTTTGTTCAGAAAATCTCTTCTTAGATATCCCTTATGAGATTTGTTTCCAAGCTTTCTTCTTGTACTTTTTCTCCTGGTTTACTTTGGGCTGTTATCAGCTTTTTGTACTTTGTTTTGTCTTCATCACTGAAAAGAAAAATCGCCCATTAAAAGTCTAGATTTGAAGTGTTGAACTTAATTCCCTGAGTCCAGTCCACAGTTTGGCTCTGATTACTGTACCAGGCTGACCTCCAGCCCAGGGGAGGGTGCCTTGGCAGAAATCTGAGAATTCCTCGATCAGTAACTCCCTTTTTTGGATTTATGGAGGCTTTAGGTGGATTGCTTTGTGTTAAGCATGTTCCTGTTGGAAAGGAATGAGGCTGGGACGAGAGGCGTTTGCACAATACAAACGTTTGCAACTGACCTCGGGTTCAGCACACTGAGTTCGCCAGCTACTGCTTCACCCCTGCCTTGAACCACACGCCACCCAAACCCCCCAAACTCACATAACGCATGGTTTCAAAGAGGGGTGACAAAGCAGAGTTGGGTAATGTTGTTAACCTTTTGTGGCTTGCTCCTGACTTGATTCCTTGCTCCACTAACTAAGTCTTTGTTCTTATTCTTAGAAATCAAATGTTAAAAGACTCAGCAGCCAAACAAGCAGAATATTATATTGTGGAACAGAGTGACTGTGAAAGCTCTTTGTGCTGACGATTAATTTCACACGTAAACACTTTCATTTTGTTGCCAGTGCGGAGACTTCCTTTTCCTTTCTCTGCCTAGTTGAAATCTAGAAATGAAATTCCACAGCTGTCAGGCTCCCACATATTCATCAGCAGCCTCTCAAGATGGCTTCACAACCAGCAGAGGGAATCGAGAGGATTCCACTATTAAACTCTACACAGCTTGTTTCAAACACCCCAACTCACAAAGTAAAGAGATATGAATCCTTTGCCTGCCTGACCTGTAATCACGGGCAGTAACATAATCTGCTGCATAACAGTAATAAAATGTGGACATTTTCTGTGCCCATAGTAAACATATGCACCCAAAGCAAAGTTAATGCCAGTGGGCTTAACCAGTTTGTGAGCTATGAACCCGGTTGTCTCTCCCACCCTCATTTCTACAGATTAAGAACTTACCAGGCCATGGAAAAACCGAGAGTGTCAGCAGGTGTTGTAATACAGCAGTGCCCTAAAAGGCCATGCCTTCCTTTCTAGCAGGAGGGCATTTGTGGTTGAGTGCAACAGTCAGGTGTTTGTTAAGTCTTTCTCTGTGATTACCCATTGTTACCACAGCCAGCTCCTGCGTGTGTGTGTGTGTGTGTGTGTGTGTGTGTGTGTATTTAAGTAAGGTCGCTGCATGTTTCACTTAGTTCTCAAACCAGAATGTTGGCCAACTTAGGGACCAACTAACACTTTTATTTTACTTTCCAGAATCTGCAGAGGTGACGTACACTATCTGAATGACCCAGTGTTCTGCATATTTATCTTTTGGTCTTCTAATTGCAGGTCATTTCCTCCACTGTGTACTCCATCTCCAAGCAGCATTCACAAGGTTAGGCAGATCTCTAAGAGTAGGTCTCTAGAGAGACAGCTCAGTGCATCATCTTTTGGCACCATCTAATCTTTGATGTAATGCTGTTCAGAGAAAATGACCTTGTAACTCATTTATGGTTTCAGTTTACATTCTGCCCTCTCCCATGACCAGTAACACCTGGGAGAAGACTGGCTTTTGAGGGAGATTCTTAATAGCACCACTTCAAAGAGTATTTGCAGAAATGAAGAGCATGTATGTGCACATAAATTCTCCTTGTATTACAGTACTGGGTTTCACAACCTCCCAGCCAATTAGGCAGAATAGAACATGGGTCCACGCACACACACACACACACGCACACATTGGCAGAGAGATGATAAAATATACTCCTTTGCTGCTCAAAGAATTAATTACGCAGGTTGGACATCTGCCGCTCTAGTTCCCTCTCCTAATTGTTGGGGGTGGGCACCTATCCTTGGTAAGTCATAAAAAGCCCATTGTTTAAGCATATAGAATCCCACTAAGGGTAGACAATAATATTATAATTATGGCCATTAACAAGCAAGCCATGCAACATCTTCATAGCAGGTTTCTGAGAAGTTATGTTAACCAGTGAAGTAAGCAGCATATATGTCTGTGGTATATTTAGGCTCCAAATAAAGCCATGACCCTGCTTTGAAGATTGTTCTAATGTAACAGTCTCCCCAAAGAAATATTGATAAAGACAGTAAATGAGCAGAGGAAAATACGAATTTAGAAACAGGTAATAAATAGATATAGTTCAAAATTTACATGCAGTATGGTAGAAGTGATAGGAAGCATGTCAGTTAGATTGATTCTGTATGTGGACTGTACTGTTGGAAAATAAATAGCAAGTTCTGCCATGAAAAACTTGAGAGGTTAGAAAAAAGATTTGAATGATAATCTAGTTGGCATTTTGAGGGGCCGGGGTACCTTGCCTGAGTGGTCTCTGATTCCTCCACATTTTATTTTTCTAATTTGGACAAATTCTAATTTGGCAATAATCATTGCAAGCTAATTGTCTTATAGACTTTAAAAAATGAAGTTATTTTTCACTATGCGTTGCCCTGAGAATAAAACAAGCCTGGAAAGAAAGAAGGAAATAAAGATTACAAAAGGCAAAAACCATGAGCATTTTCTTCTAAACTTGTATGCAGTGATAGACAATTGAAACTTAAATGCCCAACCATCAAATACATTTAAGGGAATCAGGAAGAAATAGTACCTTTTCTCCATAAAACTGTATTAGTGGGGGGCTTCCCTGGTGGCGCAGTGGTTGAGAATCCGCCTGCCGATGCAGGGGACACGGGTTTGGGCCCCGGTCCGGGAGGATCCCACATGCCGCGGAGCGGCTGGGCCCGTGAGCCATGGCTGCTGGGCCTGCGTGTCCGGAGCCACAACAGTGAGAGACCCGCGTACCGCAAAAAAAAAAAAAAACCAAAAAAACTATATTAGTGGGTTAAGATATATTAAGTATACTTGAAAGCAAAAAAATTGGTTTTAACTAAGAATTGCTCATGGATATCTAAATACATATCTATCATGATTAGTGTATTTAAACCAACATGATTCTTCATGTTCTGTTGTTTAGTCATCAATGAGATAAATGTAGCATTATAGAAAAAGATGCATTGACTAACATATTCAATGAGCATAAACACTCAACCTTCCCCCGAATTCAAGCAAAACCTTTGCATGTTCTCCAATTTAAAACATTAAAATATTTCATCCCCTCTGTATTTTCACAAATACTGATGTTTTCTTCATTGCTGAGGCTTGCTTCTCTGATTCCTGACATCTGGAAGAGCAATATTCGAGAGGGTTTGAGGAGTTTACTTGAGCAAAAACAAACAATTGTTTATTTTATATATGGAAGACAGTTTTAAGAGAACACACTTCTCTTGTGAAGACTAAGACAAACTTTGGTTTACTTGTTTAATAAAATGACAGTTGTGAGGGATTCCCATGTGCTTACATTTCTGAGGTGCTCACACCACCACCACCAAGAGAAAACTTGGTGAAGTTTAAGAGAGGAAACGTTAGTTTAACCGGTCTTCATGAAAAACACAAACTTGAATCCAGAAACATGAATGCAAGGGATACAATTTAAACCATGTGTCCACTTTTGGAGCATAGTTGACTAATACCAAGAAGAATGAACAGCTTTGGGGTCCAGCAAGAACAGATGCTCTCCAGAAAGATAGATCAACTTACCCTCTTTTCTGACCCACATATTATCAGCACTCAGAAGCCTCTATCACAGGATCATTGTCAGCTTCTAATATTCTGAACTAGGTAAGCAGCAGCCTGTGGGGTTGCATCTGTGTTGTTACTATTGTGGCCACTGAGAGCTGTAGCGAGATCTGGCCGTGGAGGCGCCTCCCTGCACAGAGTTCATTACATCCTTACCCCTCAGCCTTCTGTCTTCCTTGGCTTGCATCTGGCAGCCATCACATACCCTCCCAGATCCCTCGCTGCCACCCTTATTTCCTCTGTTGACAGCACTAGTGGATGTCTTGCTAAATGTTGGTTTTGTTTGTTTTTTTAAATCTGTTGATAGATATTCCAACCGCTGTTACAGTTGACATAACCTATACATTTTTTTAAATTGCACTTAAAACACACTGTGTTAGTTTCCTAGGGCTGTCAAAACAGAGCACCACAGACTAGGTGGCTTAAACAACAGAAATGTATTTTCTCACAATTTTGGAGTCTCGAGATCTGAGGTCAAGGTGTCAGCAGGGTTGGTTTCTTCTGAGGCCTCTCACCTTGGCTTGTAGATGGCTGTCTTCTCCCTGTGTCTTCACATGGTCTTCCCTCTGTGTAGACGTGTCCTGATTTCCTCCTCTTATAGGTACACCAGTCATAATGGATTAGGGCCCACCCATATGACCGCATTTTAACTTAATTACCTCTTTATTACCCTATCTCCAAATACAGTTACATTCTGAAGTATTGGAGGTTAGGACTTCAACGTATGGATTTGGGGGGGAACACAGTTCAGCCCATAGCACATGCTTTAAAATGATCTTTTAGAGGATCTATCGCCCCTGCTGTTTGCCTCCCCTGCCCCTTGATTTGAGCTCCTAGGACTCAGGAACTCTATTTCTCTTCTTGTGATATCCAGAATCTAACTGTGTGCAGCACACTGTGGGTATTTCACAAACTCATGGTGAATAACTGCATGGACAAAGGTATTCTAAGTTATTTGAGAGTAAGGATAATGATTGTCATTGATTTTTTTCCTCTTAAGTCCTTCATGTTGAGTCTTCAAAACACCACAGGTATAGGAATGAACAAAGCTGTAATGTAGGTAGCATATATTTCTAATAATCTACCACCTTTTCCCAAAACCAAAAAATAAAAGTTTAACTATTCCCCTTTAGATTCTGTGTCCAGGGATATACTGAGTTCTTAGAGACCAGCCAGACAGGTGTTAAGAATGTAATTGAGATTCTTATATGTCCCTGCCATTTTTGGCTTAAAATGCTGACTCAGAAGGAGACTAGATGAATTTACCACAAGGCCAAAGTGACATTTATTTTTCCTAACATATACACTGATTACTTTATGATTCACACACTAAAAAAATGCCTAATTAGAAATGCCCTTGGTCAATCTGTAGCTAAATTAATACGTTTCAAAAGAACAAATTTGAAGTAGGGAAGGAAGTTTCCTTAGTTATGGATTTGCTGGCAGATACTCATTGGCATACAGTCACTGGCTGTTTTTCTTTAAAAAAGGAAAGTTCTTGGAAAAAAACTTGTAATAAGTATTGTAACAGTAAGTATAATAATTTCTGACGGTTAAGCTATTTTTCCCTACAGATCAGACTTGGGTGGCTTCAGTATTCATGTTTTGGACCTAGAAGTTAAATACTAATGTAGTGTCATTTTGTTAAAGTAGAATATCATAAAAAAGCATAAGAAAACAGATACAACATTTACTTGATTTTGCTTTTCATTGCATCCATGTGCCTACTATGTTTCTACATGTATTTCTATCAATGTTTTTGGTTTACAGTAGAATATTATTTCTTGCTAATATGTGTCATGTTTTTAACTATATTTAAAGCATGCCTTGAAAAGCAGTAATGTAGAGATGTCATCGTCTTTTATCTATTTATTTAAGTGAATTTACAGTAGGTCCCAATTTGAGATCTCCTATAATTTCCCAAAGTGGGATTCTGTGTGCTGTGACTTTCTTTTAAGCCTTAAACAAAGCTTGTGTATCTAAGATTGCAGTTTTGTTTTTTTCACCCATTCCTGGTTCAGGGGAATGTCAGTGGTGGCTGTTCGTCCCAAACAAGGCAGATGGTGGCGTTCTCCTAGAAGGAGCTGAGCAGAGCAGGGAAAGCTGAGCAAGAGGCAGGAGTTTGCGATTGGGGGAACCGCATGGCCCAGAAAGCAGACCCAGTCCAAAGTCAGAAAACAGGCCCAGTTCTTGTAGCATGAGCTCTCAAATACTTAAGACCTAAATGTGTGTGGTGGCTGTGGACTGGTGTAATTTTGAAAGAGAGGTGGTAGACAATTTGCATTCTGGAATAATTCGAGGGCATCAGGATGGCGGAAAGAACCCAGCTTCAGAACCTGGGAGCCTGGCTTGGGTTTGAGTCCTATCCTACACTGTGTGACTTTGGGCAAGTCATGTGACCTTTCTGAGTTTCAGTTTCCTCTTCTCTGTAATGATAAGACCTATTTACAACTTACCTTCAGGTTAAATTAGGTAATGCATGCAAGATTGCTTCGTACAGTGGGATGTGCCATAAATGTCCCTGGGGTTGAGCAAAGATAGTTTCTGTTAGACTCTCCCACAAAACCGGCACAGCCGTCACATTTTGTGCCTCAGACCCCCTGACCAAAGTGACTGATTGGGACATTGAAAACATTGCAGTCAGCCCGATGATTAGGCTACCACATCTAGTGCTTTCAAAAATAAACAAAAAAAGACATACAAGTCTGTTAACCAATTAATGAGGTGTAATTCTTAATATTATTTATTAAATGTGAAGCTCATTTACAGCATCTAGAGAATCAGATCTGGAGGGAATCTTACCTAATTTTCTCCCCTCCCTTCAAGCAGGGCTGTATCAAATGTAAATTAGCCCTGACAGATGGTTGTTGGATTCGGTTTCTAAATTTCTTAAAGAAGATTTCACAGTTTTCCTCTCTAAATTCTTTTAGTAATTTAACAATTCTTATGCCAAGTTCTTCCTTACAGCTGACCTAAATCTGTAGTTGTAATTTAAGTCCTTATCCCCCTACTCCTGCCTTTACCAGAGATGGAGAAGAGCTGGTCAGCAACCTTCTTAGGATGGTCATAACTCTTTTTAATATTGAAAGAAGAGTTGCTCAGTGGGACTCACTCTCCACCTCGTCACACCCCTGCCCCACCCCCATATACAACAGCTAGCATTCTCTGAATCATTCATGGCAATGCCACCAGTCCCCTGCCCTGCCCCTCTCTGAGACACTTGGCTACTTTCAGGCAGCTGGGCAGAGTGTGTTGTCAGCGGACGTGTGGATCTGGGGAGGATGCAGGCTGCTTCTTCCTTTCCTCCATATGTTTTGTGCATAATTGAGCCTTCTAATAAATGAATCAGGATTTAACAGTGTTTGGTGGGTACATGACACATTTATCTCATAAACATGGAGTTTTGCAAGGATACTTATCACAGGTTGCTTTGAAAATTAGGCCTCCCCAGTGCCTTAGTTTGCTCAGGCAGTAAGCCATGAAGCTACCACTTTGCATGCTAAAAGATAGCACTGATTGATATCTCTGCTCTGCTGGACTTGGTCTTGGAAGACATTGAGCTAAAACTCTCCTGAGTGCAGTGTACATTCAGAAGCACACTGACAGTCTGAAAGAGCGGACGGGCTTCCCCAGCACTCTAAGTTGCAATTGGCAAATAAGTGACCATTGAGGAGAATTGAGCTCATTAAGCTGTTCCCAAGTGGTTTCAGAGTGGATCCAGTTTTTAATCTGAATGTGTGTACTTTTATGTCTCTCTAGGTTTATTACCCAGAGCTTTCTGTCTGGGTCAGTCAAGAACCATTTCCAAACAAGGAAATGGAGGGAAGGCTTCCTAAGGTAAGATCTCTAGCTGACATTTTGTTAAGGTTTTTTGTTTTTTTTCCATTTAGAAACAATTTTTTTTTCAAAACCCAATTATTTCTAATTTTAATACTCATTATTGTCTACTATAATAATCCATTAACCTGATACTATTATGACCTTGGAAATAACATATACTACAAAAAGAAAAAGAATATCCTAAAGTCCCGTGACTCTTACAGTTCATACTATCTTTCTTGACAAGTCCAAAGTCCAAAGCAAATTTTCATTTAAGAATCATGGAACCAATTTGTCAAATGTACCTTTTACAGGTTTTTAATTTGTTCCATTCCTGGGTGGATAAACTCAAATATGAGATATCTAACTAAAAGATATCTTAAAAGTATAAGATGGTGACAGTTTTGTCTGGTAATAATACCTGACTATCTGATAAGATTACCCATGAAACAAAACAGAAAGAATATAAAAAAGCTGTTGTATTTTTTCTTCTAATTTTTAGCCTAAAAATATTTTCTATAGACATGCTTTCATCGTTCAGACATCTTAAGGCGTGACAATTCTCTGCCTTAAGAAAATTTGTAAAATTTACATTTTAGATTTTAGCAGCATTTCAAAACAGCAACAACAACAAAAACATTTACCAGTTTCTACTGTAGATACCTTTGGACTTTCCTGTTAGGGTAAATATCAATTTGACCTTAAGCAAGGAGGACTGTACTTTTTACCACTGACCTATTGATTTTGCAATTAAAAAAAAAAGTAGAGTCCATTGAAAATAAAATTTCCATTTAAAAATTAAGTGTAATTGACCAATGGAGAGGACTCCCCAGCTACTACTATCATTTCAACTTTGGGAAACTATCTTACTTACCCTTAATGGTTTCAGCAATTTCCTATCTTTTATTAACAGGCAGACATTAGTTAAAGAGATTATGTCTACTGGCAGTTTGCACTGGAAGAAAACAATTCTAAATCACTTTTAATCTTTCAGAGAATTTCTGAAGGTCAAGGTCGAAATCATTGGCAGCAAAGTAGGTGAACCAAATGATTTGGGCCCTGCCTGACCTAGAGTTGTTCTGATCTTGTAGAGTTGGAGTGGAGGTGTGCTAAAATACTGCAGCTTTACTTAAAACACACCCACACCCCACCTCCTCAGCAGGACCACACCACCGGGGGCGCCATATAGTCTAGACATTCTTTACTGGGCCACCTCAAGGCATAATTCCCCTGAGTAGCTGAGGGGAAGATGTGATTATGGAAGAGAAGGGGGAAAGTATAGTCTTTTCATTAGTTCGTGCCCCATTGAGGCATCCAGAGGTCCTCTCTTTGATACTGGTGGCATCAACCAGAGGGGCAAGACTGGCCAAGTTCCTCAATGAGGTCAATAGTGCCTCCCTTTCCTCTTGGAAGGCCAGTCTGTGTCCTAGGCCTTGCCTGCATTGAGGTATGCTCCAGGGGGCTGGCATAGTGGATCCTGGAATTCAGGTCTTCTGTTATTTTGAGTTCTTTCCTCTCTAAATATATGAATAGTATTTCAAGCATAATATATTTGTCCTTTTTCTAGCTGTTGCCTTCTGGAAAAGCACGTCTTTGCATAATCATATGAAAAACAATCTTGGCTTACTTGGCCCAAAGCACATTATTGAGTAACTGGGGGATTCATATACTAACAGTCATCAGCAGAGAGGGCCATCCTACCTGAGGTACCTCAGCGAAGGGACGTCTAGGAGCACATCCCCTCCTCCAGCCTTCTGGATTACTCAAGTTCCTCAGTCCTGTAGGGACCATTATATGGTGGATGATGGAGGAAGATACGACACTGTGTATGAATTCTTGCAGGGCCTTACTTGTGGGGGGTAAGACATCTTTGTGTCTCCTCTTCAAGATACCTCCTCCCCTTGCTGCAGAAGCTTGAAATTCCTTTAATGGGGGCAGAAATATCTTTTTTTGTTGTTGTTAATGAAGGACAGGAGGTAGGGACTGAAATCTAGTAAATTCCAGCCTCCAAAGGGAGTAGGCACAGAACTTTATCTCCCCAGGAGCTCCCCAGGGTGCCTCATAGCAGAACTCCCTGCATGGTTTACCACCACTGCCTTGTTATCCTCCAGTTATTTAGGTGTCTCCCATACAGCAAGTTAACTAAGGGCAGGCTGGAGGGACTGCTTTTGTCTCTGTTGACTTAAAATCTAATAGAGTGCTCAATCCATATAGTAGGCACACAAAACATGAATAATGAAGGGAAGACATGTGTGAACATTTTGGGTCCTTGAAAGAGAAAAAAATAGTAAACATGATAAATTCAAATCTGAAAGAATCTCCTTCACATTTTTTTTTCCTGAAAGGACTTCTTTCTCAATTACCCAGATCCCACCCAGCTCTTTATTTCATTTTGTTGTATATTTTTTATGGAGATAAGAGATTAGTAAAACTGAGACTTATATAAGGACCAACTGATGTTCTATATATTCACTTCACAGTAAGTCTGAAGGAGGCAGTGTTAAGGCCAGCCATGCAAAGAGCATAGCTGTTGAGTGAAATGTGTTATGAACTTTTGATTTCCCTTTCTAGGCCTATGACAGCCATTGAATTCTTCATTTGTCCAAAACTTAAGCTTGTCATATCCTGAACCATGATGCTAACTGGTTGATAGGGGAGGAGAAACAGACATTAAAGACATCAAGATTACAGTGGATTTCTTTTTTTAAGTAGTGGGATTGCATGCCAAAATTTCAAGATTGAAATTATTTTCACAAGTGAAGGGACCTGCCCAATACAATGCTTTTGGATATTTATCTAGATCCTTAAGTGTGTGTAAGTGATAAATTATATTTTAATTTAATTTTCTGGTTTGGTCCTGTTGGTATTTAATGATACCAAAACAACCTCTAAATCACAAACTAAGACTGGAGCATTAAAGTACGTACTGAGTGGATTTCATATACATTCTAAAAATGTTACATGCTCTCAAAGTCTGAGATTTTAAAAAAATATTTAGGTATAACAGATGTTTAATATGGGAACCCTATACAGTAAATAAGTCTTCTTACAGTTGAATTATCTGTTACATTTAGTTCACTCTGGCGGCTGCTGAGAACATTTATTTGGTTTCAAGTTGCTTGGAAGTCCCTGACTTCTGAATTAAAAAAAATTCAAATAAAGTAATTTGCAAATCACAAAGCAAGATTATCACTTTAACCCAAGAACTTATATCCAGTCCAATTAGCTTATTATAACTATCCTGTTAGAACATGTGACCTGAACAAAAAGGAAAAGAAAAAAAAAACATCTTTTAAAACCATAGTGGATAATTTTTTTAAAGACAACTCCAGTAATTAAGTGTTAGGCTAAAAGAGGCTCTTGTCAAATGTTCACTGTATTCATTTCTGAATGAGGCATAAAGTCTAGTTGTGATAAGACCTTTATTTTGCATCATTGTTTGGGCAAATGGGCTTCATTGTCCTGTCCTCTTGCTGTTTGGTTGTGATGGGGAGCTTCTCCCCATGGGTACTCAAAGGATCATCAGTCACAGTGCGTTTGGATTCTCCTAGTCAGAAACACGAAACCCTTACTCATCAGGATCGTGAGGAGAGACTAGAAAAGCCCCAGTCAGTCCAATCTAGCTGAATCTCACTCTCTTCTGGCCTTGGTTTCCCACTAGTCTCCTCTTTTCTGCAGCCGCTGCCTCCCCACCCCCAGCCCACATGATTTCCCTCCCAAACACTCCCCTGCCTTTGGTACCCACTTCTGGTTCTTACTGTAAGGCCCATAGGGACTGTCCCAGTTGCTTCTAGAATAAACTGTACATAAATTACATTTGTGCAGTTGTGGTATGCTTTAAATATCTTTATTATGTATTAGAAAACAAGTATCCCTTCCCACCACGGCCACTGAACTCTTTTTAAAAAAAGTGTTAGCACTCCTAGGAACACCTCTCACCCAGTCTTTTGTCGGGGGTCCGATTGGATTCCGGAAACTGTCTTCAGGAACCTGACTCTGGTGAACGCTGTCTCCTACATGGCTCGGCCCAGCCATTAGGGACGCGCTTGATGCCACTGCAGCCGCGGTGGCTAGTGTTTAGTTGCTTCATGTGCCGACAGACCTAATATTTACATTCAGGTGAACTGTGTTTAATATGTAAACTCTGCAAAACACCAGGAGTTCAGGGATAAAAGGCGGGAGAGAGAAGCAAAAGTTTTCAAATGGTTTTAGGAGCGTGACTCAGTGTGTCTCTTTTCTGTGTGTGTCTGTCTGTGTGCTCTTCAGGGAAGACTTCCTGTCCCAAAGGAAGTGAGCCGCAAGAAGGATGGCCAGACCGAGGCTGCCTCCCTGCATCCACTTGGCAGCAGTGAGCTCCACTCCCCGGGAATCAGTTACCTCCTCTCTTTTTAATCACCTCCATTTGTATTACACATGGTGTATGGGTATTGATGAGGTCATGGTATCATATATGGGATTTTTTTCTGTGTAAATCATCAAGTATAAGAAGAAACTATGGGACTCTGAGCCTTGCTTTAGAGAATTTACAGTGGACAAATAGGTATCATCAAACCAGTTTTTAATCATTCTGACTCAAGTGAAAACGCTCAGAATTTCACACTGTGAATCCACGTTTACAACCCTTACAGGTGGGCCTTCAGGCCTGGTTTGCTACGACGATGTCTTCCACAACTCAAACCCCCTCTGCTCTCACACAACCGGTCCACTTCTGCCTTTTCACTCACACAGCTCCCGACTGCTTCTTGCAGAGGCTGAGAGTCCCCATTTTTTTTTTTTTCATTTAGATGTAACAAGCCTAGTAGTTTATGTTCATCAATTGTCTGTATATCTCTATATTTTATCCATGTACTCTTTCGATGTATAGAAGTAGTTTGAAACTCATTGTTTCCTTGTGGTAAGTGACCGAGATGCTGCCACAGGACCTGAGACACTGATGAATGGTGCTATTTTGGACTTTCAACATGCTCCTTGGCAAGGTAGCTCTGATGGAGTTATTTTTTATTTTCATGTTCTAAGAAGGTGTTGGTACTCTGTTTCCCCGAATGTTGTTCTCTAGACTGGATTGACTTGTTCTCCTTGTGTCTTCAGTGTGGCTTTCTTCTTCAGCGTTGTAGGTTGAGTGAGTGCCACTACAGAGCAGGAGAGACCCACGTCTCATGGGCTGGCACTCCTGGACACGCAGTCACTGTAGCGGGAGCAATCACAAAACTGTAATTTCCTTACCAAATCTCTTCCTTTCCATAGCCTCGCCTGCCTCACTTAGAGAACGAAAAGCAATAATTTGACAGGCATTTTTAGGTGTCTCTTTTGGTTCTTTTCATTTGAAAGAATATTTGGGGAAGAAAGGGCAAACTTTTTTTTTTAACAAATGCCCTCTGGAAAAAAATCTAAAAAACTGACATCTCAGTAGGAACATGAAAATTACACCTTTCCCAAAAATTAGGTTGGAAAAAAATGTTTTTACAATTTTTTTTTTTTTTTAAAGGCAGAGCACTCTTTTCCAGCAGTTCTGATAAGCAAGGTGTAGATTTTACATTTTTGTCCTTGCTCCCAAGGAAATGGACAAACAAAAATACAATCAGACAATACCATCCACTCATGGAATGTTGTTGTGTTAGCCAGTCTGAAAGCCCACCTTAATTTTTATATAACTGTCTTTTAGCTCTTCCTTTGACAGGGCAGGCTTTGTTCTGAACTGTCCCGCTTCTGACTGTTACACATCAACCGACGCATGCACTGCACTTCTTCGTTCTCTTCTTGCTCCCCCATTGGCCTGAGTTTCCTGTGCATTTCCCCCTTCCCTCCTTTGTTAGAATAGGTATATCCGCTGTGTAAATAGAGCAAGAAAACAGTATTCTGCATCTGTGGCATTTCCGTAGAGTTGCAGTTGTGTACTGCTGAATATGCAGGCTTTTGTAACAATGTGATCTTTACTGATGCACTCACAACAAGTACCCAATGTATTTTAGCTATTTTAGTAGTATTCAATAAATATGCAAGCTGTATGGTAACTGGCTTGGCTCGTCATTGGAAAGGGCTACTTTTGAATGCTTTCACTTGTTCATGTTAATTCATGTGCTCTCAGAGCCCCAAAAGTAGACCCAAGGACAAATATCAAAAGAGATAGAATCGGGCCTCCCTGGTGGCGCAAGTGGTTGAGAGTCCGCCTGCCGATGCAGGGGATACGGGTTCGTGCCCCGGTCTGGGAGGATCCCATATGCCGCGGAGCAGCTGGGCCCGTGAGCCATGGCCGCTGAGCCTGCGCGTCCGGAGCCTGTGCTCCGCAACGGGAGAGGCCACAACAGTGAGAGGCCCGCATACCGCAAAAAAAAAAAAAAAAAAAGAGATAGAATCAGCTCTGCCTTTCATGCATTTTCCCTTCTGAGGGTTTTATGAGATTAGGGGCTAGGCAGTGGCTCATTAGGATGGTATTTGCAGAGCTGCCTCTGGGTACAAAGGAGAATTAAACCGAGACCCTTTTATTTCTATATTTTTCTCTTTCAGGGCACTCCCACACACCTCAAAACATTCTTTTTTACCCCTTGCCATAAAGACCTACTCTGTGGTATTCTTTACCCATCTCAAAAGATACCTGACCTTGCTGCTTCATGGAATATTTACACACACACACAAAAGTGTACAAATGTATAAGACAAAAGGCTTTATCCACTTGTAAGTGGATAAAAATTTGAGATAGGATTTTAAATCATGAATTCATATATAGCCAGCTACCTGGAATCTAGCAAATGATAAGCTAACATCACAGCTGGGAGGAGTTACATCTTGTCTTCTTGCCCTGGTTAAACTGGGACAGGAAAGGTGATGAGGCCAGGCCAGGAGGATGGTAGGTTGGGTTGCTTTATGCCCCTCTGTGTTAATCTATTGCCACGTAGCACATTACAACCATACCTGACATCTTGGAACAACAAAATTTGCTTGTCTCACAGATTCCATTGGTCAGGAATTCAGGAGCAGTTGACCTGGTGTTTATGGCACAGGATCTGTCCTGGGTTTGCAGTCAAGAGGTGAGCAGGTTGTAGTCATCTGAAGGCTTAAACAGGGCTGGAGAATCTGCTCCCAGTATGGCTTGTTCACATGGCTCTTGGCAGGAGAACTCAGTTCCCCCATGCATGGGCTTCTCCACAGGGCCACGTAAGTGTCCTTATGACCTCTCGCTTCCCCCGCAGTGAGTAATTCAAGAGAGAGCTGGGAGCAAGCCATAATGCCTGTGACCTATTCTCAGAATCACTATCATCCATCATATTCTATTCATTAGAAGCAAGTCACTAAGTATAGCTCACATTCACAGGGAGGGAATTAAGTTCTACCTCCTGAAGGGAGGAGTATCAAAGAATTTGTGGACACATTAGAAAACCAGCACACCATCTGAAGTTAAAGCCTCAGGGTAATTGTAGGCCAGGGGCTGGAAGTGAGAACGGCTGAGAGCAGACCTATAGCTATTTCTTTGATTGAAGAAGTTTTTACAGTCCTTGGACCTCCAGAGACTGAAGGCAAATGAGGAGAGCATCCAGGAACTATAATACTATTTACTAATCCAAGTGCTATTAGCCCTGAAAGGAATATTTAGAAAATGTTAATGGAAGCTGTAAAAACAGGGAAGTTGAAATAAATGACGTTTAAAAGTCCATCCAACTAAATGGCTTGGGTTTGATGATGACAACTCCCTCAGTCCCCATGAAGCTTGAAATACTAGATAATTGACCATGCACTTCACTCTAAACTTGCAGGACCCACGTGTGAATCAGCTACGACTTGTTCAGGGTTAATAAACTGCTGAAGCGGAGCTGGAGCTAAGAAACTGGAGCAGTAGCTGGAGTCAGAGCGGGAGACCCAAACTTTAGTTAAAGACTGCTTTGTTCTCTCTCTAGAGGTAAAAATATCACCCAGTTGCCTTTGGGCGGACAGAGATTGGTAACTAACAACCGCGGACCAGATATGACCTGTAGACTTGTTCTGTTTGGCCTGCAATGTGTTTTATAAAAATGTTGATTTAATTGCCAACATTTACAAATTGGAAGATTTCACATGAAAATTCAGGTTTTTGGCTTCCCTTGAAAAATGGAAGCTGAGTAGCAGCCTCCATCTCTGGTGAGGCCTGGCCCCTCCATTATCCAGTCTCACACCGCTAATCTCAGACCCCATCTGCTTTGTTCATTTACATCACCTGCCTCCCTCTTTTGACCTGTGAGTTTGCAACATGAAACTTCTAGTTTCAGAAGATGGTGATGTGCTTATTTGCATCAACAAAGAGCCAGGGGATCTTCTACCTTCTGTTTGATAGCTGGAGCACGTGCATGTCTGTGAACACCAGACTGGAAACAGAGGCTCCTCATTACTGGTCCCCAAACAGGGGCTGCTGCAGTTCTCTCTGCACCTCTGGGCCCTCTTTTCAACTTTTCAGTTATTCTCCTCCAGTGACTGAGATCCCCAGGCTAAAACATCTTGGACTGGGTTAGGTTAGGCTACATATGGGTCTGATAAATGCATGGTTTTCAAGCCGGGGTATGTGTAACTCAGAGTATGTGAAGTCTTTCCAGGGAGTACATACATGCTCATGGATATTTTTAAGGAACTCATTTCTAGATCCTCTATGCAAACTAGACGTGTTCTAAGATTGTTCTGCTGAGAATGAGTTTGTATTCATAATAGTCCTCTCCCCACATTATATAAAAAAAGATACAGGTCTCATACATCCCAACTCTTAATATAACAAATTGCCTTAATATGACACAAAACCCCCAGATGTGGCAAACAAAGAGAAAGGTTCCTTTAATGATTAATCATAAGTCCATAATGCTTTGGGCTTTCCCTTCTTATACACACAAACTGACAGATTAGAAAACACAGAAGTGAGGTGTTTGGACTCATTTGGATTTTCAGAATTCAGATAATACTGGTAAAGTGGAGTGATGGAAATAATGACAATTTTTATTTAATGCTTTTTCCTCTTTCTCCTCCTGACTCTTGTCAAAGAATGCCTTGCACTTGAGGGAGAGTCCTGAGAGAGTGAAGCAAAGAGAAAATCAGTAGGAGACATCAACTACCCAAAATGGCTTGTTCATGTAATTGTAAGCAATTTTTTTCCACTATTCTCCATACTTATCCCTAGGATATTTCTTACCTGGGAGGAAAGTAACTTAGAACAGCTAAAGCAGTATAAGTTTGCAATGCTGATTATTTTCAATGTAATTAGGATGCCTTTTAAAAATACTCAATTTTTACACGATAAAATGGATAAAACTCAAGAATAAAAAATTTTCATATGGATTCTTTCAGACTTGATGTGCATTAGTTAATAAAATTACCAAAAACCTGTGGTATCAAAACATAACATGAAATATTTGTTTCAATTATAGTCACTTCTCATCATATTCTATCTTATAAAACGTTTAATATCTTTTTCATAACAACAACAAAAAATATTATGTGCTGCTAGACTGATAAGCAGCCTAGAACCTTTCTATTATTTGTGGTGTTTCTGATTTTTACACCAGTTCTTACTTATTCTCCAAAGTCAGTCGGCAGCATTCAGTAACCTCACATAGTTTTACTAGAGATACATCATGCCTTTCATCATTCTTACTTGATTGAGAAAGTGTATGGATCATTTTGTTTTTATAACTGATTTAAACATGCAATAATTAATTATATTAGCTCTATATCATTTTCATTCTGATTGGTTTTAGTGATCAATTTCACAAGATGTGCTTTTAATTCTCATTGATTTTTATAATAATCCTCAAAATAGCTACTTGAATTGAAAAATGAAGTCAAAGTTTTTTTTTCTGACAGAAAGTGAATCTGATTTGACTAATTGGTTTAACAGTGAAGACTGGCTCTGCCAATGAGGTTTGTGATGGACATGTTCCGTAAACGGGCTGAACCTGCAACTCCAAGGTACAGTAATATGATTAAGGGAAGAAATAAGATCAAAATATTTTATCCAAAAGCATTATTTTGGCAAAAGTATGAAATTAGTAATATATCTGGTTTTCCTTTCATTTCTGAAGACATGGGATTAAAAAAGGTGGGTCTAGGTGAAAGCGTTACAGCATAATTAACAATCATTTGGTAAATCGTAGCAAAGATCTTTCTTCCCAGAAATTGAGAAAGTGAATTAGATTCTAATGACGAGAAGAAATCTCTTTGCAAGTCAGGGTGCTTTCCAATTCGTTGCTTCTAAGAAAAATGCAGAAGGACCTAATCAAGTTGTCAGGTGACAGATTAGAAATATTTTTTGATAATAGATCATTATATGAATTTTGGCATATAACATGGAAGGAGATCAAAGAGTTGAATTACATTGCTATAATAAAACACTTCCAATTCCTACAGTTCATAGCTTAAAAACAAACAAACAAAAGAAATAGAATTGATGACAGCCCCTGTCTCATTTTAGCAATAAGTAATATTCATCCACGGATACTAGAACTAACTGAAAAAATTCATCATCTCATTGAGGTGCATTTTCATTATAATTTCAATTTTTGTGTTTAATAATTAATATAATATATGCATGTAGTTTTAATTAGTAGTGAATTGCTAATAATGCTAATTCATCCACGCAGATTTCTTTAATGCTTACAGTTTTATGGTCACAGAAGATAAAAGTTTTAAAATTTAGATACATTTTTTTATTGCAGATAAATGTGATAGGGTGATCAATATTTATTAACATAAGATTCTTAGAGGGAACTGGAATAAAAATTTAAGTTCATGAAAGAAAAAGTCAAATTTCTGCAAGTTAAAGAATTGTTTGTTTTTAAAAATAAAATTATGGATTATCAGTTGCACGGTGTTTGGATTTTATTGTATACATTTATGAAAGAGATTCAACTTTTATGTTAAAACAGAAACATTTACAATATACTCCAAATTATAACCTTTGAAAGTATTTAAATTTACAATGAAAAACTTCACTATTAACTTAAAAATTGCATGATGGAAATACTCTATTAAGATTCTCTTTTTTTAGAACAAAAATGTTTTAAGATCTCTGAGCTAGATAACCACCTATCCACTGGGCTTTGAGGAACTCACTCTTGGCCAGAAATACTTCTCACCCAGCGCCAGTGCCTGAATTCCCCCATTATTCTTCTGAATGAAGAAGCCTTGAAGTTTGCTGGCCATGAATTTAGTGCACTGCAGGGAACAAGACTCCCAGGGAACACAGCAGGAATGAATTTTGATGGGGAAGGGAAAGAAAGATCCAGACTGCCTGTCAATGGATGGTCCACTGAGGCCCTACTGCACAGGGAAATGGCAGGAGGAAGGTCTCAGAGATCAGTCTTCCTGGGCTGCGAATTCAGTAAGTCCGTAATTCTCAGAGCCTTTACTTCATTTCCTTACAAGGTCAAATCTCTTTAGTGCTAATCCTTTTCTTCCAAATTCTTTTAAACACTTCGTTATACCTCTATCTAGCATATCCAAAAGGCGGGGGTGGTGGTCAGTGGTCACAGGAGAAGGGGGCCCAGGTCAGTGAGAGGTAGGGTTATACAGCAGGCTCCCAATCCTTGAGTCCTTGGGACCCCAGCACTACTGGAGAAAAGCCCATAGAGCGGCAGGCAGCTTGGGCATCAGGGCAGAAAAAGGGGGTCATCTTCTTTTATTGTGTGTGTGTCCATTAGGCTTACCTCTGAGCATAACTACATAGAAATAATGTGAAATTGATCTGTTCCCTCTCACAATACACAGTGCCATTAACACATAGCTTAGCTATTTCCCTGAGAGACCCATGCAGCTAACGTGAAAGCCTCATGGAATAGAGAATCTTAAGAATGCATTAATTTGCTGATCCTTCAAGTTGGGCAACTTTAATTATTAGTTGGAACCTTTCTGAGCCTAACGCTTGTATTACTTTCCACCCACCCTTTGGTCCTAGCTGAGTTCTCAGAGCTACAGAGGTTAAGTGGGCTCTTCTTCCACACAACAGCCTTCCGTGTCCTGCTCCCTCACCTTTTTCTCCTCCAGGCAGAACTGCCTCAGTTCCTTTAGCCAGTTCCCCTGTGATCTGTTTTCTGGAGCTTTCAACCCCCTATTGCCCTTTTACAAGAACCCTTGTTTGTGGCTGACCCAGCTCTTTTTTTTAAAATGATAGCCGAGGTCTGGGAAGGATCAAGGGTCGAGGCTTACACCAGGGACACATTATATGGCTCGCTGGCCATCGGGGTGTCCTGTGACGTAGGTAAGCTGAGGGAGCAGGGGTCCCGTTACTGTCCCTACAGCTGCTGTAGAGCCCCTTGCCCTCTGCTCCCTGACACTTGGGGCAGCCCCAGTCCCGAGCCAAGTCTCTGTACACCCCTCACCATAGTGTCGCTCCCAGTGCCCCTGAGAAGGAGGAAGACAGTCACGTCTTTTCTCAGAGGCCCTAGACCTCCTCCTCCCTCGTCTCCCTGGGCTGTTTGTACCTATGGTTCTGGAGAACTGGGAGAGGGGAGCAAGCAAGGGTAGCCACTCAGGCCTCTTCAGAGGCTGCTTCCCTGTCTCGCTCCTTCAAATCCCAATGGTAGCTTCTGAAAAGCAAATGTTCCCTGCAGAGCTAAGGGGCACGGCTTTCTTGGAGAGAGGGGTGACTGGGATGCTCTAATTTGTCATTAACAGCTAGGATCTGCTTTGTCAGATGTGATAATGAAGGAGCATTTGATGTGAGTTCTTGTGGAGGAGGACTAGCTTAGAGGGACATTTAAAAAGTGTGGTAGCAGCTCCTGGGAAGAGTGTGAAAAATAGCCGCTTGCTCATTGTCTGTGTAGGACACTTGAGGAGCTGCCACTTATATCACTTCACATATGGCCCCTCTGCAGTGGTACGAGGTCAGAATCATTAGCTCGGCTGAGGGATAATTAGTTGCCCAGAGTGGAATAGCTTGTCTAAGATGGCAGAGCCTTTTCCTTAATCTTTACATTTCCTACACACTCTTACATGGCTTTTGGGGATGCAACACGGTGTTGAACGTTGACTTAGCATGCTGCTCATCAATTCCATGCCTAGGTGTACAGCCAAAGAACTGAAAATATGTGTACACAAAACAAATGTATATGGCAGCATTATTCATATTAGCCAAAAAGAAGAAATGACTTAAATGTCCATCAACTGATAAACAGCTAAACAAATGTGATATAGCCACACAATGTAATACTGTGCAGCAATAAAAAAGCAATGAGGGCTTCCCTGGTGGCGCAGTGATTGAGAGTCCACCTGCCGATGCAGGGGACACGGGATCGTGCCCTGGTCTGGGGAGATCCCACATGCCGTGGAGCGGCTAGGCCATGGCCGCTGAGCCTGCGCGTCCGGAACCTGTGCTCCGCAACGGGAGAGGCCACAACAGTGACAGGCCCGCATACCGCAAAAAAAAAAGCAATGAAACACTGATACATCTACAACGTGGATGAACCTTGAAAACCTTATGCCTAGTGAAAGAAGCCAGTCACATAAAGTTACATACTACATGATCTTATTTATATTAAGTGTCCAAAATAGGCAAATCCATAGAAATAGAAAGTAGATTAGAAGTTGCCAGGGGCTGAGGAAGGAGAGAATGGAGAGTGACTGCTAATGAATATGGGTGATTACCATGTTCTGGAATTACATAAAATGTCATGGTTACACAATCTTTTGAATATACTTAAAACTACTGAACTGTACATCTTAAATGGATGAGTTTTATGATACATTAATTATGTCTCAATTTTTAAAAATTCAACAGTAAAAAACCAATCCAATCAGAAAATGGCAAAAGACATGAAAAGACATTTCAACCTAGAGAATATACAAATGTGGCAAGTAAGATTTGAAGATTGTTCAACATCATTAGCCATTAGAGAAATGCAAATGAAAACCACAAAGAGATATTACTACACACCTATCAGAATAACTAAAATAAAAATAGCGCCAACACCAAGGGCTGCTGTGGATGAGGAAAAACTGCATTGCTCATACATTGCTGGAAGGTAAAAAGTTCAGCCCCTTTGGAAAACAGTTTGGTAGTGTCTTTAAAAAATTCAACATGCAACTAACTTGTGACCCAGCTATTGCACATCTGGCCATTTATCCCTGAGATATGAAAAGTTCTGTTCATGTAAAAGCCTAGGCCTGAATGTTTATGGCAGCTTGATTCATAATACCCTCAAACTGGAAACAACCCAGATGTCTTTCAATGGGCTGGTTAAACAAACTGTGTACACCCATATCATGAAATACTACTCAGCAATAAAAAAAATGAATTATTGATACATGCAACAACTTGGATGAATCTCCAGAGAATTAAGCTGAGTGAGAAAAAGCCAATCCCAAATGCTTACATACTGTATGATTCCATTTATATAACTTTTTTTAAATGACAAAAGTGTACAAATAACAGATTAGGGGCTAAAGAGAGGGTGTGGGCAGGATCAAGTGATTAAAACACAACATGGAACTTCCTTGGTGGTGCAGTGGTTAAGAATCTGCCTGCCTATGTAGGAGACCATGGGTTCGAGCCCTGATCCAGGAAGATACCACATGCCGCGGAGCAACTAAGCCCATGCGCCACAACTACCGAAGCCCGGGTGCCTAGAGCCCATGTTCCACAACAAGAGAAGCCACCACAATGAGAAGCCTACACACCGCAACGAAGAGTGGCCCCTGCTCACCGCAACTAGAGAAAGCCCACGTGTGGCAACCAAGACCCAACATAGCCATAAATAAATAAATAAGTTTATTAAAAAAAAAAAAAAAGCACAACATGAAGTGATGGAAACGTTCTGCATCTTAACAGTCTCAGTGTCAGCATTCTGATTGTGATACTATGGTACAGTTTTGCAAGATGTTATGACTGGGAAAACTGCGTAAAAAGTACATGAGATCCCTCTGCATTAGTTCTTACAACTGCATGTGAGATTACAATGATCTCAAAATAGAAACTTTAATTTTAAAAATAGAGGAAGAAAAAAACATTGAATGGCTGCAAAATATTCAATTATAGCAAACTTTCTTATCTATTACCTTATCTATGATGAAACTCTTCGCCCCCAAAGCTATATATGTATCTGTCATGTCTCTTTATTATATTTTGCCAAACTGCTTTCCCAGAAGCTTGTACCAGCTTACACTCTTATCAACAGGGTAGGCACAGATACCTGTCCTACGACATCTTCACCAGACTTGGAGTACTCACCTGGTTTCCAATCTGCTAATTTTGTAAGAGTAAAATAGTACCTCATTGCTCCTATTTGGGTTTCTTTTTCTTTCTTTTTTTTAGTGAGGATGAACATTTTAAAATGTTTATAAATCATTTATATCATTTTATGATTAGTCTATTCATCAAGGACCAAGGGATTCCTCTGACTCTTCGTGCATGAAGCAATGGGCACAGGAAAACATTATGAGCTGGTTAAAAATTGATTGTCATTTATTAAAAGATACAGTGAAAGTAACAGGTTTGGGTGTTAAGGAAATCCTCAGGTGAAATATAACCAAGAAATGGGGAGATGAGCAGGTATAACCAGGGCAAGGTCAGAGTTGGGGTCTAGACATGATTTAAGCCTAGGAGAAGTCAGGAGGTGATTTCTGTATAGATAGAGGTAT